>NC_143522.1:11400383-11710383 GCF_031878675.1 Megascapheus bottae
GGAGAAGCCTCAGATCATCCTTTACCCTGAGGCAGGGCACTATATTGAGCCCCCTTACTTCCCCTTGTGCAGGGCTGGCATGCACCTCTTGGTTGGTGCTAATATCTTGTTTGGAGGGGAACCCAGGGCTCATGCTGTGGCCCAGGTGGATGCATGGAAACAACTCCAGACTTTCTTCCACAAACACCTGGGTGGCCAGAATTAAGAGGATTCTCCAGAAACAGTAGCTCTTTTGTTGTTGGTCTAGATTGTAAGATTCAACAATGTAGGAGTTTCAGTGTAGATTAGCTCATCCTTATCTATTAGAGGATTATTCCTTTTTTGCCCCCAAAATGGGGGTGGGTTACTATTTGAAACACTTTATAAAATCATTTTCATTAATAATTTGGGAACCAAAGCGTAAGTACTTTTTTGGAGAGGGTACAATAGTGGGAGAAAAAAATGAAGGAATGGGTAACAATGTTCCATAAGAAATATCCTCATTACCTTACTATATAACTAGAATCCCTGTGTCCATCACCTTTACAGCAAAAGAAAGTGAAATAAAAAAGCAAGTACTTTTTGAAAATGACATTTATAAATGTCCTTGATAAAGATAATGTATCTCTTGGAGGTCGGGGGAGGGTCATGGGAAGCAATATCAGTGTTCAAGAAGTAATATACCCATTATCTATGAATGTTAACTGTAACCCGTCTATACATCACCCCAATAATAAAATACAATTAAAAAAAAAAGAAGATGATGTGATGCTTGGGTTTCCACTATCCATAGACATGAGCATGCTCAGAAAAGTAGTAATGGCTTTCTTGGTGTTCCCTGGTGATTATGCTTTCTCAGTTCCTTGGGAAGCACATAGCAAGATATTAGATTATGCTCTCTCCAAGTCATTTCTTCCACTGTTTATCATGTTGGAGTACTAAGCACCTCACAGTTTTTAGATCAGGGATAGAAACTGAAAACACAATTAATTGTGAAAGCACAATTCAAAGCCAGGTGTGGTGGCTCATACTTGGAATCCTAGCTATTCCGAAGACTGAGATGTGAGGATGGAAGTTCAAAGCCAGCTCGCGCACTAAAGTCTGTGAGACTCTTATCTCCAATTAAGCACCAGAAAGACAGAAGTGGGGCTGTGGCTCAAGGGATAGGGCAGTATCCTTGAGCTCTTCAGAGCTCAGGGACAACTCGCAGGCCCAGCTTTATGGTGGTAGGCTTGAGCTGAAGAGCTCAGGACAGCACCCAGGCCCAGAGTTCAAGCCCCACAAAAACCAAAACCAAAACCATAAAACCATACAATTACAAAGATGTAGATGAACATGTTCTCTAAAACACTGTCCTTGAAAGCAAAGAGGGGCCTGGGAGTTTGGCCTAGTGGTAGAATGCTTGCCTAGCATGTACTAAGACCCTGGTTTGATTCCTTGGTATCACACACATAGAACAAAGCCGGAAGTAGTGCTGTGACTCTAGTGGTAGAGCTCTAGCCTTGAGAAAACTCAAGAACAGTGATTGGCCCTGAGCTCCAGCCCTGGACTGGCAAAAAAAGAAAAAGAAAAAGAACAAAAGCAAGCAAAGAGGGAAATTTCATTTTTTGTGATTGAGTCACAAAGCAAAGCTTAAATACAGTTTGAGGTGATGAGGGGCAGTTGGGAAAGCAGTCAGCTGCCTAACCGGATCAGTGTACTTCAATGGGTGAAGTGGCGCCTGTGTAAGCGTTAGCTTTGTGGATGGGCTTGGGGTCTGGGGTTTTACTCATTACGATGGAGTTACTAAGTGACATTAAACAGAGGCCCTCAGTTTTGAGGTTTATGAGGATGGGAAGGCCTAGGCCAATGTGTTTGGCCCTCTATGTCTCTCCTACTTAACTCGATAGAGATACTGGCTCCCTGTGGAGAGCATAGGCCCATGCTGCTGTTCATTGACTTATGCATGATCTAGGCCATCTAGGAGTCTTGGGCATTTCTTTGGCTCACCTCTCTCTACATGGCAGCCTATACTAATAGTAATGTGGTACGCTCGATAGAATTCTGAAGCAAATGAAGAAGATGAATTATTTTGAAAGCCAGTGTGTCTTTTTATAAAAACACAACAGCGGTTTCACCCAGCAGTCTAGTCATGTTCTTGATTATCTAACAAAATTACAAAAGTGATCGATACAGCACCTAAAGGTTGAATTTCTCAAAGTTCCAAATATTAACTGGAAATGAGACAAAGGTCTTAGTAAATAACTCAACTAAATTAATTTATGAAGTTCAAGGTACTGGGGAATAACGTGACAGAGGGCTTAACAGGATAATGATGAAGCTCTGCCCAGTCACGGCTGTCCGTGCCTTACATCTAAACCAGGATCCCTAACTGTGGGGAGCACCCCTGTAAGGACTAAAGGAAGGGTCTCTTGAGGAAAGCGGCGTGAGAACCCATCACTCAGTACAATGGTAGATCCTTCTGAGGAACTGCGTGTCTCAGTCCCAAAGCTTTGGACAAGAAAAACAGTCAAGAATTTCAGGAGGAGCCAGGCACCATGCCCATGATCCCAGCTACTCAGGAGGCTGAGATCTGAGGATCAGTCTAGGCACTAAAGTCCATGAGACTCTTGTTTCCTTAGTGACAGTGTTCCAAAAGGCCAGGCTCGGGCCCTCTTCTGGGCTGTTTTCCCCTCATGTGTCACTCACTGAACTATGTGAACTGTGGGCATTGGAGATCAGACGTTTGCCTGTACAATTTCTGAATTCTGCCTGTACCTTTCCGTTTCTGCCTGTATCATATCTTTTTTCTTTTCTTTTTCTTTCCAGTCCTGGGGCTTGAACTCAGGGCCTAGGCACTGTCCTTGAACACTTTTTGCTAGCACTCTGCCATTTGAACCACAGTGCCACTTTCTGCTTTTTCTACGTATGTGGTTCTAGGTAATCGAACCCAGAGTTTCATGTTTGCTAGGAGAGCATGCTACCACTAAAGCCACACTCCCAGCCCATGTCTGTACCATTTCTAAAGTCTACCTGTACCATTCAATTTCTATGCTGGGAGCCTGCATTGATCCAGGTGAGTTCTTTGGCCAGCTAAACTTCCCAGCTTGGGGACTAGCCTGTTACCCCTTAAACAACAGGTACTTGAAATACCCAGAAGCAGTTGCTTCATTTGCTGGAATGGGGAGAAAGGTCACAGAAATTGGGAACTTTGCAGAAATCTGGGACCTAAGGCCCTAGTTTGCTTTTTCCCCCTTCAGTTTGTAAATGTTTATTTAGCTTTTGTTTACCCACATACCCTTCCTTTTCCATCTTGATCAGGGTCCAAGTAGGCAAAACTATACGGTTGAGTTCAGCCAAAGAGAGGCACAAGGAAGGTAAGAGGAAAGTCAGGTTGGGCTAGTCGTGTTATGTCGTCATGTTATGCTTCAAGGATGATTATTCTGCACCAAATATTGTTGTGTCTTTTTTATTTCAAGCCTTCTCTTATTTACAAACTTCTCAAGTTATACTGCTTCTTTTTGGAATTCTTAGTTCTACGACCAAAACAGACATTTCCAGTTACAAGATCTGACACTTGAGGTACAAAATTCTCTCTCTGGGTCGACGCCACAGGCAGATTTGGCAGTGTATTTCTACTTAATATTCTAAACAAACCTTTCACGGGGTAGCTTGTTAAAAACCATTCAAGCTTGGAGTTGAAGGCGTGGCTCGTTACTAGAGCACCAGCCAATGAGGGAAAGGAAGGTATGGAGGGGGGTGGGGGAAGAGCATAAAAGAAAAGGTATCCAAGCAATTAGAAGCAGCCAGATTGTACTGTACTGTACTGGAGGTCGTCTGACCACAAAAGCAACAGAAACCACTCTGATTTCCATTCAAGGCCTCTGGGCAAGGCTTAGCAAGAGATGATGGGATAACTAGGTAGCAAGGACACAGTTAAGAGCCTAACCTGATTTCCCCTCTCCAAACTATCTTTTCCAGTTTTTCAGCTTAGGCCGTCTTTGTACATCTGTTTCAACCCAGTTTTCTCCATCTCCAGTTCATTGAATACAAACTCCACGAATCCAAGGAGCCAGTCAATAAACAGAAGGCTTCAGTCCTAAATTTGGCCCCAAAAGCCATTATATGTCTATGCCTGGTAAAAGCACACCGCACACATCCAGGGAAGGAAAAGTTTAATCTCAGGAAAAGACTGCCAGACTGCTTCTATGCGGGCAGAGAGCAGCGACTGCCCTTATGCAAAGGAGGGTAATTATAGACAGGGCCCCCGCAAGAATGTGGGGTGGAAAACTGCATTGTAAAAGGTAATTAGGGTTTGTGGTGAGGGCAGGTTAGGGTGGCCTGAGTTTCAGGAAGCCAGGCGGAACTTGAGCAGGCATCACTGCAGGCTGACTTCACTAGAGCCAACATCTGCGAAAGGATCCCCGCAGGCCGCTGTGCTGGGATGAGCAGAGCCGGTGCCATGCGAAACAATGACCAACCCCACCCCCTTACATTCCCTTGTGCGGGGCATCCCTGCATGGCTTGTGGGTGGTTTCCTCTGGGGAGGAGAACCCAGGGCCATCGCCCAGTTGGATGCACGGAAGCAGCTCCAGACATTCTTCCACAGACATTTGGGTGGTACTGAGGACACAAGTCCAGCAAAACTGTAATTTTTAGTTGAAAATAAGTTTAGATAAAAATAAGTTTCGAGATTAAAAATAATAATTGCAGGTGTTTTCAGTTTGGAACGTTTATAGAAAATTTAATAGGTAGAAAAAAATCTCCCTCTTAAGCTGGGTGGGGTGGCTCACACCTGTAATCCTAGCTACTCAGGAGGCTAAGATCTGAGGATCAAGATTCAAAGCCAGCCTGGGTACAAAAGGACCTGAGACTCGTCTCCAATTTACCCAGAAAATGGGAAGTGGGGCTTGGCTCAAGGGTAGGGCAGTAGCCTTGAGCTGAAGAGCTCAGGGACAACACCCAGGCTGAGTTCAAGCCCCATGATCCACAAAAAAAAAAGCCTCTTACTGTAGTGTAATATGCAACTGACAAGTGTTTAGCTCTGAAAGGAAAAGCAGTACCTGCTTCATAATTAGAGTGCAAAAATCACTTGCTGAATGATTAACAAATGAATGATCACCTAATGTGTAGTTAAGCATACGTAGTCAACTCTTCATATCCATGGGTTCTATCTATCTATAGTCCCAAACAACCACAGATTGATAACATTACCAAGAAATTGTACCCGTTCTGGACATGTGTGGCCTGTTCCTCAATAGGATATGACAGCTATATCATAACATTGCATTGTAGTAGGCATTAGAAATAATCTGGAAGTTTAAAGTTTATGGGAGAGCTGAGTGCTGGTGCCTCACACCTGTTGTTCTAGCTTCTCAGGAGGCTGAGATCTGAGGATCTTGGTTTGAAGCCAGCTGGGGTAAGGCAAACAAGTCCATGAGACATTTATCTACAACTAGCTACCTAAAAAATTGCAAATTGAGCTGTGGCTCAAAGTGGTAGGGTAGTAGCCTTGAGTGGACAACCTGATTGAAAGTGCCCAGGCCCTGAGCTGAAGCCCTACAACTACAAAAGTATATGGGGGTGGGGGAGGGGGGAAGGGAAATGGGGACCACGACATGTGAAAGGGTATCAATGTGTGGGAATTAAGGCACCATTTATCTGGCAAATACCATGTAACCCTTCTATTAATTACAATAAAAAATATATTAAAAAAAATTCCCCCCCCAAAAAAAGTATGTGGGAGAATGTACAGAGATTATACTGTTTTATATGAGAAACTTAAGCATTTGCACACTTTGGTGTGCAAAAAACACATCTAGGGATAGGAATGTGCCATGCATGAAGCCCTGGGTTCAATTCCTCAGTATCACATAAACAGAAAAAGCTGGAAGTCATGCTGTGACTCATGGCAGAACACTAGCTGTGAGAATAGAGAGGCTCAGAGACAGAACCCAGGCTCTAAGTTCAAGCCCCAGGACCAGCAATAAATAAATAAATAAATACATCTGTAGTAGAAAAACTGTAATCATGTTTGAATTTCCCCTTTGAGAATGGAAGTTACTGCTATCAACTGATTAAACATGCTTAAAATGTTAAAGCAAATACATTTTGAGTTCCTTAATACTCTCCCTTAATACTGTCCCCATGTTCTTCTAGCCAACAGATTTTGCTAAGTTCCTGCCTATAACTATGGATCCTCAAACTATGATAGAACAAGCTGGCTGCCAGTGGCTCATGCCTCTAATCCTAGCTAGTCAGGTGGCTGAGATCCTAGCTAGTCAGGTGGTAAGGATCAAGGTTGGAAGCTAAGCCCAGGGAAGGAAAGTCCAGGAAACTCTTATCTCTGAAAGCCTCAGCCCAGAAGACCATGTGGACACCAAGTCACGATATAGCAAAGGAGTTTACTTGACAGT
The DNA here is from genome assembly GCF_031878675.1 of Megascapheus bottae. NCBI lineage: Eukaryota > Metazoa > Chordata > Mammalia > Rodentia > Geomyidae > Megascapheus > Megascapheus bottae. The sequence continues at coordinate 11,406,758 of NC_143522.1, forward strand.
AAACAGGGGCTGACAGGCTAGCTCTCTTGGGAGGGTAGTTGTCCGACTTTGTACAAGGCGGTAGTTATGTAGAGCCTGGGAAGCTAATGGTGGGAAAGTTCAAGTGAGTCATGCAATACGTGAAGTATGTGAAAGCTGGGAATTCCATTGTGGTAGGGCTTAATATTTATGGCCAGGGCTGCAGACTAGAGATAACATATGGCTCGGGAAGTCAAATGGGAGAACAGCCTAGTCATAGTTAAGCCTAGCCAGATTAACTGGTTTGGGGGAGGGGCTGAGGAACTGAGATAGAAGACATCCTGTCAGAATGGAGGAGAGCATGCTAACCATCTCTAACAAGCTACAAAGAAAAAGCCGAAAGTAGTGTATGGCTCAAGTGGTCAAGCGCTAGCCTCGAGCAAAAGAAGCTCAGGGACAATGTCCAGGCCCTGACTTCAAACCCCAGGACCAGCAAAACCACACATACAAAACCCCCAATAGAACAATAGGTATATTAAACACATGATTTTACAATGGTACACATGAAAACAAATAAGAACAATATTTACTTGTAGAAATAGCTTTTTTTGTTGGTGGTGGTCATGGGGCTTAAACTCTGGGCCTGGGTTCTGTCCTTAAGCTCTTCAGCTCAAGGTTACTGCCCTACCCCAGGAGCCACAGCCCTATTTCCCATTTTCTAGTGGTTAATTAGAGATAAGAGTCTCTCAGATTTCAGTGCCCAGGCTGGCTTTGGACCATGATCCTTAGATCTCAGCCTCCTGAGTAGCTAGGATTACAGGTGTGAGCCACCGCGCTCTGCCCTGTTCTAGAAATAGCCTCACAATACACTTAATAAACCTTTCTTAAGCTTTGATTTATTTAAAATACAAATACATTAATTTATCATTGTTGTGGTCTGTTTTTTCAGTGTTTGTTTGTCTGGCTTGAACTCTGGGCCTGGGCACTGTCCCTGAGCTTCTCTATTCAAGGTTAGTGCTCTACCACTTAAGCCACAGCACCACTTCTGGCTTTTTCTGAGTTGTTTATTAGAGATAAGAGTCTCACAGAGTTTCTTGCCTAGGCTGGCATGGAACTGCAATTCTCAGATCTCAGCCTCCTGAACAGCTAGGATTACAAGTGTGAGTCACCAGTGCCCAGATTCAAGGGTTCTTTTTTTAAAATGTTGATTCCTGGCTGTTGAGATTTACAGATGAACTGTCCTCCCAGAAGGCCAATGGGCTGGTACTGACCCCTGCTGGTAGCACTGTGGAAAGGTGATTGGGCTGTGGGGATGCTGATCTCATCAGTGACAAGTAGTTTGGTTTTGGAGGAGATACTTGGAGGACAACAGCCTGAAATTCCCTATCCTGCCCTTTCCTGTGTTAACAGCCCATCTACTCTTCCATTTCTCTCTTTTCTTCAAAGAATCAGTGTGTCACAGAAGGCATGAAGGAGAGGGGCATGGGGGATAAGAATCAGAGAACAGTGGAGATTTGGAGGCGTACATGAGAAAGTGTTGTAGACCATACGAAAAGATTCAGAAGGGCTGGGAGCATGGCCTCCCATGCATAAAACCGTGGGTTGGATTCCTCCGTACTTTATACACAGAAAAGGCCAGAAGGGGCACTGTGGCTTTAGTGGCCAGGTGCTAGCCTTGAGCCAAAAGGGTCCAAGGACAATGCCCAGGCCTGAGTTCAAACCCTAGGACTGGCAAAAAAAATAATAAATAAAAAAGATTCAGGGGCCGGGAGTTTGGCCTAGTGGTTAAAGTGCTTGCCTAGCATGCATGAAGACCCGGGTTCGATTCCTCGGTACCACATACATAGAAAAAAGCTGGAAGTGGTGCTGAGGCTCAAGTGGTAGAGCTCTAGCCTTGAGAAAGTCCAAGGACAGTGCTCAGGCCCTGAGCTCAAGCCCAGGACTGACAAAAAAAAAAAAAAAGATTCAGAAATGATTCCCCCTTTAAATTATTTTGAGTGAGAGGGGACCAACAAATAAACAAACAATTAGATCCAAGCCCCAATAAAGAGTCCAGAAGAGCCAAGAACATGTTACAGAGGGAAAGAACTATATGCTATTGAGGTGATGATCAGAAAATAATTTAGAAGTTCAGAACCCCCCATTTCAAGTTCAAGAGGCCCCCATCTCAACTAAAATTATAGACAGACAGGTATGCAGGCAGATAGGTAGATTAACAGAGATGGAGACAGATATGGAGATAGATAAAGATGGAGGTGGGTAGGTAGGTAGGTAGGTAGGTAGAGTTATAGGTAGAAAAAGGTATGGTGGCATGCACCTGTCCTCTCACCTTTGCAAGAAGCTTAAATAGGAAGGTTGTAGTCAGGTCTGGCTGCCTAGGCAAAAAATGGAGATCCTATTTTAAAAATAGTGTAAGCCAAAAGGGCTAAGCTTAGGTGTTTATCTACTTACTAAAGTAGCTGCAAATAAGACATTGTATTAGTTTAAAAAGAAACTTAGCTAGGTACTGCTGATTGATGCTTATAATTCTAGCTACTTAGGAGGCAAAGATCAGAGGATCAAGGTTTGAAGCCAGCCCAGGAGAAGAAATCTGAGAGTCTCTTATCTGAATTAACCAACAAAAAGCCAGAAGTTGGGCTGGGATTGTGGCTTCATGGTAGAGCACTTGCCTTAGCATGCATGAAGCCCTGGGCTCGAGTCCTCAGTACCACAGAAACAGAAAAAGCTGCAAGTGGCGCTGTGGCTCCACTGTGGTAAAGGAAGCCCAGGGACAGTGCGCAGTCCCTGAATTCAAGTCCCATGACAATGCACACACACACACACACACACACACACACACACACACACACACACAGAAGTGGAAGTGCTATCCTTTAGCGAAAAAGTTAAGACGCTGAGTTCAACACCCCCCCCACACACATGTACACACACACATCAGAAAAGTTTACATGCTATGATTTGAATATGGATAATGCTTCTCACAGGTTTCTATGTTAAAGGCTTGGTCCCTTGGCGGAGGCTGTTGGCATGTAATGTCCTTCAAAATGCACTGGAGACTTACTTCCCAGTGCCACTGCACTGAAATTTAGGACTCTTAATTTGAGAGATTAAGTCAGGAGAACAGAACCTTGTGGAATGGATTGATTCCCTTGCAGATGGAGTCCAGTAGTCACCTCTGGAATGGGTTGCTCCTAAAACGATCAGCCAGGTCTCACCTCTGTGGTAGGATTTTTTTGGAGGGAGGAGGAGGGGTGGATGTGTTGTGGATTGAACCCAGAACCTGGCCTATGGAAGTGCACACACACACACACAAACACACACACACACACACACACACACACACACTACCACTGAGATATACCTCCACCGTGGCCCCAGCCCTTTCTTATGTGTTTCTATTCTCCTTAGGATAACGTACAAGAACACACCCTTGCCAAAGATGGACTCTTCAACTTGGGCTTCAGAATGCTAAGAAATAAATTTGTGTTCTTTATAAATTACCTGACCTGGGGGGAGGGAAATGGGGACAAAGACATTGAAGTAATTCACCTCCTATCTGGTGAATATAATGTAACCCTTCTATTAATTACAATAAAATATATGAAAAAATAAAATAAATGACCTGACCTCAGGCATTCTGTCATGGCAGTCACAAAAGAGCAAGAGTCTAAGACAAACTTACACTTCACTGAACTTCACTGAAGTCGTTTATTGTTTTTGTTTTTGCCAGTTCCAGGCTTGAACTCAGGGCCTGGGTGCTGCCCATGAGTCAATTTGTGCCAAAGGCTAGTGCTCTACTACTTGGGGGTAAGAGCCTCACAGATTTTCTGGTCTGGGCTGGCTTGGAACTGCCATCCTCAGATCTCAGCCTCCTAAGTAACTAAGATTTCAGGCATGAGCCTCCGGTGCCTGGCCATTTAATTTCTCTTTTCCTTAGTTTCTCCTTTCTTTCCCTCCCTCCTTCCCTCCCTCAATCCATGGAGGAGTTGGACTAGGCCTTGCCCTCGCTGGCATCTGGCCTCCTCACTAATAGATCACTTAATGGTTTTTGCTCCAACACGTGGAGGATGGTGAGAGGCCAGGAGCCTCTTCCCACAGGGGCTCAGCTTCCCCCCAGGGCCTGGGCCCCCGCGCCGCCCCGACCCACCCGGCCAGTTCCCTGCCCGGACCTGCGGATCGGAAACTGCCCGACCCCTCCCGGGTCGGCTGGGCCACCCCGCGCTCCCAGTCCCGGGCTGGGCCCCACGTGGTGCGCTCGCCACGACCTGGGCAGGGCTGGGCTTCCTGGGCTTCGAGTCCGGCATGGCGGCGCCCAGGGTGGTGGTGGAGCCCGCGGGCCGCGTGTGCTGGGACGAGCCGGTGCGCATCGCCGTGCGCGGCCTGGCCCCCGAGCAGCCCGTGGCGCTGCGCGCGTCCCTGCGCGACGAGAAGGGCGCGCTCTTCCGGGCCCACGCGCGCTACCGCGCCGACGCCCGCGGCCAGCTGGACCTGCAGCGCGCGCCCGCGCTGGGCGGCAGCTTCTCGGGGCTCGAGCCCATGGGGCTCCTCTGGGCCCTGCAGCCCGACAAGCCGTTCTGGCGCTTGGTCAAGCGCGACGTGCAGACGCCCTTCGCGCTGGAGCTGGAGGTGCTGGACGGCCACGAGCCCGCGGGGCCCGACGGCGGGCGGGTGCTGGCGCGGGCGGTGCACGAGCGGCACTTCATGGCGGCCGGGGTGCGGCGGGTGCCGGTGCGCGAGGGCCGGGTGCGGGCCACCCTCTTCCTGCCGCCAGGTGAGCTGGGACTTTGGAAATTATGAGCTCACCACTGCTGGTCGCCCGTGGTGCCCCGGCCGGGTTCGGCTCCTGTGCCCCGGGACTGGCAGCATCGGCGTGGACAGCAGCTGGCTGCGCACCCGTGTGAAGGGTTTGGCTGTTGGGCTCCCCGTATAGGACCTTCTACTTATATCATCTCATTTAATACCGTTGAGGTCACTTCGCTATTTATTATTCACTGTTCTGCAGTCCCTCCTCCTCCCCCCAGCAGCAGCAGCACGAGTGGTTGGGAAATGATGACTGCCAAGGAGACAGTGTGTCCTTTTCTGGTGATCTGGGCACCCGGGGTCTCTGCTTCGCTTCTTCACCCATTTCTGTCACCCTCCAGGCTGTGCTGCCTTCCTCACCAAAAGTCAACTCTGCTGTTTCATTTTTCTTTCCTCTTACACAGACATCTAGACTGTCAATGCACAAGCACACACCCAGAGGTGATGGGGTGTGGTGGAGAGATGGGGAGAGAGACAGGCTGTGGGACTGAGGCAATAGAACATGCAGCTTTCTTTCGAGTTCTTCTACATCCAGTCCTCCATTGCCCATCACACTTCCTTCTAGGATGCCTTCCTTAACAAAAGCATTTACCACTCTCCCTTGCAATAACGATTGATTCTTCAAACCTGGCAGAGAACTTCTAGAGTTATCTACAGGGTTAAATCATCAATGAGAAGTTTCTCTGCATTTTGGACTTTTTTTTTTAACCTCTAAGTAGTGACCTGGGGATCTTGCTCTCTTACCGTTGATTTGTAGGAACTGGCTAAATAATTTAGAAAAGGAGCCAAGCACGGGTGGCTCTTGCTTATAATCCTAGCTACTCAAGAGGATGAAATCTGCCAATCACAATTCAAAGCCATTTCAGGCAGGAAAGTCTGGTGAGACGCTTAATTAAATCACAGAAAAAGCCAGAAGTGGCACTGTGGCTCAAGTGGTAGAGTGCTAATCCTGAGCAAAAAAAAAGCTCAGGGACAGTGCCCTGGCCCAGAGGTCAAGCCTGAAGACTGGCAAGATAAAATAAAATAAAAATAAAGTAAAAGTGGGTTCTTGAAGTTGCATAATGCTTCCATTGTACTATTCCTTTTTTTTTTTTTTCTTCTAGGTCAAGGACCTTTCCCAGGAATCATCGACATCTTTGGTGTTGGAGGAGGCCTGTTGGAATATCGAGCTAGCCTTCTGGCTGGCCATGGCTTTGCCACATTGGCTGTAGCCTTTTCAAACTTTGAAGATCTTCCCAAGAATTATAACTGCATATTGGTGGACTACTTTGAAGAAGCCATGTGCTACTTGCTCCAGCACCCCCAGGTGTGCCTCCTGCATTTTATTTTATTACCCTAGGAATCTCTCCAGAATCTCTCTATAGTGGTATCACTTGTACCAGAAGCACTATAGCTGCTTTCTTCCTTCTCCCCATATATTTCTTTTGGAGATTTCTTTGTTTTCAGGGATCTAATATTTTCCCCTATCAGATGGATACATTGTGTAGAATTAGTTGTAAACTCAGTGCCAAATTTCATTTAGTAACATTGGGATTTCTCTTGTAATAAAAATTGAGCTTCTCATCATCTTTACATGCTTGCTTTTAAAAAATGCATTTGAATATTTTAAATATATTTTAATATATATTATAATGTAGGTTTCATTGGTCAAATAATGAGCACATTTCTTTTTGGACAGTATCATCCCTTCCTTGGCTCTCTCTCAGTTTTTTCATCCTGTCCCAACCAACTAGTTATTCATTTTCAACATAGTGTCTAGTGAGTAACACTGCTGAATTTTTTTCTTTTTGCCAGTCCTTGGGCTTAAATGCAGGGCCTGGGCACTGTCCTTGAGCTTTCTCAAGGCTAGCACTCTGCCCTTGAGCAGCAGTGCCACTTTTGGCTTTTTCTGTTGTTTGTAGTACCAAAGATTGAACCCAGGGCTTTGTGCATGCTAAGTAAGTACTCTACCACTAAGCCACACTCCTGGCCCCGAATTTGTCTTTAATCTTTCATTTTCAGGCATCAGACTATGTTTTCACATTTTGATCAGAATGTTCCTTTTTAGCTTCTAAGGCTAAGAACCTCTGAAGTGGACTCTGACATTTTGCTTTGTTTTCTTGAAGTCAGTCATTTGCTAATATATTTGGATGGGGTTGATGAATGTTTCACATCTTGGAATAGAACTTGATTCCACTCAGTTGAATAGCATCAAGTCACATAAAGACATAGATCAATTTCACTTTGAATGGGGCTCTGAACTTGCTGTGGCTCTGTCTTCTCTACTACATGATCCTTTTGGAACATTTATAACCAATTTGTAAATTTGACAAGTGTGATTTGTTTGCTCTGTGTTTAGGCAAATATTTAATACTTGGGAAAACTCCCTTTAGCTACTGTGAACAGATTGGCACTAGAAGCATCTCTGGTTGCATTGTTTGAACAGCACTTTTATATACAGTACGTTCTTGACTCTTTTTTCTTTTCTTCCAGGTAAAGGGCCCTGGAATTGGGCTTCTGGGCATTTCTCTGGGAGCTGATATTTGTCCCTCAATGGCCTCGTTCTTGCCGAACATCTCAGCCACAGTTTCCATCAATGGCTCTGGGTGCAGTGGGAACATACCCATACAATACAAGCAGACTAAGATCCCACCGTTGGGCTATGACCTGAGGAGAAGCAAGATGACTTTCTCAGGCATTCTGGACATTCTGGATATACGGAATGATCTTATAGGAGGGCATAAGAACCCCAGTATGATTCCACTAGAGAAAGCGCAGGGGTCCATCCTCTTCCTCGTCGGCCAGGATGATCATAACTGGAGGAGTGAGTTGTATGCCCAAACAGCTTCTGAACGGCTGCAGGCTCATGGAAAGGAAAGACCCCAGATCATCTCCTATCCTGGAACTGGGCATTACATTGAGCCTCCTTACTTCCCCATGTGCCCAGCTTCCCTGCATGCGTTAGTAAACAAAGCTGTAATGTGGGGAGGGGAAAGCAGGGCCCACTCGAAGGCCCAGATCGATGCCTGGGAACAAATTCTATCCTTCTTTCACAAGCACTTGGGTGGTACCCAGGAGAGGACTTCTAGACTGTAATACATGTAGTCTGTTGACATGGAAGATTCAAGATCAAATGGTAGTGTTTGTTAACTTTATGTGAATCATGTCTTCCCATACACAGTATTAAATTCATTCTTTGAAATTCATGGTATATTTTAGATCACTTTATTGAATCCGTTTTATTTGCCCATACTGTATTTTACTAACGTATCAAATGCTTATTGCAGAAAATTCAGAACCAGGGGCCAGGAGTTTGGCCTAGTGGTAGAGTGCTTGCCTAGCATGCACAAAGACCTGGGTTCAATTCCTTGGTACCATACACTTAGAAAAAGCTGGAAGTGGTGCTGAGGCTCAAGTGGTAGAACTCTAGCCTTGAGAAAAATCCAAGGATAGTGCTCAGGCCCTGAGCTTAAGCCCAGGACTGGCAAAATAAATAAATAAATAAATAAATAAATAAATAAATAAATAAATAAATAAATAAATAAATTCAGAACCATACAACACAAGAAAATAGAAAAGCATGCTCACTATTAAACCTTATATTTCCTTCTAGGTTTTAGGGGTTCTTTTTAATGCTTTGACTTGTAGGTGAATTGTGTGTGCTCACACAAAATAGTAGAGCTTGAATTCAGGGTCTGGATGTTGTTTTTTAACTTTTTCCATTCAAAGATGACACTCTGCCACTTGAACCACATTTCTGCTTCTCCATCTCCAGCTTTTTGGTGGGTAATTGACATAAGATTCTTATGGACTTTTTTGCTAGAGCTGGCTTTAAATTGTGATCTTCAGATCTCAGCCTCTTGAGTAGCTAGGATTATAGATCTGAGTCCCTGATGCCCAGATTGTAGACTAATTTTAAAAATAAGTGGCTAGATGTAGTGGTACATGCTTGTCATCTTAGCTATTTAGGAGGGAGAGGTTGGGAGGATCACAGTTCAAGACCAGTCTGGGCAACAAGCATGAAACCCTGTCTGAAAAATAACTCAAGCAGGAGGCACGGTTCACCGAGATGAGTGTTTGCTTAGCAAACACAAGAGTGACTATTTTCACCTGTGAAAACAAAGTTGGGAAACTGAGAAACTGTGAGAGCATGATCATCTAACATTCCAGTGACTGTAGCAAGATAAATTTGTAGTGGGCAACAGCAACAGAGTTGTTGCAAAAGATAGGCAGCTGACTTCTTCATTTCGGACATCAGAAGAATCCTTTGCAAGAAGGACTGGGGAGCATCTGTCTCTAGAATGGTTAAAGGTAAGCCCTGCTCCAAGCCTGCATGTGATCTGTTTTCTTTCTCATTTTATGAGTCTAAGACCAGACTTTGGAACATCATATTATGACAATATTAATGTCGGGGCACTGTATAGGTATGTTTTGAATTGGATAACTAAAAGTTACCCAATATTGCTGTCATTGACTTCAAGCCTCATATTCAAGATACAATACAGCCAAAAATAGGATAAATTCAAAGTGTGCCAGAAAACTAGAATCCCCGTGATGTGTGAGGACCCAGCCTTTGAACCATACGTGAGGTTTGACTACCTCATGTTTTTGAAGTTTCATTCATTATATCCCATAGTAAAAATTTACATTCTATATCTCATATCTTTGTATGCTTATAATAGAAACATACTTCAGGTTCAAGAACATTCAAAACTTGGTATAAACTACATAAACTGGGATTAGAAAACTGAACTGATTTCCATAGGCTTAGAATCTATATGGCCTAAAAGAAATGATCAAATTTACTAATATGAATAAAATCAATAACTTCCTAGTAACACAGTAGAGTATTCCACATGTCACAATTATATTTAAAAGAAGCAGAAATGTAACCACTGATTGACCTGCTGCCTCCCTCACATACCCATCGACAAATCCTGATGGCATTACAGCCTTTCCCAAAGTACCCTCTTCTCCACTGCGATATGCCAATCGGCACTCATCAACTCCTATTTAGTCCTGCAGTTTAGTATTTCTTCAAATCATTTCTACTCTGAAGCCAGATCTGATCATGAGTATTTCATTCATTAAAATCTCACTGATCCAGGACCGGGAATTTGGCCTAGTGGTAGGGTGCCTGCCTAGCATGCACGAAGACCCAGGTTCAATTCCTCAGTACCATATAACATAGAAAAGGCCAGAAGTGGTGCTGTGCCTCAAGTGAGCTCTTGCCTTGAGAAAGTCCAAGGGTAGTGCTCAGGCCCTGAGTTTAAGCCTCAAGACTGGCAAAAAAAAAAAAATCTCACTGATCTGTCTCTTTCTTCTCTTATACTTTAAATACATTAAATTTCTTGCTTTTACATATAATGTTCTTTCTTCTATAAACTTGTGACCAAGTAGACAACCTCTACTTCCAGTCAATGTCTCCTCCTTTCCTCCCTCCCTCCTCCCTCCCTCCCTCCTTCCTTCCTTCTTTCCTTTATTCTCACTACAACTTTATTGACAAAGCAGTCACCTGGCCAGATTTTACGTGTGAGCTGTATTTTGCTAAGTCACATGGTATATCAATCAGTTTTCTCTGTCTATAACAAATGCATACAACAATCAACTTATGAAGACAAAAAGACTATTTTATCTCCCAGTGTGGGAGGCTCCGGTGAATACACAACGGCCCCGCTGATCGGTGTCATGGTACAACAACGTCATGGCAGGAGCACCTGGCAGCGCAAAGTTGTTCACCTTATGGCTGGGAAGTGATAGAAGCCACTGGTCCCCAGCACCTCCCCAATCACCTGAAAACCTCCCTCTAAAATTTCCACCACCTCTCAATAAAGACAAGCTGAAGATCATGCTTCTGACACGATAGCCATTGTGGGACATTTAAGATAAATTCAGTATGATATGTTGTTTTAACTCAAGACTTCCCACTTGAGTCAGACCCTAGCCCTTTTTGCTTTAGCTTGTTTTTCAGGTAGGGTCTCCTACTTTTGCTCAGGCTGGCCTCAGGTTATGATCCTCCTACCTCCGTCTTTTGAATAACTTGATTACAGGCATCGCCATCACACTTAGCTTGCTTTGTTGAGGCGGAGTCTCATGAACGTTTTGCTGAGCTGGTCCCAAACCATGTCCTTCTACCATGTTTCTACCACCTCGCAGCAGCACCACTCCCCAAGCCTTTTCCAAGGTAACCAAGCTTTTTACACTAGAGTCTCTGAAAAACAATTAAAATCCAAACTATAGCAATGGCAAATAAGCATATGATAAAATACTTAACAACATGTCATTGGGGTTTTAAAAAATGAAACGACAACAAGAAGCAAAACGCACGCGTCAAATAGAAAAAACATTGACAATACCAAATGTGGATGATCATATAAAGCAATAGGAATTTCCATTCATTGCTGGTAGGTTGGCAAAAGGGACAACCATGTTAGAAAGCAGTTGTGGCTACTATGATCAAGCAATCATTCACCTTGGTATTTATTCACATGGATTGAAAAGTTCTGTCTACAAATGCCATAAATTAATGTTCATAAGATCTTTATTCATACCTGCCAAAGTATGGAAGCAACCAAGATGCCCTTGATAGACAAATGGCACATCCACACAATGAAAAGGTGCTAAAAAGCAAAAAAAAGGAAATAAGCTATCACAGAAGCACAAAGAATCACCTTAAGGCCTATTTTTAGCCTGAGAAAGTCAGTCTGAAAAGTTGATGTACTATATGATGAGAGTCGTATAAGATCTTTTTTTTTTTCTTTTTTGTCAGTCCTGTGGCTTGAACTCAGGGTCTGGGCGCTGTTTCTGAGCTCTGTCATTCAAGGCTAATGTTCTACCACTTTGAGCCACTGTTCTACTTCCAGTTTTCTGCTCTACTTCCAGTTTTCTCATGTTTAATTGGAGATAAGAGTCTTAAAGACTTTCTTTCCTGGGCTGGCTTTGAACCGCGATCCTCAGATCTCAGACTCCTGAGTAGGGTAGGATTATAGACATGAGCCACCGGCACCCACCTTATATAACATCTTAAAAGGGCAAAGTTACAAAGACACTGAAAGATCAGTGCTTGCAAGGGATATTGGGAGGGAAGAAGAAATGGGAATAGATGGAGTGCTCAGACTCTTGTGCTCAAGCCCAAGGACAAGTACACACGTGCGCGCGCGCGCGCACCCACACCCACACACACACACACACACACTCATCATATTTATGTATGATGTCAATGACAGAAGAAACTACATAAAGAATGTTAATGAGCATGATGTATGAGAATTTTCCCTACTTTCTGTTTAATGTTATCTATCATATATCAATCAATCAAACAACTATCACCTATCCATCATTTATCTGTTAATTCTCTGTGTACCATCTCAGGATGGAAAAGCAAAAGCAAAGGACTGCAAATAATTTATTCCCCCAAATTTCTAAAAGTATTCCTTGCCTGATTAGACAAACAAACCAGAGTACCAAACACAAAGACAACAAAGACAATTTCCTTTTTCAATATTGCTTAGAGTTTTGTTATTTTGGTCAGTTTAGCCCAGACTGTAAACCCATGATTTCATCTGAGGCTAAAACAAGACGGAAACAAACAAAAAAAGGCAAAAGAGACTTTTAAGAAACAGACTACTAAGGAAACTTTGAACCAAAAATGTAGCCACATAGGGAAAAGATTATGGAACAAGATAAGTGAAGACTTCAAGTTTGGCCATATGAACAGAGATGACTTTCATTTGTGCCATCCTATTAAAAATATAATTCACATTCACCTTTTAAAATAAATTGGTGAATTAAAAATTGAATTAAAATCTAATTATGTATTGATTTATGTATTTATTTAGGTTAGTGCTAGTCCAGGGGGCTTGAACTCAGTATCTAGGTGCTGTCCCTGAGCTTTTGTTCAAGGCTAGTGCTCTACCATTGGAGCCACAGTTCCAATTCCTGCTCTTTTGTTAGTTCATTGGAGGTAAGAGTCGCGCAGACTTCCCTTCCTAAACTGGCTTCAAACTGTAATCCACAGATCTCATCTTCCCAGGTAGTTAGGATTATAGACATGAGCCACCAGCAACAGGCTATTTTTGTATTTTTTTGTCTTGACTAATATTCTAAAATGAAAGCTGTAGGATCTTGCATATGCATTTATGTATATTATATATGTATGAATATATATTTGAACTCCATGGTAAAAAAAAATCTCCTAAGGAATTCTGTTCAACTTGGCTTCCAGATAAATGAACACATGGGTTGTTAACTATTAACAATCATTAATAATATTATAGTAAGTAATAAAGTAATAAATATCCTAAAAAGACTTTTTTTGTATGGGTCTTGGGGCTTGAACTCTGGGACTGGGCACTGTCCCTGAGCTCTTTAGCTCAAGGCTACTGCCCTACCCCTGGGCCTGGGTGTTGTCCCTGAGCTCTTCTGCTCAAGGCTCCTTGAGCCACAACCACTTTCCATTTTCTAGTGGTTAATTGGAGGTTAGAGTCTCAGGGACTTTAGTGACTTTAGTACCTGGGCTGGCTTTGAACCTTGATCCTCAGATCTCAGGCTCCTGAGTAGCTAGGATTACAGGCATGAGCCACTGTACCCAGCTCCTAAAAAGACTTTTGAGTCACATAACTTAAATCTTTGCTGAATAAACTGATTTTAAGTTTGCTGGTAGAACAAAAATGAAAATGTCTTTGTAATCATTAATCCCCAGGCTTAAAACTTCTGGAGTTCCATTCCAGTTTTGTCCACTTGCAGGCTACCGTCTGCCAAATAAAGAGACTTGGTGAAGGGTAGAGAAAGATTTGTCACATGGAGCAAGCAGCCACAGAATGATAACACTTGAGTTCCTTATCTGTCTTCTCTGAGTTCAGACACGGGCGGTGAGTTTTTGAATAGACAAAGAATTGGGAATAGGGAGAAGGAGGGAAGCCTAGATCAGCAGTCTCAGACATAAGTGTGATCAGATGGTCATTTTTCAGTCCTTGCATTAAGAGAGGTTCTGCAGAAGTTATACAGCTTTATTGCTTTGGCAGGGCAGCCTGGTTAGGAGAAACAAGTCACTGATACCTGGCTAGTGGTCCAATCCTTCCTGGATTCCAAGATGGCTGTAAAGTGAGTGCAGGGTAAGAATGGCTCAGAGAAATGGACATGAGTTGGAAATGGAGAAGGTTTGGATAAAAAGCTTCCCTGCTTTTTGTTTGTAGACTCAAGTAAGTAGTCAGTTCTTAAAAGCAGCCTTTAAGTACCTGTTACTGCACATTCCATACACTGTTTACATTCCATAATAGAAGTACACACATAACCTAAATACAGACTTTTTGGGTACCTAAATAACTATATATTATTTATTTATTTATTTAGTCGGTCATGAGGCTTGGATTCTGGGCCTGGGTACTGTCCTTGATCTCTTCAGCTCAAGGCTACCACCCTACCCCTTTATCCACATTCTCACTTCCAGTTTTCTAGTGGTTAATTGGAGGTAAGAGTCTCACGGACTTTAGGGACTGAGCTGGCTTTGAACCTTGATCCTCAGATCTCAGCCTCCTGAGTAGCTAGGATTATAGGCATGAGTCACCATCCCCCAGCCATTTGAAACCTTTTGATTAAAAGGTTTAAATTTTATTTTAAAACCTTTAAATCACTTTTTAACTTTTATAACTGGCTTATAACCCAGGTAAAACCATGCTGGTTAAATGAGTGACTATTGTTTCACAATGATGTGTCATCCCATTTTAGACCTTTGACACATTTGGCAGGCTTTCTCAGGATCAACATTCAAAATTAAGACTTTTGTACTATTGGGCCCTTTGACATTCTCAAGGTATGTAGCTCTCAAATTGATAATAAGCTTATTAGGCCTACTGGTTATATGGTATTATGGAAAACATGGTGAAATAATAAACTGGTACTTAATCTTCTTTATGCTATATTTATATGGATATGTTATTAATGAGAGTGCTCTAAAGACTGTATGATTTATAGAAGTCTCAGGGTCACTGTGAGTTATGATCACTTTAGTCAGGACATAGACAGTGAGAAATAGCTGAACTTCCTTCTCGATTGATGAACTACAATAAAAATGTAAGCTAAGACTTTTTTTTTTTTTTTTTTGCCAGTCCTGGGCTTGAGCTCAGGGCCTGAGCACTGTCCTTGGACTTTCTCAAGGCTAGAGCTCTACCACTTGAGCCTCAGCACCACTTCTGGCTTTTTTCTATGTATGTGGTACCGAGGAATTGAACCCAGGTCTTCGTGCATGCTAGGCAAGCACTTTAACCACTAGGCCAAACTCCCGGCCCGTAAGCTAAGACTTTTATCATCTAGTTTTCATTCTTTTCTGAAAACATTTGCAACCAGATTTATGGAGAAGACTCTAACAAGACTCTTGAGCATAGTTTTCTGATAGTTTTAAGAATAATAGATGAAATAAAAACTTACCAAATTCTAATGTACTAACTGATGAGGGTCATAAAATTGTTTAATGGAGATCAAACAGGGCCAAGTGCAGTGGCCCCAGCAAAAATTGGGAGACTCATGGTTCAAGGACAATCGAGGCAAAAAGTTAGTGAGATCTCATCTCAAAGAAGTTGAGGGTGGTGGCACATGCCTGAAAAGTTGGAGCCTTGGAGGAGGCACTAAACAGGAGGATCACAATCTAAGGCCAGCCCTTGTCAAAATGTGAAACACTATTCCAAAAATAACTAAAATGGGCCAGGAGTTTGGCCTAGTGGTAGAGGGCTTGCTAGCATGCATGAAGACCTGAGCTTGATTCCTTGGCACCACATGCATAGAAAAAAAGCTGGAAATGGTGCTGTGGCTCAAGGGTAGAGCTCTACCCTTGAGGAAAAAGTCCAAGGACACTGTTCAGGCTCTGAGTTCAGGTCCTACAACTGGCAAAAATAAAAAATAACTAAAATAAGAAAAGGCTGGGAGGGCCGGGAGTTTGGCCTAGTGGTAGAGTGCTTGCCTACCATGCGCGAAGACCCGGGTCCGATTCTTTGGTACCACATACTTAGAAAAAGCCAGAAGTGGTGCTGAGGCTCAAGTGGTAAAGGAGTTCTAGCCTTGAGAAAAATCCAAGGACAGTGCTCAGGCCCTGAGCTTAAGCCCAGGACTGGCAAAAAAAAAAAAAAAAAAAAAAAAAGAAAGGGCAAATGTTAGAGTGCTTATCTAGACCTAGAGAAACTTCCTAAGCTATCTATAGTTATATGAATTCGACAGACTATACTTTGGTAAGCAACAATGGAAACATTACTTGGTTCCCCCAAGGAACACTCCTATTCAGGAGTGTTTTTTGAAAAAAAAATTTCACAGATGCAATACTGTTCTCTGTATGGCAGGAGACAATTAGAAGCATCAGTATATTTGGAAATATAGACTGCCATCTTAATCTTTTGATCACTCCTTTATTCTGTTTTATGACTTCTATGTTGTTACTGCCTTTCTCTTCCTATCCTTGGCTTTGAGCTCAGGAGCAGTGCCCAAGCTCTAAGTACAAGTCCTAGAATGGCACAAAATAAAAATAAAGGAAGTAAGGAAGGAAGAGAGGAAGGGAAGGTGGGAGGGAGAAAGTAAGGGAAAGAGGGATGGTGGAAGGGAGGGAGGGAGAGAAAACTCATCCTAATACATGCCTAACTCATCCTAATACATGCCCATAGTTTACTGTGACATGTCTATTCCTAATACAAATCTATTGCAAAAAAAATCATTATTCTTTGGAGAACTTCGGATTATCAGATTGTTATTCAGTATTACCTAAGTAATTACCTTTGTGATTTCTTTTTTTTTTTTTTTTCCTCTCGGCCATTGGCTTGAATTCAGGGCCTGGGCACTCTCCAGGGCCTCTTCAGCTCTTCAGTTCAGTCTAGAACTTTACCACTTTGAGACACAGTACTACTTCCAGTTTTATGGTGATTAATCAGAAATAAGAGTCTCATGGACTTTTGTGCCTGGGCTGGCTTTGAACTTCGATCCTCAGATCTCAGCCTCCTGAGTAGCTAGGATTACAGGTGTGGGGGGGAGGTCATGTGGCTTGAACTCTGCCTGGGCACTGTCATTGAGCTCTTTAGCTCAAGGCTACTGCCCTACCCCTGGGCCTGGGCGCTGTCCCTGAGCTCTTCAGCTCAAGGCTATTGTCCTACAACCCCAATTCTACAGGTTAATTGGAGATAAGAGTCTCAGGTCCTTTTGGGCCCGGGCTGGCTTTGAAGCTTGATTCTTAGATCTCAGCCTCCTGAGTAGCTAGGATTACAAGTGTGAGCCACCAGCTGGCCAGCTTGGGCTATACTGTGGTTGATGAAAGGATTCTAGGACAAAGACAGGACAGATTTATCAGCATGAATGTGGAAAGCATTTTATTTTATTTTTCTTTAATAAAAAAATTGTATTTACTTAGAAGCATTCAGAATGTCAACAAAACAGCTGCAACTTTTTTTTTTGCAATTACAGAGTGGTATTCAGTTAATAGAACAACAATTATTTCGTATAAGCTGCGTCAGACAACTGAAGATGAAAAAAACTACCGTCCCCATATATAACTAATTTGTGCTGTGCACCAACAAGAACCTGCTTTAAATTTCCATGCCAATTTACAACCCCCATACTGTACCAGGCAAGGTTAGTGGCTATTGAAAAGACCACCAGGACAGGGCTATCTAAAGACACATTCGGTAGTGTGTTAACTACACAAAAAAAGACACTGTACAGTTTAAAAGCAAATCTTACACAGCCTTACATTTCAATTTTTTTTCTTTAAAAGGAATGAGTTGTGTACAGGGGGGTTAAATGCTTTATAGACAAGAAAAAAAACTGCGCTAGAACCAACTTATCCATCATCATCCTCTTCCTCTTCTTCCTCATCCTCTTCATCTTCCTCATCTTCCTCATCCTCTTCATCTTCCTCCTCTTCCTCCTCTTCCTTCTTTTTCTTGCTCTTTTCAGCCTTCACAACCCCCTTTTTTGCTGCATCCGGCTTTCCTTTAGCTGGGTAGGCAGCTATATCCTTTTCATGGTTTTCCTTCATCTCAGAAGCCTTCTTTTCTTCAGGCTGCTTGTCATCTGCAGCCGTGTCGTTTCCTGTCTCTCCCAGTTTCTTTGCAACATCACCAATAGACAGGCCAGGATGTTCCCCTTTGATTTTAGGGCGATATTCAGAACAGAACAAGAAGAAGGCCGAAGGAGGCCTCTTGGGTGCATTGGGATCCTTGAACTTCTTTTTTGCTTCCCCTTTAGGAGGGATGTAGGTTTTCATTTCTCTTTCATAACGAGCCTTGTCCGCCTTGGTCATGTCTTCAAATTTCCCTTTCTCTTCAGCAGACATAGTCTTCCACCTCTCTGAGCACTTCTCAGAAAACTCTGCAAAGTTGACTGAAGCATCCGGGTGCTTCTTCTTGTGCTCCTCCCGGCAAGTTTGCACAAAGAATGCATATGATGACATTTTGCCTCTCGGCATCTTAGGATCTCCTTTGCCCATGTTTAGTTTTTCCTCTGCGAGGCACAGAGTCGCCCGGTGCCCGTCCGGCTCTCACTTGCCCCTGCGCTGTCTCTTGGAAAGCATTTTAATGGTAGCAATATCCTTGAATGTAACACTGAGGACCAGATGATCTATTTTCACATTAGATTGGCATGACAATTTTTATGATCCTAATTATGAGATTTTTAGAGGACAACAGCACAAGTGATTTCATTTCAACAAACACAAAGAAATTTATATTCCTAGCATTTCAAAGATTTAAATCCTCCCCTTTCCAATAATCAAGAACAAAACTCTTAGAGGAAATAAATAGTGAGCAGTCAGAGATAATTACTAAATACGTGTGTGTGTGTGTGTGTGTGTGTGTGTGTGTGATAGCCTTGGGGCTTGAATTCAGGGCCAGAGCACTGTTCCTAAGCGTTTTATTTTCTTTAAAGGTTGGTACTCTACCACTTAAACCACAGATTCACTTCTGGTTTCTCACTTTTGGCAGTTAATTGGAAATAAAAGTCTCACAGACTTTCCTGCCCTAGCTAGCTTTGAACTGTGACCCTCAGAGCTCAGCCCCCTGAGTATCTAGGACTGTGACACCACAGGCAGTGCAAATACTGTATTTTTGTAAGCCAGTATTATATTTTGTTTATACAATAGCTATGTGACCAAATCTATAATCATGCTTATTGACAGTCTAAGAAAATTACTAAAGCAATCCATGTTCTGTAAGTAGGGGAAAGGTCTTGGCAAGGAATCAAGTAGGTGAATTATATAACACGGTACTAGGAAGTGAGCCAAGATAGGGTTCACCAGGATATTGCTGAGTTTCTCCTGTGCCCAGTCAGTCTATTTTGGACATTATGACTTCCATATAACTCTCCTGAATATTGGGAACCTTCTGGTATGACTGGACCCTAACTGAACTCCAAAAGCCTTGTGCTTAAAGCTCAGTTTCCAGGCAGCAGAGCCTAATGGAAGGAAGTGAGACATGGGATAACCTTGAAAGAGGTATTTGCACCTCTTCCCTTCTAATTGCCATGAGATGGGCAACTCAGCTCAGCTCCTGCCTTGATGATGATGTCTTCTCACAAACCCGACGCGATGGGGCAAAGTGACCATGGATTGAAATTTCTGAAACTGGGAGTCAAAAGAAATCTTTTTCTTATAAGCTGATAGTCTTATGTATTTTTGTCACAGCAACTGAAAGCTGATGACTACGTTCTCTTAAAGACTAAAGATGAGCTGGGCATGGTGGCTCACACCTGTAATCCTAGCTACTCAGGAGGCTGAGATCTGAGGAACGCAGTACAAAGCCAGTCTGGGCACTAAAGTCCTTGAGACTCTTATCTCCAATTAACCACTAGAAAACTGGAAGTGGGCATGTGGCTCCAGGGATAGGGTGGTAGCTGAAGAGCTCAGGGACAGCACCTAGAGTTCAAGACCCATGAGCGACCAACAAAAAAACTAAGGATGAGGCCCCTCACAGGGAGAGACAAGTAGCCCTCATGAAACATCACAATGTCAGGTTCTCTGAGCAAACAATAAGTCTCAGTCCGAGAATTTCTAGGAATTTTTGACACAAGATCATATATAATATAATATCTACCAACTTCCATCCAATCAAACGAACTGAAGCACTTGAGGGATATAGAGTAGGTAGGATCTGAAGGAAACAGATTACATTTACCCTACAGGTGGGACACGGCTGACTCCAATCCTCTCTGATAGTCTTATCGTTCTTATCAATGGATATTCCTGCCTGTGCTTCCTTCTTCCTCTTCTTCTCCTTCTTTTTTTGGTGGGTCATTGGGCTTGAACTCTGCACCTGGTCGCTCTCCCTGAGCTCTTCAGCTCAAGGATACAACAGCCTGACTTTCCATTTTCTAGTGATTAATTGGAGATGAGGGTCTCTCATTCTTCAGTGCCTGGGCTGGCTTTAAACCACAATCCTCAGATTTCAGCCTCCTGAGTAGCTAAGATTACAGGCAGAAGCCACTGTGCCTGGAGACCTGCCTGTCTTCTAATCTTTTCTCTTTGAAATCATTTTACACCTATGTAAACCTTGCAAAGCAAAAATTTCCCTCATCAAACTGTCCCTAATGTTCACATATAACTAACACTGAAATTAGGAAATTACCCTTGCTGGGGCCAGGAGTTTGGTCTAGTGGTACAGTGCTTGCCTAGCATGCAAGAAGCCCTGGGTTCAATTCCTTGGTACTATATACACAGAAAAAGCTGGAAGTGATGCTGTGGGTTAAGTGGTAGAGTGCTAGCTTTGAGAAAGCCCAAGGACAATGCACAGGCCCTGAGTTCAAGTCCCAGGATTGGCCAAAAAAAAAAAGCAGAATATTCATCCTGAAATTACCCTTGGCAATAATATTCTTAACAATGAGAGTATCACTGAAATTATGCTATGCAGTCTTCAGACAAACATTCAAATGTGTAGCACATTGACTATACAAAATGGAATCAAGTGGCCTTTTCTTATCTTACCTACCTTACATGCATGTTATACAACTATGTCCAAGGTCATGTTCTGTGGTTCATCCAAGAACCACAGAAAACTAAATGAACATCTGAAGTGGGTCTCCTTTTCTCATAGGCCCAGAGTAAAAGAAAGGCAGGAGGGGCAACAAACCAATATGCTCTAGGGTCATGACCTTGGACATAGTTGTATAACACATTGTGGGTCTGTAGGAAAATCTCTGAATCACCACTGATAGAATCCATGTCACAGGAGAAAAAGAAAAATTAGCTTTAAACATCTGAATTCTAGAATCAAATATTTATGCCTTAGCATTAATTGTTCCTATCAGCTGATTGGAAGATGTGACTCTTCTTGTTGATGACACAGCGAGTGCAGATTCAGGTACCATTGTCCCACTACCTTACCCTTTCCACACTGAAAGCCAGGGACTATAAACCATGGACAAGTTCAGGGACGCTTTCAGAGATGCCTTGGGTGAGTGTTCATATACATATATATATATATATATATATATATATATCTGTAGATACCCACATATATATACATGTGCACATATGTATGTGCATACATAGATATGTGTATATATAGGTGTGTGTGTGTATCCAGTGTCCTGAATCAGCAGAAGATTTTGTCTATCAATGAAGTCCTAAGCCCTAGTTAAGGGAACAGAAGCTGATGTTCTGGTTTCATTGTGGCACAGTATATCCTCTTTCTGGGTATTAAACTCACACAGCCATCATCAAGACACTGCACAAACACCAGGACTGTGTGGAGCCACTTTCCTGTCAGAAGCACCAAGAATTTTCTATGGCAGCTGACACTTTGCGGATTGCGGGCAGCCCTGTGATCTGTTCTGTGCTGCACCTGCTTCTTCCATGCAATGTTTAGGCACAGATCTCCCCCAGTGAAGGTGTTCTGAGTGGCTGGGCCCAGGCCAGAGTCTCAGCTGCTTTTCCCACATGTGTCACTAAGCCATTTCTGTGGGTCTCACAGCAACCTGGGCATCAGGGATGGAGAAGAAGAGCTGCCTGCACCATTTCTGAACTCTGCCTGTACTTTTCAATATTTGCACTGGGGGCTGCAGTATCCCAGGTGAATTCTTTACAAGCTGAGTTTCCTAGACCAGGCCCTAGCCTATTACACTTGAAATATCAAATATTTCAAATATCAGCAATACTTTCTTCATTCGGTCAAATGGGGGAAAGACCACTGAATTCTCAGACCTAAGGCCTAAATCTAAGAACTTTTATTTGTTTTGCTTAATTTTCTTGTGGTGCTGAGGATCTATCCCAGGGCTTGGTACATGTTAAATAAGCAGCTCATCCACTGAGCTACAACTTGAACTCCCTAGTCTGATAACATTTTAAAAAGAAAAGGTCTTGAACTTTCAAATGCCACAAGCTTTCCCTGTATCTTTCTCCCTTTACCATTGTACTCGATGTACAAGGACTCTGAGCTGTGTGATTAGATTCAGCCAAAGAAAGGTGGGATAATGCATTGTAGAACAAGAAGAGAATGAAATCAAGGTATTGCTTCTTCCCCAATTATACATCATCATCATAGGGCTTTCCAGACAGCCCCTGGGCCTACCAATTAGGTCTAACCCTTCCAATCCTCAGTGCTGCCTTGTGTCTTTCTTTAAAAATAAAAACATAACAGACAAGAAACCTGTTGTCCTCGCTTTTGTAGATACTTCCTTGGTGAAATACTTCATAAATGACAAAAGTTTCAGGCAACTTGTTTTTCTGGATGGACCTATGACTGATCAATGATTGATCAAATCCAAATAGCACTGTCCAGTGACCAGATGTGTCAGCTGGGAGAACGATCCTCTCTTTCCCCAGGTCCTCACACCACAGGGGTGTTAGCTAAATGGTTTTAGGTGTTAGCTACGTGCAAACCTTTTGAGAAATAGAAACTAGATTCTGAGAACACACACCTGGTTAAACACCCTGAACAGAATCAACCACAGCCTTGATGGTCTCTGGAAAGAACTCCAGAGCCCTTGAGGGCTGAGAGAAGGCTTTGAAGAAAAAAGAGAAAGGCTGAAGGATGAGGGAGATCGAAGCTATGTTTCTCAGGGATTACCAGAGTTCCACTCACCCGGGATGCCTAAGATAAGCAAAATCATTAGGTTTTGGGGGGAATCCTTCCCAATCTTTCAATTTTGGTGTTTTTGCGGCGCTGTGATCTACAGAGGGTTCTCACACTTGTTAAATGGCAGGCAAACGCTCTATCACTGATCTACACCCCATGCCAACCTTTGGGGTGTTCATGTATCCATCCCTGCACTCCCCAGGCCCTAAAGCAAGACTCATGCTCTTGATAGACTGGCTTTTATGCAAGGCGCTGCTGCACCCAGCCAACCAACGCTAGGTGGCCACACGCGGCGCCTCCCAGCCAATGGGAAGAGTGGGGCGGCTCCGGCCCGGCCTTAGGGACCGAAGGCCTCAAGTTACCTCTCTCCAGCCAGGATTATTCCAGGCCAATCCATCCACTTACCTCCCCGGACCCAGATGGCAGTGACGGTGGTGGTGGAGCCCGCGGGCCGCGTGTGCTGGGACGAGCCGGTGCGCATCGCCGTGCGCGGCCTGGCCCCCGAGCAGCCCGTGGCGCTGCGCGCGTCCCTGCGCGACGAGAAGGGCGCGCTCTTCCGGGCCCACGCGCGCTACTGCGCCGACGCCCGCGGCCAGCTGGACCTGCAGCGCGCGCCCGCGCTGGGCGGCAGCTTCTCGGGGCTCGAGCCCATGGGGCTCCTCTGGGCCCTGCAGCCCGACAAGCCGTTCTGGCGCTTGGTCAAGCGCGACGTGCAGACGCCCTTCGCGCTGGAGCTGGAGGTGCTGGACGGCCACGAGCCCGCGGGGCCCGACGGCGGGCGGGTGCTGGCGCGGGCGGTGCACGAGCGGCACTTCATGGCGGCCGGGGTGCGGCGGGTGCCGGTGCGCGAGGGCCGGGTGCGGGCCACCCTCTTCCTGCCGCCAGGTGAGTCCCCTGCCGGCCTCTTTGCTCACAAGTCACTGCCCTGGGTCCTGTGCTTTCACCAAAGCACAGAGGGAACTTGCAGCTGCACTCTCGGGTGCGAAGGAGACCAGGATGGGATGGAGGAATGCAACGACTGGCAGCTGGACCTGGAGGATGGGACAGTTCAGCTTTCCTAAGGTCTTTGAGAAGTCTGCTTCTCAGTTTCTTTAACAACTTTGCTCCCATGCACACCCGTTAGGTGTAGGTTGATGTGAAGTAGCGGTTACAGGAGGAGGAAGGCCTTTTCCTATCAACTGGACATGGGCTGAGATTCTTAAATAAACACTCACCGCCAATGACTCCTTTGAAATCAAGGAAATGAGAAATACAACTACTGAGTCCATTCATTACAAGGCCTCAGGAGTGGCAGCCAGTTACAAGTCTGTCCTGCCAATTGTTGATAAGAACTGGAGGAAAAGTGATCCTCCAAAGAGTAGAAGTAGAAAGTTTTCCATTACATGCATGATACATTATTCTTCCTTGTCACAACCCGTGTGGACCTACAGACAAATCTAAATGTCCACCACCAATCTAAATGTCCACCACGACAGAACTGATGAGTGGCTGGAGGCAGAGTTCTAGCAGTCAAACTGAGTGGACCGCAGCTGGGAGAATCACCACAGAGGAGTGTCACCCAGTCATCCCCAGCAGCATCTCCACTGTTACTGCACTGAGATAAGGATCACAACATCAGCCAAATAAGAAGGGTGATATTGTCAAGAAAACCAAGAGAGGTGCACAGAACCTAGGATGGTACTAGGGGAGAAAGGAGCCCAGCTGCAGAGTGAGGCCTGTCAGGTACTTGCTGAGTTCCTGGGAATATTAAAAGACACACTTTCCTCAATGTGGAAAAATCCCATGCCTAGAATCATCCAGGAGGAATGTAGCCTTTGGAATCTGTGTGCACGCACTTTTCAGACAGCAAGTGAGAGTCTTGGCTATGTTTCTGGCATCAGGCATGTATAGTAGGCAAGTACTCTCCTCAGTGAGCTAGCTGTATCCATGGCCTGTGAAGTGAAGTGTTTATATCAAAAAGCAGTCCATGATCTTGGTAAAAATCTGAGGGACTTTGAGGGGATGTGGAATTAGTCTTAGCCACTCTAGTCTTTAAACTATTTTTTTTGAGGGGGTGTTGGTAGTAGGGCTTGAGCTGTGGGTCTGGGTGCTATCCCTGGGTGCTCTTCAGCTCCACGCTACCACTCTACCACTTGAGCCACAGTGCCACTACCAGGCTTCTGGTGGTTAATTGGAGATAAGAGTCTTACAAATTTTAGTGCCCAGGGTGGCTTTGAACTGCGATCCTCAGATCTCAGCCTCCTGAGTAACTAGGATTACATGTGTGAGCCACCGGCGCCTTCCTCTTTCAGTGTTTTTGACCAGGGAAACTCTGTTCATCCTCCTGTAGTCAACAAATGGCTTTTGATACCACTGCAAAGAGTTTCAGGAATTGTTTACTATTGTTTTGTCTTGTTTCTTCCCAAGAACCTGGGCCCTATCCAGGGATTGTGGACATGTTTGGAGTTGGAGGAGGCCTCCTGGAGTACCGAGCAAGTCTGTTGGCTGGGAAGGGTTTTGCTGTGATGGCACTGGCTTATTACAACTATGACGACCTCCCCAAGGGCATGGATGCCATGCACATGGAGTACTTTGAAGAAGCTCTGAACTTCCTGCGCAGTCACCCTGAGGTTAGATCTTCTCTGGGTTTTCTGGGATAGGTAACAGGTTTCCTCTTCATTCATGCTCTGCCCCTGCCTGCCATTTCCTTCCTTACTTCTGTGTGTGTGTGTGTGTGTGTGTGTGTGTGCGTGTCTTTGTCTGTGTCTGTGTGTTTATTGGCTCCTACTGGTACTTGAACACTTAAAGCCTTATGGTCTTTATTATCTTTTCCTCTTGGCTGACCTTCTACAAATTGACCCATACCTTTACTTTTTTTTTTTTTTTGCCAGTCCTGGGCTAGAGCTCAGGGCCTGAGCACTGTCCTTGCACTTTCTCAAGGCCAGAGCTCTACCAGTTGAGCCTCAGCACCGCTTCTGGCTTTTTTTCTATGTGTGTGAATCTCACAGACTTTACTACCCAGGCTGGCTTTCAACTGTGATCTTCCACTCTCACCCCTTTGAATACCTAGGATTACAGGCATGAGCCACCAGCATCTGGCCAAACATGAGACCTCTGAGGAACCGTCTGCCTGGACTGGCTCCAACGTGTGATTCTCAGATCTGAGCCTCCTAAGTAGCTAGACTTATGGGTGTGGTTCACCAGCACCTATATGATTTTTGTCAATTTCTGTGTCCAATACTTTACTACCTCCTTTCTGCTTTGAAGATCTAGGGTGATTCAAATGTCTTTATTAATACTTGAGCCCAAGAGTCATTTATTTACTACATGGACCACTAGGATATAAGGACAGGAGTCATTCTTGTGGTAAACTCAAAAAATCAACCACACTACTGTTGATAGCATTGAGTGAGTTATTAAGAAATAAAAAAGAAACAAATCTACGTAACTGTTCTCACAGGTTTGTTATGGACAGGAATAGTAAATCTGAGCAGTGGCCAGGTGCTGGTGGCTCATACCTATGATCCTAGCTACACAGAAGGCTGATATCTAAACGTCCCCATGGAGGCCAGCCGAGACAGAAAAAGCCGTGAGACTTTTATCTCCAATTAACCACAAGAAAATCAACAATGGCACTGTAGCTCAAAGCAGTAGAGCTCTAACACTGAGTGAAAAAGCTCAGGGACAGCATCAGGCCCTGAGTTCAAGCCCCACAATACAACAACAATAAAAAAATCAGGACAGTTATTATTTTGTTTGAAGTCACAAATTGTCACTAGTAGAGCAGAAAGTACATGAAAGGAAAGAAGCAGTAGGGAAAGCTTAATAGAGGTAGACAGAGCTGGAGGAAAATCAAGAGGCAATCCTAGAGAATGGAGTTATGGTTCCCCAAACACAAGTCGATGGTGGCCTTTCAGACAGTCAGGAGGGACACCCAAGAACTTGACTTGGTGTGGAAATGGGTGGACTAGGCAGTGGAAAATTGTGACTCCCCCATGCATTCGCTTCAGTTTCCAGGATATAGTGGAAAGCTGAGGGGGTGTGAGGGCTGAAGTAGCTGAGGAGACAGAAGATGTAGATGACTCCAGAGAAGGGGAAAGCAAAACACCAGTGACGTGTGACACTGTGAAGGCTCACTGGGTGGAAATCAGTGCTCAGCTCCTCATTCCCCAAGCCCAGCAGTGGCCTGGAGGATGTGAACAGGGAGGTTCCATGAGAGGTGGCCTTCTCCAGGCCAGTAGGAGAAAGCACAAGAGGTAATAAAGAGGTAATGAGAATGTTTGCAAGGTGCACTTACACTGAGGAAGCATGAAATCCAAGCAAGAAGAGGTGGGAAATGAGAACAGGAGAGATAATGGCAATGAGGCAGAGAAGAACACCTGAGGATGTCATTGAAGTCACCAAGAATGTGATGGAGAAATTGTGGAGAGGAAGGCAAGGGGGAAGGACGTGTAACCTAGAGAACCGGGAGAGCCCAGAGGCAGGCCCACGTCCACCTGAGCCAGCCTGGGCATCGCTCCCTCCACTGTACAGTTTGAGACTCATTCCCCTTCTGTTTTGCATCTCTTTCTCAGGTAAAGGGTCCCGGCATTGGGCTCCTTGGGCATTCCAAAGGAGGTGAACTCGGCCTTGCTGTCACCTCTTTCCTGAAGGGTGTCACGGCTGCTGTCATCATCAATGGCTCTGTGGCTGCCGTGGGGGGAACCATATACTATAAGGATGAGTCTGTGCCCTCTGTGAGTTTGCTCAGAGACAAATCCAAGATCACCAAAGATGGCATCCTGGATGTGGTAGAAGGCTTGCAAAGCCCTTTGGTAGAAGAGAAGAGCTTCATTCCTGTGGAAAGGGCTGACACCTCCTTCCTGTTCCTTGTAGGTCAGGATGACCACAACTGGAAGAGCGAGTTCTATGCAAATGAGGCCTCTAAGCGCCTGCAGGCCCATGGGAAGGAGAAGCCTCAGATCATCCTTTACCCTGAGGCAGGGCACTATATTGAGCCCCCTTACTTCCCCTTGTGCAGGGCTGGCATGCACCTCTTGGTTGGTGCCAATATCTTGTTTGGAGGGGAACCCAGGGCTCATGCTGTGGCCCAGGTGGATGCATGGAAAC
The DNA here is from genome assembly GCF_031878675.1 of Megascapheus bottae. Lineage (NCBI taxonomy): Eukaryota > Metazoa > Chordata > Mammalia > Rodentia > Geomyidae > Megascapheus > Megascapheus bottae. Next base: position 11,434,621 of record NC_143522.1, read on the forward strand.
AACTCCAGACTTTCTTCCACAAACACCTGGGTAATACAGAAGGTACAATCCCAGCAAAATTATAATTTTTCTTGGACTAAGTGATATCTGATGCTGGTTTGCCCTTCTAATATAGAACTGCACTTTTATTTATAACAAATGCCTCAAGTTTATATCTGTAAACTTCAGACATTCCCAGTTTGGGATCCAGGGGATTTTTAGAAAACTTAAAGAGGAAGAGAAAGCCTGCATCTTACTACGTCACAACATGAAACTGACAACATGATCTGACTGCCTTAATATGATTTTGTTATTTCAAAAGTTGGCAGAACATTCCGATTAAGTAACTTTAAGAATCATAAATAGCCAGGCACAGTGGCTCACACCTGTAATCATAGCTAGTCAGGAGGCTGAGATCTGAGGACTGCAGTTCAAAGCCAGCCTGGACACAAAAGTCCATGAGACTCTTATCTCCAGTTAACCACCAGAAAACTGGAAAGCAGCACTGTGGCTCAAATGGTAGAGTTCTAGTCCTGAGCTGAAGAGCTCAGGGGCAGCCCCAGGCCCACAGTTCAAGCCTTATGACCAATAAAAAAAAATAAATAAAAAGATGAAGATATATGATATTAGAATTATATAACTTGATGTCAGTGATTCCATAGTAATGTTTCTTAAACCTTAATTGTATTTAAAATAAAAGTGTCTTATGATGATCATGTTCTGTTACCTGTATTTTCTTTTTTAGAATAGGCAAGTCTTGACAGACTTTTTTCTTGAAACCAAAAGTACAAAATACTTTGACTGTAATCAGCATTGCCTAGAGATAATTGCTAATCATGAAATCCTCACTGTTCTCTGAGCCTAACAACCTTTTTATTTGGTGCCAATCCTAGGGCTTGAACTCAGGGCTTGGGCACTGTCCCTGACCTTTTTTGCTTAAGGCCTGATGCAAAACATCTTAGCACCTCGTGAAAACTTCATTTTCTCAGTGAGGGATCCCAGTCTTAAAGACGTTCATAGCAAGTTAGACATTAGTAGTTCACTCCTATAATCCTAACCACTCAGGAAGCTGAGACCTAAGGATCATGATTCAAACCCAGATTGGGTAGGAAAGTCCAAAACACTCTTACCTCTTCAATTAAATAGCAAAAAGCCAGGAGTGGAGTTGTGACTCAAATGGTGGAGCACTAGCTCAAAGCAAAAAAGCTAAGGGGGCCCGGTGTGTATCTCACACCTGTAATCCTAGCTACTTAGGAGGCGGAGATCTGAGGATTGTGGTTCAAAGTCAACTTGAGCACTAAAGTCGGTGAGACTCAGCTCCAATTAACCACCAGAAAATTGGAAGTGGTGCTGTGGCTCAAGGGGTAGGATGGTAGTCTTGAGCTAAAGACCACAGGGACAACGCCCAGTCCCTGGAGTAGGGTGGTAGCCTTGAACAGAGGAGCTCAGGGACAGCACCCAGGCCCAGAGTTCAAGTCCCACAACCTACAAAAATTAAAAAAATTTAAAAAGCTAGGGGGCAGGGCCGGGAGTTTGGCCTAGTGGTAGAGTGCTTGCCTAGCATACACGAAGACCCGGGTCGATTCCTCGGTACCACATATATAGAAAAAAGTCGGAAATTGTGCTGAGCCTTAAGTGGTAGAGCTCTAACCTTGAGAAAGTCCAAGGACAGTGTTCAGGCCCTGAGCTCAAGCCCAGGACTGGCAAAAAAAAAAAAAAGCTAAGGTGCAGTACTCAGACCCTAAATTCAATCCCTGTATAGGCATGTATACACAATATGAATATGCTATGTCCCTAGCATATTAAAGGCACTGGAACCTTCAAACTCAGTTCTTTCTCCTTCTGACCTCTGTGCTTCTTATTTTGTTTGATCCCCAAACCACTTGTCCATCCATTTCTGCCCCTTGTCAACCAGCCTGACTTTATTGTGTGCCTCCATGACCATTGTGTGTGTCCACATTCAACTGTATGTGGCATCAATCCAGGTACATTATGATCCCTAAAGCCTCTCTATGCTCTTTAAGCACAATAGTAGCCCCCAGAGATGGGGGAACTCCAGAGGGCTTACCTTCCTTCCTTCCTTTCTACCTACTTTCCTTCTTTTCTTTTCTTTTTTTTTTGGTCAGTCCTGGGGCTTGGACTCAGGGCCTGAGCACTGTCCTTGGGCTTTCTCAAGGCTAACTCCTCTACTACTTGAGCCACAGCACCATTTCCGGCTTTTTTTGTGTATGTGGTACAGAAGAATCTAACCCAGAGCGTCCTGCATGCTAGGCAAACACTCCATCACTAGACCACGCTCTGCCCCAGGACTTACCTTTCATCCATACAGTTTGTGGTTAAATTCCTGGAGTTGGGTTGGGATAACAGCTCTCATTCAAGGCACCACGGATTTGTAACACTTAAATGAATTAAGAGCTGATGCCAGTCACGCACCTATAATCCCAGTATTTAGGAGGTTTAAACAGAAAGATTTTTTAAAAAATTGAGGCTAGTTGAGGCTGCCTAGTGAGCATATATAACAAAGAAAAGAAAAATCTGGAACCATAAGCTTTGGCTTTTATTCAATAGTTTGGTTTTGGAGGAAGGATATGGGTAGCAGCCTGTGATGTCCTGTCCAGGAGCTCCAGGGAACAACAAGCTTCAGGGACTGAAAGAGCAAGGATGGGGAGCGTTCCAAACCAATGACCCGAATTATGGTATCCTTGGATACACCCATTATGTTCAAGTTTTCCTACCCTTTGGAATCAGCGTGGGTCCCTCTACATGCCACAACTCAGAATCATCAATTATTAGTCTGAGCAGATCACCTCCTTGCCCAGCAAGCCTCAGCAGCAGGCCAGATCCTCTCCAGGGCGGAGCACGGCGGCTCCCAATGAAGGGAAGCAGAAAGCGGTGACTTCATCCCACGAGTCGGATCCAACCAGTCAGTGTTCTGATTTGGGGCCCAGGTCTGCATGGCGGCGCCCACGGTGGTGGTGGAGCCCGCGGGCCGCGTGTGCTGGGACGAGCCGGTGCGCATCGCCGTGCGCGGCCTGGCCCCCGAGCAGCCCGTGGCGCTGCGCGCGTCCCTGCGCGACGAGAAGGGCGCGCTCTTCCGGGCCCACGCGCGCTACCGCGCCGACGCCCGCGGCCAGCTGGACCTGCAGCGCGCGCCCGCGCTGGGCGGCAGCTTCTCGGGGCTCGAGCCCATGGGGCTCCTCTGGGCCCTGCAGCCCGACAAGCCGTTCTGGCGCTTGGTCAAGCGCGACGTGCAGACGCCCTTCGCGCTGGAGCTGGAGGTGCTGGACGGCCACGAGCCCGCGGGGCCCGACGGCGGGCGGGTGCTGGCGCGGGCGGTGCACGAGCGGCACTTCATGGCGGCCGGGGTGCGGCGGGTGCCGGTGCGCGAGGGCCGGGTGCGGGCCACCCTCTTCCTGCCGCCAGGTGAGTCCCCTGCCGGCCTGGCTGCTCTGTCTGGCATGGGATGGGTCGCAGGTGCAATGCATCTCACCCACTCCCAAACTCTCCACCGGACACTTCGAGGTCAGCGGTGGCTGGGGAAGTATTGCCATTTATTCACCACCTTGCACGGGTAAAGTGTGAACGGCCAGTGGACGGGGGTGGGACTGGGGGTTGGCAGGACCACTTGCCTGGAAAAGCAAAACATCAGAAGTTGCCCAGGGCCTGTGATTTGGCATTATGTTGAGCCCTAGCATGGTTTATGTACACATCTAGCTCTAGGTCCTGTGGCGTGGTTTTTGTGCCCATCCAGCTCGAGGTTCCACGCTCTACAACACATTACACAACGTGGTAGTTCCCTCTGTACCTGCACTTAGTGCTGCACTTGGTAGGCAGCACAGCTAAAGAACCCCAAAGACTGGGAATGGAGGATCAAATGTGATTTAAGCACTTTTCCAGCTGGAACTGAAGCAAGCTTGGGAGCCACTGACAGGTTAGAGAGAGGCTTGGGAAATAGTTGCTCACTGACAACTCTTCTCAGCCAGTTGCTCTTATGTCTTTGATATATTGGAAGGTGCACCACAAGGAGCAGTTCAGGCTAGTGGCTCACATCTGTCACCAGCCCTAACTACTCAGGGTGATGAGATTTGAGGGTTGAAGTTCAAGGTCAACCCTACTAGCCAGATTCCAGAGGCTTTTATCTGGAATTAACCAGAAAGCAAAAGCAGAGATAGAGACGAGGCTCAAGTGGTAAAGCTCTAGCCTTGAGGGAAAATGTTTTGCAAGAAAGGCCGAGTTCAGGCTCCAGTGTAAGCACAGAAAGAAACACAAAGGCAAAGAAAGAAAGGAAGGAAGAAGATAAAGACTGAACGAGGGCGAGAGGGAGTACTGGCTTTGGTCACAGAGGCGCAGTGAGAGTTCCTAGGTCCTGAGTCCAAGCCATATAAGCTACCAAACCCAAACCAAACCAAAACAACAACCCCAAAAAGAATATAGTACTTACGACCAGGGTCCAGTAACGGATCTGTAATCCTAGAAGACTGAGATCTGAGGATTGTGGTCCAAAGCTTGCTAAGACAGAAGTCTGTGAGAGATTCTTATCTCCAATTCCCTACCAAAAAGCCAGAAGTAAGGCTGTGGCTGAAGTAGTAGAGCAAATAAGCCTTGAGCAAATAAGGCTCAAAGATAGCACCCAGATCCAGAGTCCAAAGACCAGCAGTATTACAACAACACAACAAAAAGAGGAAAATGCTTACCAAGAATGAAATCTTATCAAGTTCTTGTGTTAGTAAAGAAATGGACAAATAGGTCCATAGAAGGACAGACATGGCACACATGTACGTGTGACACAGGGAGGATAAACTGTTGAGGAGAAGCAGGCTTATGGACTCTTTAGTAGTCAGTCGTCTTATCATACACCACATGCAAAAAAGGAATTGCAAAGGAATCAAAGACATTGTAGGTGAAAAATAATCATGTAAACAGTTAGAGAAATACTCAGGGTCCTCACTTAGGTGTGTTACAAGGAATGCCAGGGCTTCCATCTCTTTATAAACTTCACTGGCTTTAAGAGCTTGCAAGTAAGAACTGCAGGTGGCCCCGGAAACAAGAAATGAAAAAGTTAGCTAGCTAAGAATAGTACAGCTCTCAAATAAAATCCCTATAGAAATCTAAGGTAATTTTGTACTGATAAAGCCTTGTCCCTCAAAAGTCTTGGGATGAGGGCTGGGAGTTTGGCCTAATGGTAGAGTGCTTACTAGCACGCATGAAGACGCACTTCGATTCCTTAGTACTGCATACATAGTTGGAAATGGTGCTGTGGCTGAAGTGGTAGCATTCTAGCCTTGAGAAAGCCCCAGGGCAGTGCTCAGGTGCTGAGTTGGAATGACAGGGAAAAAATACATAATACAAATAAGTTGAGACCCAAACTGATTTCATCTCAAAAAATGTTCTCCAAAACGGCATACAAGTTGAGTAACCTTTCCTGGAAAATTAGAAATCTGATATTTTCCAATATAGGAAACACCAGCCACACGTAGCAGTTTCTAATGGTTAAGGACATAAACTTTATCCCATGCACACCATTATTTAAAATGTTATTTTAATAGTTGTGTATAATTGAAACAAAACTGGATTTTTGTTTGTTTGTTTTTTGGTTTTGGTCATGGGGCTTGAATTTGGGCCTAAGCTTTGTCCCTGAGCTATTTCACTCAAGGCTAGCACTATACCTCATTGAACCACAATGCCACTTCTGGATTTCTGGTGGTTAACTGCAAATAAAACTCACAGGGACTTTCATGTATTATCTTAAAGGTTGATTTCCCAGATTTTCTTGCCAATCCTGGGCCTTAAACTCAAGGGCCTGGGCACTGTTCTCAGGCTTTCTCAAACTACCACTTGAGCCACAGTACCACTTCTGGGTTTTTTGTGTATGTGGCACCAAGGAATCAAACCCAGGGCTTCATGCATGCTAGGTGAGCGCTCTACCACCAGGCCAAGCTCCTGCACCCCCTCCCTCCTGGGGACCAGATTTTAAACAAAGTCCATGCTAGACGCTGGTGGCTCATGCCTGGAATCCTTGCTACTCAGGATGCTGAGATCTGAGGATGGCAGTTTGAAGCCAGACTGGGCAGTAAAGTCCGTGAGGCTCGTGTCTCTAACCACCAGAAAACTGGGAATAGAGCTGTGGCTTTAAATAGTAGAGTGCTAGTCTTGAAACCAAAAAGCTTAGGGATAGTGCCTAGACCTTGAATTCAAGCCTTATTATTGGTAAAAGAACACAACTGACCAGAAGCCTGGGGAATCGGATTGAAAATGCTAAGGAGATGGGACCGGGAGTTTGGCCTAGTGGTAGAGTGCTTGCCTAGCATGCATGAAGACCCGGGTTCGATTCCTCGGTACCACATACGTAGCAAAAAGCCAGAAGTGGTGCTGTGGCTCAAGTGGTAGAGCCCTAGCCTTGAGGAAAAAATCCAGGGACAGTGCCCAGGCCCTGAGCCCAAGCCTAGGGCTGGCAAAAAAAAAAAATGCTAAGGAGAAAAAGAACACTGATCTAGGACCCAGCCAGGTCAAAGCACTGCTGGCTCCACCAGGTATCACAAAATGCTGTTCAGACAAGTGAACCACTTTTATCTCTCTGTGTCACTATTAGGTATGACTTTAGGTCCCTGGGGACAGGGGAAGATCTGCCTATATGGGTGCTAACACACATTAAAAAGTAGAAACCTAGCGTGGCCTAGTGATAGAGTGCTTGCCTAGCATGCACAAAGACCCAGTTCAATTGCTCAGTACCACATACATAGAAAAAAGCCAGAAGTGATGCTGTAGCTCAAATGGTAGACCCCTAGACTTGAGAAAGCCCAAGAACAGTGCTCAGGCCCTGAATTCAAGTCCTAGGAATGGCAAAAATGGGGGGTGCCTGAGGGTGGCCTAGTGGTAGAGTGCTTGGTTACCATGCATGAAGCCCTGGGTTTGATTCCTTGGTATCACATAAACATAGAAGAAGCTGGAAGTGGTGCTGTGGCTCAAGTGGTAGAGCTCTAACCTTGAGGAAAGCCCAAGGACAGTGCTCAAGTCCCAAGCCCCAGGACTAGCAGGAAAAAAAAGTAGAAACCTAGATCCTTCTAATAAAATAAGTATAGGCATTATTTTAACCAGGACAGTATTGTTAATTCTCCACCCTCACCCCCACCAAATAAGAAAAGAGGATGTTTGAGGACTAGATCTGAGTTTTGTGTCTTTTCCAGGATCTGGACTCTTTCCTGGGATCATAGACTTGTTTGGAATTGGAGGAGGTCTCCTGGAGTACTGAGCAAGTCTGCTGGCTGGGAAGGGTTTTGCTGTGATGGCGCTGGCTTATTACAACTACGACAACCTCCCCAGGGGCATGGAAATTCTCCACCTGGAGTACTTTGAAGAAGCTGTGAACTACCTGCTCAGGCACCCTCAGGTAGCTGCTCTTTTAGTGTTTCCATTTAGATAGCACAGTTTTAATTCCCTAGCCAAGGTGAAATGTTCAACTCAGTTGCTGTGACAAAATCATGTATTTAGTCTCTTTTATACTGCCTGAGAGATAGAGATTTCTAAACTGGAATGATCTCGTAGGACACAGAGTAGATGAGCAGACAGATTTCTGTATCCAAAATAAGGTGACCAAGCATCTTGGCACGCCAGGGACAGAGAGTTTCATCTGATATAGGTCCTTGATGGGAAGACTGAGACCCTGCAGGCAAACCATGAAGGAGAGTCTCAGGCTTTGAAGAGTACCATGGCTTTAAGCTCATGAATTTGTGTTCAACATCTAAGGCTCATTATGAGAGTTTAGGAGATCACATGTATGACATCCTTAAAATGAGACCTGAGATTTATAGATCAAGGTGTATTCAGAACCCCTGAAGGATGAAGGCCACAGAGATTAAAGAGCAAATATTTTTGGACATACCTGAGTGCTTCTTTGTGACAGCCCCATACTCAATGCTCCTCCCTTATGCTTCTCATGGTCTCTATGGCCCAGAGGTAAGCCTTAGCCTGCAAGTGGGGACAATGAGGTATATATGGGCTTAACAAGATTTCTAAAGCAAAGGTAATCATAGAGTCAGATACAGGCTCAGGTCTCCTGATATCCATGAGTGAGCACTCTTCACCCCAGACCCTTATTTGTGAACTCATTGTGTCTTTTCTTCTCTCCTGGTCTCAGGTCAAAGGGCGAGGAATTGGACTGCTTGGGATTTCCAAAGGGGGGCAAATCTGCCTCTCCATGGCTGCAGTTTAATGCATTCCCACTTATCCAGCCTTTCTCTGATTTGTTGTGATTCTTGGTCTTTATTAAGAAAGTTTCGACCTGTGCCAAGGAGGCCTAGTGTATCTCCTATTCCTTCCTGAAGGGCATCACAGCGGCTGTCATTATCAATGGCTCTGTGGCCAATGTTGTGGGAACCCTGTGCTACAAGGATGAGAGGTGGGCATGGACCCCAGTCGAGCCATAATGACCAAAGATGGCATCTTGAATACTAGGGATGTCCTGAATAGTCCTTTGGAAGGGCCTGACCAGAAGAGCTTCATTCCTGTGGAAAGGGCTGACACCTCCTTCCTGTTTCTTGTAGATCAGGATGACCACAACTGGAAGAGCGAGTTCTATGCGAATGAGGCCTCTAAGCGCCTGCAGGCCCATGGGAAGGAGAAGCCTCAGATCATCCTTTACCTGGGAGCAGGGCACTATATTAAGCCCCCTTATTTCCCTTTGAGCAAGTTTGCCATGCACAATTTGTGGAAAAGCCCAGTCATCTATGGAGGGGAACTCAGGGCTCATGCCTTGGCCCAGGTGGATGCATGGAAGCAACTCCAGACTTTCCTCCACAGACACTTGGGTGATACAGAGAGCAAGAGCCTTGCAAAATTGTAATTTTTTTTTGACCAACTGCTGATCTTCCAAGTTAACAGTTGCCACCATAAGTGTGTATGTGGCTAGTTAATAACCGCTTTGGCAGTGGCAGAGGGAAGGAGAGAGTCCACTGGGTGCCTGTGACTCACTCCTCCAGTCCTAGCTATTCAGGAGGTTGAGATCTGAGGATCAAGGTTCAAAGCCAAGGCAGGAAAGTCTATGAGACTAATCTCCAGTTAATCACCAAAAAACTGGAAGTGGAGATATGGCTCAAAGTGGTAGAATGGGGACCAGGAGTTTGGCCTAGTGGTAAGAGTGCTTGCCTAGCATGCATGAAGACCTGGGTTTGATTCTTTGGTACCACATACCTAGAAAAAGCTAGAAGTCGTGCTATGGCTCAAGGGGTAGGGTTCTAGCCTTGAGAAAAAAAAACCCAAGGACAGTGCTCAGGCCCTGAATTCGAGTCACATGAGCGACAAAACAAACAAACAAACAAGAGATGGAAACTATGTCTTTTACTGTGGTCCAACTTGCAATGGAAAAAGCTTTTACTCAGAGAAGGAATATGAGTATCACGTTAGCAGTGCCTCTTATGTCCCTGAAGTCCACTATTATTTGCTATAAGACTAATTAATAAACAAAATCATTTATGTGGACTTCACATTTTAGTGTAACCAAACTTGTACCAAAATGACTCAGAGAGTATATTACCTCTTTACTAACTACATCCAGACTCTGTGTGTGTATTGGGGCAGAGGGAGTGAGATAGTATTGGGGCTTGAACTTGGGCTACACACTCTTGCTTAGGTTTTGTTGCAGTTTGCGCTGTACTATTTAACACATGCTTCCAATTCTAGTTTTTTGCTTTAATTGGATATAAGAATATTGATTTTTTTTTCTGCTCATTCTGGCCTTGAGTAGTAATTCTCAGGTCTCAGCCACTCCAATAGCTAGGACTATAGGTGTGAGCCAGCAGTGCATGTGTACAGAGATTGTTTTTTAGTTTAGTTTTTTTTTTTTTCAGTCCGGGGCTTGAGCTTAGGGCCTGAGCACTGTCCTTGGACTTTCTCAAGGCTAGAGTTCTACCACTTGAGCCTCAGCACCACTTCCGGCTTTTTTCTATGTGCGTGGTACCAAGGAATCAAACACAGGACTTTGTGCATGCTAGGCAAGCACTCTACCACTAAGCCAAATTCCCAGCCCCAGAGATTTTTTTTTTAATCCCTTAAACAATATTGTATTACAGCTTCACAGATAACATTGCACTGTAGTATGGCGTGTAAGTATTCTAGATTCAATTTAAAGGTGTAAGAAAGATTATCTTGAAAATGAACTGTACAACTTATGAGTGGGGATGGGAGGGAAATATTGGGAGAGAGCCAGGGAGGGGTAACATTCCCCACACACAAAAAAATGTACTCTTTACCTGACTCAGGTAATTGTAACCCCTTTGTAATCATTTTTATAATAACAATAAAAGTTAAATTTAAAACATAATAAAGATTTTTGGAGATTGTATACAGATACTTTACCATTTTATAGAAGGCGCATGAGTTACTATGATTTTTGGTGCTCAAATCAGGACAGTATTTCTCTCCTATGAATATAACTGGGTGTCTGCATTATCAAAAATGTTCTAAATTAAAGTTTCCTCCTTTACAATGAGAGTAACATCTTGGCTATAAGCTGATTGTTGGTTAGATAATTTTAAAAAAATTAAGTATCCAGGTGCTGGTAGCTCATGCCTGTAATCCTAGCTGTTTGGGAGGCTGAGATCTGAGGATGGCAGTTCAAAGTCAACCTAGGCAGAAAAGTCTGTGAGACTTACCTTCAATTAACCCCTAGAAACGAGAAGGAGAGCTGTGTCTCAAAGTGGTAGAGCACCAGCTTTAGCAAAGAAGCTGAGGGACAGGGCTCAAGCCCTGAGTTCAAGCTCCAGGACTGACGAATCCACAAAATATTCTCTTATTCTCTTTTCTTTCCTCCCTCCCTCCCTCCCTCCCTCCCTCCCTCCCTCCCTCCCTCCCTTCCTTCCTTCCTTCCTTCCTTCCTTCCTTCCTTCCTTCCTTCCTTCCTTCCTTTCTTTTTTCCTTTCTTTTCTTTCTTTCTTTCTTTTCCAATCCTGGGGCTTGAACTCAGGGCCTGAGCCCTGTTCTTGGGCTTTCTCATGGCTAGAGCTCTACCATTTGAGCCACAGCTCCACTTCCTGCTTTTTTTTTTCCATGCATGTGGGAGTGAGGAATCAAACCTGGGTCTTTGTGCATGCTAGACAAGCACTCTACCATTAGGTCAAACTCCTGGCCCCACAATTGTAATTTTTATTTGGCAAAGTGGCATCTCTGATGCTATTCTGTCCTGGAAATATTGCCGTAACAACTCTATATGTGTATTGTGTATTTCATTTTTCTTTTTAATAATAGCCACGGTGGCCGGGGGGGGGGGGGAAGGGGAGGAAAAATGGCTTTTCTTTCACCCATATAAGCTTGCAATACATTTTTCTGGGTAGCCTATGGTACACATGTTTGAAGGCATTACATCAAAAAAAAAATCTAAGAGAGTAGATCTGGAATTTTGTTTAATCCCAGGCCTTGATGTTGTCATCTGATTCTTGAGTCACATTTTTGGAGAACAAACACTCCCACATTTCCTACCCCTTTCTTGGTTAACTACATAATGTATCATTTTCCTGACTCCTCTTTGTCCTTATTTTTCGCTTTCCTGGCAGTTTAGCGAGCCTTGTATGTTCATCAGCCAGGAGTAAGGGGGAGGACCCAAGAAACTTGGTGGATTTTCACTGTGTGAGCAGAGGGAAGAAAGGTCATTAAGAACTCTGGTTGCTAGGGATAAATGCAGAACTGAACTAATATGAAGGCTACTAATGATCGAGTCAAGCAGAGCATATACTTTAAATGATGACCACACATGAATTCCTCACTAAATTCTTTTGAGTAGGAAGAAAAAAACAGACCAATAAAAATGTCTAAAGGAGGTAGTTGAAGGGAGGAATGAAACAGAACGCTCTGCTCGGGTTCATGGGGGCTCACACATGTAATCCAGGCACCCATTCTTAATGCTGTGCATGCTGAGTGTGGAGGAGCCGGAGTTTGAGGCTAGAATGGACTATATAGTATTGTCGTGATGAACAAAATTCAGAGAGACAGCAGCATTTGATATATATGTTTTAAGATCTTGACAGGAGTTATTTTTTTCTGGATATAATATAAAATAGTCATGGTGAATTTGGACAATCGAAAAACTTGTTTCATCAAGATAAGCACCCTAAAAATTTCATAACCTAAAAACTAATGCCCTTAATAATTTCATAATTTTTTGTGGGTCATGGTGCTTGAACTTGGCATGGACATTGTCCCTGAGCTCTTCAGCTTAAGGCTACCATCCTACCCCTAGGCCTGGGCACAGTTCCTGAGCTATTCAGCTCAAGGCTACCACTTCCCATTTACTAGAGGTTACTTGGAGATAAGAGTCTCAGGTCCTTTTAAGCCTAGGCTAGCTTTAAACCTTGATCTACAGATCTCAGCCTTCTGAGTAGCTAGGATTACGGATGTGAGCCAATTTCATAATTTTTGACATCATGTCTTGTGTTCTATTGATAAATACAAACATTTTAGAAAATGGGTTTTGTGGTGTGTACTGAGTTTTGTGGTCCTTTTCCTCTTAGTGTCACAGGGAAAGCATTTTACTGAGTAATTATTATGTTCTTTAAACATGATTCTTTTTACACACAGTGATTTACATTGTGTAGATGCGGGTGCTTACTCTTCAGTGAGCCAATCCCGTTTGACGTCTTGACATGACTGACAGTCTTTTTTCTTTTTTTTGCAAATACAGTACAGTGGTGAATGTAACTGAACACAGATGGCTTTTTGTGCCTTGCTGGTTATTCTCCAAGAGAGATATTTAAGCCATGAACTTCTTGAGTCCAGGGTAATGACAAGTTTTATGAGCCTTTGGTTTGCCTCTGAGAAATTCCTGGTCTTCTACCTCTGGGACACTGGACTTGATGGCCTTGTGGCTCTGTACCATTGCCAGCACTGCAGTAGCACAAAGGATATGCACACGCAAATCATTCTTATTAGGTGCTGGCTAAGTGAAATCAGGCTATTCTCCAGCACTTCAATTACGTACTGTGTTTTGCGAGCTTTTGCAAGATGGAGTTGATGAGGAAAGGTAGGCTCAAGGACTCGGTGGCGGAAATTCTCCAATGTATTTATGTATTGGCAGTCTTCATTAAAATATTAACATATATAAAATAGAGAAGAGTAAAATTGCAAAGTTAGGAACATGCTCTGTCCAAGATGACCTGAAGGGCCTGGACTGTGGCCTGCTGGTAGAGTGCTGACCTAACATGAATGAAGCCCCAGGTTTGATTCCTCTGAACAGCATACACAAAAGCTGGAAGTAGTGCTGTGGCTCAAGTGGCAGAGCTCTAGATTTGAGAAAGCTCCAAAGTGACACAAATCAAAGAATGAAGGCACTTGTCCAATCTAGTTAGGAGACCTCCCCTTCCCAGGGAAGGATCCAGAAACTCTCCAGTGTGCAGGACTAGGGGGTTGGCTGTGAACATCAATACTGAAGTGTGTGGTGGGGTTAGGTGGCAGCTGCTGAGGGCTTGCAGAGGCAAGCCAGGGAGCTGGTACCGAGGAGGGCGGGCTGGGCCTGTCCAGGACCTGCTTGACGCTAAGCTCCCTTTCAGTTCAGGCCCTTCCCCAACTTTTCCAACATGTTCTTGCACTTTTCAGCCATGGGATGATATAGCTAGAAGACCGCTACAATTTGGCCTCTAGGACAGTAAGAAATAAATCTTTGTTGTCTAAAAAAAAAATCTGGGGGCTGGGAGTTTGGCCTAGTGGTAGAGTGCTTGCCTAGCATGCACGAAGACCCGGGTTCGATTCTTTGGTACCACATACATAGAAAAAGGCCAGAAGTGGTGCTGAGGCTCAAGTGGTAGAGTTCTAGCCTTGAGAAAAATCCAAGGACAGTCCTCAGGCCCTGAGCTTAAGACCAAGACAGGCAAAAAAAAAAAAAAAAAAAAAAATTTCTGATCTAAGGTATCTTAGCCAAAATAGCCTAAGACAAAAGTTATGTTTTAGTAAAGGGTTAAGAAAAAAAAATATTGGGGGCCAGGAATGTGGCCTAGTGGTAGAGTGCTTGTAGAGTGCACGAAGCCCTGGATTCGATTCATATATATATATATCATGATGATGATGATGATGAAGAAGAAGAAGAAGAAGAAGAAAAAGAAGAAGAAGAAGAAGAAGAAGAAGAAGAAGAAGAAGAAGAAGAAGAAGAAGAAGAAGAAGAAGCAGCAGCAGCAGCAGAAGCAGCAGCAGCAGCAGCAGCAGCAGCAGCAGCGGAAGAGGCAGAAGAAGAGAAAGAGGCAGAAGAGGCAGAAGAAGAAGAGGCAAAAGAAGTAGAAGAAGGAGGAGGAAGATACTGACTCCGCAGTGGACCTGGAGTTTGGCTTGCCCTCGCTGGCATCTGGCCTCCTCACTAATAGATCACTTAATGGTTTTTGCTCCAACACGTGGAGGATGGTGAGAGGCCAGGAGCCTCTTCCCACAGGGGCTCAGCTTCCCCCCAGGGCCTGGGCCCCCGCGCCGCCCCGACCCACCCGGCCAGTTCCCTGCCCGGACCTGCGGATCGGAAACTGCCCGACCCCTCCCGGGTCGGCTGGGCCACCCCGCGCTCCCAGTCCCGGGCTGGGCCCCACGTGGTGCGCTCGCCACGACCTGGGCAGGGCTGGGCTTCCTGGGCTTCGAGTCCGGCATGGCGGCGCCCAGGGTGGTGGTGGAGCCCGCGGGCCGCGTGTGCTGGGACGAGCCGGTGCGCATCGCCGTGCGCGGCCTGGCCCCCGAGCAGCCCGTGGCGCTGCGCGCGTCCCTGCGCGACGAGAAGGGCGCGCTCTTCCGGGCCCACGCGCGCTACCGCGCCGACGCCCGCGGCCAGCTGGACCTGCAGCGCGCGCCCGCGCTGGGCGGCAGCTTCTCGGGGCTCGAGCCCATGGGACTCCTCTGGGCCCTGCAGCCCGACAAGCCGTTCTGGCGCTTGGTCAAGCGCGACGTGCAGACGCCCTTCGCGCTGGAGCTGGAGGTGCTGGACGGCCACGAGCCCGCGGGGCCCGACGGCGGGCGGGTGCTGGCGCGGGCGGTGCACGAGCGGCACTTCATGGCGGCCGGGGTGCGGCGGGTGCCGGTGCGCGAGGGCCGGGTGCGGGCCACCCTCTTCCTGCCGCCAGGTGAGCCATCGCAGCCTGGAGTTTGATCTGGTCCCTAGATTTGGTCTCGTCATTGGACAGTCGTAAGTCCCTAATTTGGCCTGGTCACACCACGTGATCGTAAAAAGTCTCATCTCCACCCCCACCCCCCACCCCCGCCCCCCGCCCCCTCCCCCCGCCGGCCCCAAAGGCCCTCTGTCCGGGTGGTGTGAACTTGAACTGCTATGCCGCGCTCCCTGGCTTGCGCTCGGTGCTGGTGGTCTGCCACTTGAGCCAACTCCTCCAGCAGAGTTATTAAATCTTCCAGACTTTTCTGGGTTGATTGGCTTCCATCTGTGAGCCTCCGATCTCAGCCTCCTGAGTAGCTAGAATTGCAGGTGGGAGCCACCTGAGCCCCATCTGCCATGCACTTTGTTTTGTGTATCTGTTGGTACCAGGGCTTGAACTTAGGGCCTCACATGCTCAGCTTTGTTGGCTCACTGCTGACACGGCCAAAAAAAATCTAACAGGTTTAGTGAGGGTGTTCTATATTTATTGGACACTTGACAGGCCTGGCAACATTCTCAGATCAATTTTTGGAGAAAAAAATGGTGGAAAAGTCACATCTTATATATTATTTCTAAATATATATATATTTGCGAGTCATGGGACTTGAACTCCGGGCCTGAGCACTGTCCTTGGACTTTTCTCAAGGCTAGAGTTCTATCACTCCCAGCTTTTTTCTATGTATGTGGTACTGAGAAATTGAACCCCGGTCTTCGTGTATGCTAGGCAAGCACTCTACCACCAAGCCAAACTCCCAGCCCTAAATATATGTATTTATATGATTGCTTATACAACTACTTGACAAAATCATGAATTAAGCTCTTTTATTTATTATCCTTTGGATGCCATCCCTGAGCTCTTTCACTCGAGATATCACTCTATCACTTTCAGCCACAGCACCGCTTCCTCTGTAGGTTATTTAAAAACTGCCAAAATTTCAAACTCAGAATGTCTTCTTTCCCTTTTCTTCCTCTCTTTCCACAGTAGTTGTCTCTCTTGTTTCAGAATGATTTTTGAGAGCCTAAATCTTCCTGTGATGTGTTCTCTGCAGGTGAGGGGCCTTTTGCAGGGATCATTGATCTGTTTGGAAGTGGCGGTGGTCTTTGTGAATACAGAGCTAGCCTCCTGGCAGGACATGGCTTTGCTGTGCTTGCTCTGGCTTATTTCAGATATGAAGACACCCCTGAATACTTGAGTGATGTGAGCCTGGACTACTTTGAAGAAGCTGTGGGCTTTATGCTGCAGCATCCAAAGGTGAGCCCGGTGTTGACCTGAGTGGAGCAGAAGGGGTATGGTAGGCACAGGGCTGGCCTCAAAAACCCTACCAGGACATACAGGGAAACACAAAGGCTCCTTTTAAAGTTACTAGTTATCATTGCTAGTTACTAGTTATGACTTTTATCTCCTCCTATCTCTAAGATTTGGGTATGTTCCTTTTGTGACCATTTGTCCTATCAGAGGTTTAATTTTTCTCATTTATGATGCTAGTGTT
This sequence comes from Megascapheus bottae, assembly GCF_031878675.1. Lineage (NCBI taxonomy): Eukaryota > Metazoa > Chordata > Mammalia > Rodentia > Geomyidae > Megascapheus > Megascapheus bottae. Next base: position 11,451,190 of record NC_143522.1, read on the forward strand.
AAAGTTTAGTACTAATAGTTAAACTGCAAGGAGACTTTTTTTTTTTTTTTGGTGGGTCATGGGGCTTGAACTCTGAGCCTGGCATTGTCCCTGAAATCTTCAGCTCAAAGCTACCTCCCTACCTCTTGAGCCGCAACCCCATTTCCCATTTTTTAGTGATTAATTAGAGATAAAAGTCTCACATTCTTTAGTGACTGGGCTGGCTCTGAAGCACGATCCTCAGATCTTAACCTCTTGAGTAGCTAGGATTATAGGCATGAGCCACAGGTGCCATTGGTAACATTTGAATAGGAACAGTGTATTTGATGGTATTAATGAGCCTTTGTGTATGTGCTTTGCACTGCATCTTTGGGATGGAACCACAGAGGGCTTTACCTCCTAGATTAAACCTACAGGCTGGATGTCCACAGCCATGTGAGAAGCCCTTCATATGCATGCAGGACCCAGGGATGGGAAGAGCAGAACTGCTGGTAGGGCCCAGGGCTGGATTCACTGCCTGGTTCTGTGCCACATTTCATTTATTTGTATTTATTCTTTTTTTGTTGTTGTTGTTAGTCACAGGGCTTGAACTCAGAGCCTGGGTGCTTCCCCTGAGCTCTTTTTACCACTTTGAGCCACAGCTCTACTTCCAGTTTTTGAGTGGTTAATTCGAGATAAGAGTCTCACAGGAACTTTTCTGCTCCACTAGCTCCATACCACAATCCTCGGATCTCAGCCCCCTGAGTAGCTAGGATTACAGGCGTGAGCATCCATTTCAATGCAGAACTTCTGTGAGTTCTAAGATTTTAAATTGGAGCCCGATCTTATAAAATTTTTCAAGTACTGTATTTATAAAAGTAGGAGGAAAAAGTATATATTTAACCATTACTTCATTTGATTTAGGGTATAAGGTCCTCCTTGTATACTCTTAACTTGCTATTCTTAAACATTAGGGGATGGCCTGTATGCTAGGAAATCAATACATGTACTAGAAGACACACTTGGACGTTGTATACTATTGCCCAATGAAGGGAAGCAAGTTATACTTGAGAAAACTATTGAGAGATCTGTGCCCCTCTCCTCCCCATCTCTCCTCAGGTGAAAGGCCCCACTATTGGGCTTCTTGGCTTCTCCAAAGGAGGCGACCTATGTCTTTCAATGGCTGCTTTCCTGAAGGATATCACAGCCACTGTCCTTATCAATTCCTGTGTGGCCAACACTATAGTTCCTCTGCATTACAAGGATATGATTATTCCTGATCTTGGCACTGACCCCTCAAGACAAAAAAACACCAAATCAGGCCTTTTGGACTTTGTGGATATCTGGAACAATCCAATGGAGGAACCCAACCACCAAAGTCTTATTCCAGTGGAAAAGGCCCAGGGACCCTTCCTGTTTATTGTTGGTATGGATGATCACAACTGGAAGAGTGCGTTCTATGCCCAGATAGCCTCTGAACGGTTACACGCCCATGGGAAAGACAGACCCCAAATAGTCTACTATCCAGAAACTGGTCATTGTATTGATCCGCCTTATTTTCCTCCCTGCACAGCGTCTGTGCATGCAGTGTTGGGTGAAGCAGTGTTCTATGGAGGTGAACTAAAGGCTCACTCAAGGGCACAGGAGGATGCCTGGCTGCAGATTCAAATTTTCTTTCAAAAACACCTCTATGGGAAAAAATATGTGAAGCATCCGGGTGCAAGTGGCTCACGCCTATGATCCTAGCCACTCTAGGAGACTGGGATCTTCAAATCACAGTTTGGATCCAGGCAGACAAATCCAAGAAACTCTTATCTCTAGTTAGCCAGAAAAAAAAAACTGTGAGTAGAGGCCTGGCTCAAGTGGTAGAGCACCAGCCATGAGTTAAAAGACAAAGCAAGAGCAAGAGGTCCTGAGTTCAAGCCGCAATATTGGAATACATACAAAAGTTATTATGTATTAATGCATTCGTTATTGTAAAAGAATCAAGCAATATAGATAAAATAAAAGATATTGGCTGGCACAGTAGCTCATGCCTATAATCCTGGCCACTTCAGAAGTAAAGATCATAAGGATCTTGGTTGGAGGCCAGCCCATGCCAAAAAAAAAAAAAAATCACAAGATTCCTAACTCAATCAATAAAAGTGGGGTGCGTGAAACTGTCATCCTAGCCAGGCCAGAAGTACACAGAAATCACAGTCCAGACATACTCTCACATAAATGTGAGATCCTTTTCAAAAAGAAGCAAAGTAAAAAAGGACATATATGTGAATCCTTGTTTGGAAAATAACTAAACCAAAAAGAACTGTGGGTGTGGCTGACATGATAGAGAGCCATGTGCCTGTCCATAAATTCCAACTCCAGTATTGCCAAAAATATATATTTTTAAAAAGGACCCTCTTAACTCATTACCCAATTTCAGACTTTCCAAGGTTAGTTACTGTCCAGCTTGAAGTAGAATGTTACTTTCCAGAACACACACACACACACACACACACACGAATGGAATGCCTCTCCTAAGCAAAAACAAATCATAAAAGTTGTTATATTATGTAAGTTTTTTTTAATTTTTTGCCAGTCCTGGGGCTTAAACTTGGGGCCTGAGCACTGTTCTTGGGCTTTCTCAAGGCCAGACCTCTACCACTTGAGCCATAGTGCCACTTCCAGCTTTTTCTATGTATGTGGTACTGAGGTCATCATGCATGCTAGGCAAACACTCTATTACTAAGCCAAACTCCCAGTCCCTGTAAATTCTTTTATTTTTTTTCTGGTTGTGAGGCTTGAACTCTGGGCCTGGAAGCTGTCCCTGAGCTCTTCAGCTCAGCCCTACCCTTGAGCCATAGCACCACTTCTACTTTTCTGGTGGTTAATTGGAGATAAGAGTCCCATAGTCTTTAGTGCCCAGGCAGGCTTTGAACCTCGATCCTCAGCCTCCTGTGTGGCTAGGATTACAGGTGTGAGCCCTGTGCCTGGCTAAGCATTTTTTTTTAAAAACAAGCAAAATATACATTGTTTATACTTGTGTCAGGCCACATGATGATACAAATTTTTTTTTTCCTTCAGCTTTCTTGATTAAAAGGCCAGATTTCTACTTCCCCAACTCCCTGTCCAAACTGGGCTTTACTGCATTCACATTACGCCACAGTACCACGTGGGGCTTTTTTCTAAGAGTCTTATAGACTTTTCTTCAAACCTTAATCCTCAAATCTCAGCTTCCTGAGTAGCTAGGATTACAAGCGTCAGCCGCCAGTGCCCAGCCCCACTTACCTTATTTAATATGAAATTCTTGCCTGTTTTGTAAAAATGTGATTCAATTCCCAGCCTTCAAAATGAAATTTCTTATTTCAAAAAAATCAAGGTGGAAATGGGCATCCCACATCCCTCCCACCAACAAGGCACCCAGAGCAAACTAGGAAGCTCCTACCCTTCCCAAAGCCACACCACATCCAAAACATCCACCACCATGAAAACAAAGATGCAGGTGTCACTCACTTTCTTGTCATCCAAGATGTGGCAGCCCAAACTCCCTGGGAAGAACATCCACAGGAGAAACAAGCTTGACCACTGTGCCGTATTTCCATTCCCCTCACCTAAGAGCCAGCCATGGAAGACAGAAGATAACCCAGCTGTCAAAGGCAATAACCATTATACTTTCATAGCATCCTTTTGAGGATCTGTTTATGTATATAAACATACATCTATATGTTTGAGCGATGTTTTTATTTTTTATTTTTTTTATTTTTTTATTTTTTTTTGCCAGTCCTGGGCCTCAGCTCAGGGCCTGAGCACTGTCCTTGGACTTTCTCAAGGCTAGAGCTCTACCACTTGAGCCTCAGCACCACTTCCGGCTTTTTTCTATGTATGTGGTACTGAGGAATCGAACCCGGGTCTTCATGCATGCTAGGCAAGCACTTTAACCACTAGGCCAAACTCCCGGCCTTGAGCGATGTTTTTAATAGAGGTATATGAATTCATTGCACTCTCTCAGCACTACTAAATAATTCTCTTTTGTTAATCTTTGGGTTTCTTTCTTTTTTTTGGGTCATGGGGCTTGAACTCTGTCTGGGTGTTGTCCCTGCTGAACTCTTTAGCTCAAGGATACCACTCTATCCTTGAGCCAAGCCCCACTTCCCATTTTCTAGAGGTTAATTGGAAATAAGAGTCTCAGGTCCTTTTGTGCCTGGGCTGGCTTTGAACCTTGATCCTCAGATCTTAGCCTCCTGAGTAGCTAGGATTACAGGAGTGAGCCACTGCCCCTAACGAATCTTTGGGTTTCTATTTAAGCTTTACATCTGTGTATTAGGTGATTAGATGTTTATGCTTGTGGATGTGTGTATGCACTTGATTGCATTTTTCTTCAAGGACTAAGTCCTACAAATGGAATTTCTGAGGTGGTCACAAGGGATACAAAAGTCCTTGAGCCAAAGAGCTCAGGGACAGGCCCAAGCCCCATGACCCCTCCCCCCCCCAAAAAAAGAGTCCTTAAAGCTACTGTCAACAACCTCCACAAGATTGTACCGAATTATCAGCAGTGATAATATTTGCCTAGAAACTACCAAAAAAAAAAGACCCATAATTTTCATTTAATTTGAAGAAAAAGAGCTCCATTATGTGAAACCAACTTGAGGTATCTTAAATGTGGAGCCAGGCTGTCCGGGGTCTCTGGCGCCCGGGGGGTGTGGAGTGAGGAAACGTGAGAAATTAGGTCTTGTGTAAGGCTGGGTATTCTGTGTGGTGGTAAGGAGAACTAGAGGTGGTTTTTTTCTCCCTCATCCATCTTGGGAAAAAGGAATTTTACAAGTTCTTTTAGGAGAAGGACAAATGCCGCGGTAGAGGAGGTTCAAGTGTTAAACTTTAGGCAGATACTTAATATCCCGCGGGAGACACTGCACATCCTCAGTCACTGGGGGCACCGCGGGCTTCCAGCCTTCGGGTGGCACAGCAGCCACTGGGAAGCAGGAGGCGGGGTCGGGAGGACCCCGGGGGAGGTTCCCCCATCCCACAATGCCCTGCTCGCGCCACCGGAGGACGGCGAGGCAGGACCGCTGCCGGGGCAGCCGTCCGCCAGCGCGCCCAGCGCTGCGCCCAGCGCTGCGCATGCGCGCTGACCCCGGCGGGCCCTAGCAACCAGAGCAGTGACGGTAGCAACCGCCGGGATGGTGAGTACCCTCCGGGCCTCGCAGGCCTGGCTGAGAGGGGACAGGTGTGGGGAGGGATGGCGGTGAGGCGCTGTGGGCGGCGGGGTCCTCGAACCGCGGGGAGGGACCCGGTGTCGAGGGCCGGCTCGGCGGAGGCACAGGCCCGAGGCGAGCGGGCGGGCGGGCGGCCGGGGCGGGGTGGGGGGGGGCCTGGGAAGTTGGATTTCGGCGGAGGGAGGGCCGCTGGCTGCGGAAAGGGGAGGACTGGGAAGGGGCCGCGTGACGAAGATGGCTTCACCGCGCCGTGGATTTGAACTCTCACCCACGCGCCGGCCCTGGGGAAGGGGCCGGGGCTGGCTGCCGCGCCGCCCCGTCGGCCTGCCGCACGGGTGGAGGCGGTGTTCACAACCTGCCACGCGCCCCCGTGGCTCTGCGGACCACGACGACGGTGGCAGCAGTTCCTAGGGAACGCCGGAAAAGCCCCCCGCCATGGGTGTGGGCCGTGTGCCACGGCGAGCTCGTTGCAGTGAAGCTTAGGTGTCTGTGGTGCTACTCGGGGACCCAGGGACGAGCATTTCAACAGTGCACCCCAGCTGACGTTAAAATCGGGGCGCAGCCCACCACGCTTGGAGAAACGGTGCTGCCTTCCGGGGGAAACCTCCCGGAGTTCGCACGAAGGAAGGATGCTTCTCCACCATCACGTAAAGTGTGCCGTGTGAGGGGCACACATGGAGCCCAGGCGATTAAAACGATGGAGTCGTGCCAACCTTCAATTATGTTAAATTTATCAGCTCCATTTCTTAAGTTACTCCAAGGCAGTTAGCTAAAAACTACCATCCGGGAAAGCCAGGCAGCTTTACCACTTAGGTTCTGTGTTCAAAGGTTCTAGGTTTACCTATTCAGGCGGACACACACGTAGTCCTGAGTAATTAGGAAAGGATTAACCCTGAGAATCTTCGATCTTGAAAATCTGCAGAGAATCAGAGCCGGTCATCGATTCAGCTGGCTGGGGCTGCAGCATGGCAGTCCTGTGCCCTCCAGAAACACAAGCCAACGCAGTATTTAAAGTAGCTTCCAAAGTCTGAAGAAATTCTGTTCTATATTCTGAAAAAATCAGAACGCTCATGTTTCACTGTTGGACTCACTTTTTCAGACTCAAGGATTGACAAAATGCAAAAATCATTTGGTATCTTTTTTTTTTCTTTTTTGAGACAGTTTTATAACAACTCAGACTAGCTTCAAACCATGATCCTCTTTGCCTCAGTCTCTAAGGTGCTAGGATTACAGGTACCAGGACACCTAGCCAGCTTTTCTTTTTTTAATGACCCGGCCACCTTTTTCTTTCTTAATGGTATACATAAGATAAAAGTACTGTTTAGGCTGGTGGCTCATGCCTATAATCCTAGCTACTCAGCATGCTGAGATCTGAGGATCTAGGTTCAAAGCCAGCCCCAGGCACAAAAGGACCTGAGACTCTTATCTTGAATTAACCTCTAGCAAATGGGAAGTGGGGCTTGGCTCCAGGGTAGACCGGTAGCCTTGAGCTGAAGAGCTCAGGGACAATACCCACACAGAGTTCAAGTCCCATGACCCACAAAACAAACAAAAAAAAAAGTACTGAGAAGTATGTTGCTAGGATTATTCTCCTTCCCATCTCCTGCCTTCCAGCAGTTATTTGGTGCTCAGTAGAAGTTAACCTCTCTTCGTTGGCTCTGGTCTTGTCTGGACAATTTGACCCATTAATACAGTCCACTTGGTCCATTGGGCATTTGAGATTTGGGCCTCTATTGTGAATTAGGAATATCGGTGGCCTCTATGAATTTATCAATGAGCAGTCTTTTATTTTTAATTTTTTGCTCAAGGCTAACATGCTACCATTTGAGCCACAGCCCTACTTCTGGCTTTTTTTGGTGGTTAATTGGAGATGAGTCTCACAGCTGGGCACGGGAGTTTGGCCTAGTGGTAGAGTGCTTGCCTAGCATGCAGGAAGACCCAGGTTTGAGTCCTTGGTACCACATAGATAGAAAAGAGCCGGAAGTGGTGCTGGCGCTCAAGTGGTAGAGCTCTAGCCTTGAGAAAGTACAAGGACAGTGCTCAGGCCCTGAGCTCAAGCCCAGGACTGGAAAAAAAAAGTCTCACAGCCTTTCCTTTCCAGGTTGTCTTTGAACCCTGATCCTCAGATCTCAGCTTCCTGAGTAGCTAGGATTATAGGTGTGAACCACCAGCATCTGACCTGTCTTTTGTTTATTATTTGTCAGTTGTGGGGCTTGAATTCTGGGTCTGGGTGCTGTCCCTGAGCTCTTCAGCTCAAGGCTAGCGCTCTACCACTTGAGCCACAGCACCACTTCCAGTTTTCTGGTAGTTTATTGGAGATCAGAGTCTCACAGACTTTTTGTGCCCAGACTGGGTTATTAATAAAATATATATTTGCTTTTTAGATAAAATGATGTCTTTAAAAACTTTTCTTTTGCCGGGCATAGTGGTGAATAGCTCTCATTCCAGATACATGGGAAGGATAAGTAGGAGGATGAATGGTCAAGGCCAACATGGGCAAAAATAGAAGACTGAAAAGTAACCTAAATAAAAAATTCTGGAATCATGGCTTAAGTAGTAGAATCTTGCCTACCGAGAAATGGCAAGTACCTAGCACCTACTACTGCCGAGACAGAAAGAGAGAGAGAGAGAGAGAGACAGACAGACAGACAGACAGACAGAGAGCCTCAATAAAGATTTACTATCAAATGTTGAAAGTTATGAATTTTTGTAAACCTGGTACAAGTAAAATAACTGAGCATTACAAAATGATTTATTTTCTGAGATTAAAAGAAATCTTTCTAATTTACGAAGTTAAAACAGCTTTTAAGACTTAAAGAAAAAAAAAGTCCGGGAGCTTGGCTTAGTGGTAGAGTGCTTACCTAGCATGCCTGCAGGCCCAGATTCAATTCCTTGGTGCCACATACATAGAAAAGCTAGGAAGTGGTGCTGTGGCTCAAGTGGTAGAGCGCTAGCCTTTGCTGAGGCCCTGAGTTCAAGCCCTAGGACTGGCAAAAAAAAAAAAAGGAAAAGAATGAACACATTTAATGGTAGAAAACAAAGCTAACATTTGTTGTGATGAAATTGAACCAACTAACCATAACAATCTTGTTTCTTCTTCCTCTTCCTTTTCTTCTTTCCTTTATAAGGCAAAAGCAACAACCATCAAAGAAGCGTTAGCCCGATGGGTGAGTATATGAATTTCACTTCTTTTAGAAATTATATAAAAAAAATACTGGGGAAGTGGAGCTGTGGCTCCAGGGGTAGGGCTGTAGCCTTGAGCTGAAGAGCCCAGGGAAGATGCCCAGGCCCAGAGTTCAAGACCCACGACCAACCAAAAAAAAAAGTCTGGATAGTTATTGAAATCTGACCAGTCAACTCAAGAGTGCTATTGCAGCTGTTCAGCTGTCTGATCTGTGGTTGTGGATACATGAGCCTACACAGATGATAAACTTGTATATGACTTAATACATACCTGCAAATAGGTACACACCCCTAAAATCTGGGGAAGCCTGAACAAGACTGATAAATTATATCAACAGCAATACTCTAGTTGTAATATACTATAGTTTTGCAGAATACTATCGCTGAAAAAAACTGGAGAAACTCTTAATCTCTTTTTCTTGCTTTGTTTCGTTTTTGTTTTTTTGCTTCTTTTTCTTTTCTTTTTTTTTTTTTATAACTTACAGGTAGATCTTTCATTATGTTATTAAAATACTTTAATTAAACTTTCAACCAGAAAATTCTGACCACTATCATACTTAAGTATGACTGATTCATCTGTGGCTAAAATGACTGAAACATTCATGCACAATACACTTTCAATTTTGCCATCATTAGATTTTGTGCCCTTTTCAAGTAATAGAGTTTATGTCATGTGCATTGTCTGGGCTTTAATTAGATAATGGTCTTAGTCTTCCGAGGTTAAAACAGAGATGGCCCATGCAGACAAATAAAAAATCACACATAGACAACTGAGAAAACATGGAGTTAAAATACTATCATATGTGTTAGAGAGGAAAGCATATTTGAAAAATAGGTGGGGGCCAGGAGTTTGGCCTAGTGGTTGAGTGCTTGCCTAGCATGCACGAAGACTCAGGTTCGATTCTTCGGTACCACATACATAGACAAAAAAGCCAGAAGTGGTGCTGAGGCTCAAGTGGTAGAGCTCCAGCCTTGAGAAAGTCCAAGGACAGTGCTCAGGCCCTGGGCTCAAGCCCAGAACTGGCAAAAACAAAACAAAACAAAACAAAGAAAAATAGGTGGTAAATGTAAAGCCTAAGGATTTTGAATATTGTAACATTGAATAGTTTGAACAGCTGTAATTCAGCACTAGAGATTTACTCCCCATAAAGAATAGAGTTTTCTTTGACTAGTCAGTATAGTTTCTTATATAATTATGAACCTTTTGCTTTTGTAACTACCTTCAAATAAAAAGTCTCTTAGGAGCTGTGTTGTGGGAGAAAGAGACAAAAGTGGCTAGAATAAAATATTTAAATTCTTGTTCTGGTGCTTACAGATTTCTTATTTACTTGAAATAATTTCATTTTGAAAATTTATTTATCAGGCTATATATTTAATAAATATGTGAGTGTTGTATAGGCTCAGATTTGATTTGATTTCTTTTTTTATTTTTAATTTTTTATTGTAATTAATAAAAGGGTTACATTATATTTGCCAGATAAAAGGTGCATTAATTCACATACATTGATACCCTTTCACATGTCTTGGTACCCATTACCCTCCCTCCCACCCCCCCCCCACCCTTGATTTGATTTCTTTAAATTAGATTTTAGTACTTTATCTTATTTTTAATAATAGCTAGTGCATTTTTACTTTGTTTTGGTTTGTAGATTCTATTTCTAATTTATATTATTGCTATCAGCCTTTGGCTTCATTGATGAATCCATCAGTTATGTTTTAAACATTTAATGTGTCTAAAAATTGTACATATTTATGGAGTGCAATGTGACATTTTGATAAATACATAATCCACAACCTATAAATATGAAGTTGTCAAGGTAGTTTCTTTATCCATCACTCCTAAATTTAAAACCTTCTAGTGGGGGGCTGAGAGTTTGGCCTGTTGTTAGAGTGCTTGTCTAGCATGCACAAAGACACAGGATGGATTCCTCGGTACCACATACATAGAAAAAGCCAGAAGTGGGGCCGGGAGATTGGCCTAGTGGTTAAAGTGCTTGCCTAGCATGCACGAAGACCCAGGTTCGATTCCTTGGTACCACGTACATAGACAAAAGCCGGAAATGGTGCTGAGGCTCAAGTGGTAGAGCTCTAGCCTTGAGAAAGTCCAAGGACAGGGCTCAGGCCCTGAGCTCAAGCCCAGGACTGGCAAAAGAAAAAAAAAAAAAAAAAGCCAAAAGTGGTGCTATGGCTCAAGTGGTAGAGCTCTAGTATTGAGCAAGCCCAAAGACAGTGCTCAAACTCTGATTTCAAGTCCCACGACTGGCAAAAAAAAAAAAAAAAAAAGCTTCTATCTGGGCGCGATGGTTCATGCCTGTAAGCCTAGCTACTCAAGTGGTTGAGATCTGAGGATCGTGGTTCAAAACCAGCCCAGGCACTAGAGACCAGGAGACTCTTATCTCCAAGTAACCACTAGAAAACAGGAAGTGGAGGTATGGCTCAGGGGTAGAGCAGTAGCCTTGGGCTAAAGAGCTCAGGGACAGCACCCAGGCCCAGAGTTCAAGCCTCATGACCCACAAAAAAAATAATAATAATAGACAGCATATCCTGATGGGCTTAATAATGAAATGAAACTCTCAGGTAGAATTTAGTAGTGAATCAGAGCAGAACAGATAACTTAGACTTCAGCTGTATTGTAAAGAGTCTGTCTCAACATTCTTAGTATTTGGGGCTCTCATTTAGGCTGAACTGTTGTACAGAGAGAAGACAAAATCAAAGAAAAATCCATCTTACAGATCTGGATATGATATTAAGAAATAGTTGTTTAGGGACAAGAAATTCTTTTCAGGATAATATTTTTGTGCTATAATTTTTATTAGTTCTTAAGGGATTTAAAATATCATAAAAATAAATATTTTCCCCTAATTTCCACTTGTTAGGGATTTAATGGTCATTCTAAATAGTCAGGTAGATGCCTGGATGGTAGAGTCAGTAGGTAAATATATCAATAAGTGAATGATGAATAATTATCTAACAGTTACTAGATTATGATCGTTGTTTTGACATAAACATAGACTCTAGAAAATTCTGTCTCTTTCACATTACAACCAGGGATTATTTTGTCCCAAATTTATTATTTTTCTCATAGGAAGAGAAAACTGGACAGAGGCCAGCTGAAGCAAAAGAGATAAAGCTTTATGCCCAGATTCCCCCAATAGAGAAGATGGATGCATCCTTGTCCGTACTTGGTAATTGCGAGTAAGTTTTCTTTTTTCATCCTTCTAGTATTGCTGTTATATTTTCCTTCCTTTTCCTACACAAACTAGAAAAAGGTGTTTCTTGCGATCATTTTTTTTCCTGAAGAAGCAAATTTATTTATACCACCTTTGTTTGGTTAACGGAAAAGAGATGGGGCAGATTCCAAACATTAAAGTAAAATGATTATGTGTAAAGATTTTTTTGCTTTAAAAATCCTTACAATCTTGCAATCATTTTTTAATTATAATTCTCTTCTTGGAAGCTCCAAATATGAAAAACTATTGGTTTATTAAGTTTTTCTTTTATTATTATTATTATTATCTTTATGTTTTTGCCTGCTCTGGGGCTTAAACTCAGGGCCTTGGCTTGGCCCCTGAGCTTCTTTTGCTCAAGGCTAGCACTCTATCACTTGAGCTGCAGCGACACTTCCTGGTTTTTTTTTTCTGAGTAGTTTATTGGAGGTAAGAGTCTCACAGATTTTCCTGCTTGGGCTGGCTTCAAACCACAATCCTCAGATGTCAGCTTCCTAAGTAGCTAGAGTTACAGGCATGAGCCATTGGCACGGGTTAATTGAATTTTTGACAGTAATATGGCACCGTATGTTTTCTTCAGTTTTTTATTTTCTTGTTTTTAGTTTTGGTTTTTTTTTTTTTTTTTTTGCCAGTCCTGGGCTTGAGCTCAGGGCCTGAGCACTGTCCTTGGACTTTCTCAAGGCTAGAGCTCTACCGCTTGAGCCTCAGCACCACTTCCGGCTTTTTTCTATGTATGTGGTACCGAGGAATCGAACCTGGGTCTTCATGCATGCTAGGCAAGCACTTTAACCACTAGGCCAAACTCCCGGCCCTTGTTTTTAGTTTTTATAATGTATTTGGAAATAGAGAATTCACAGTCTATGGACTGAGGCAAATTGTCACAATTACTCTGATGAGTACTCTGATGAGTACTCTGGTGAGCACTCTGGGTATGGTGTATGGTGGTGCACATCTGCCATCCCAGATGCTTGGGAAGGCAAGACAGGAGGATCATGAGTTCTGGCAGCCCTGGCAACTTAGTGAGACTCGTTGTCATTGTCCATAATAACATTTTATTTTTTTGCCAGTCCTGGAAACTCAGGGCCTAAGCACTGTCCTTGGGCTTCCTCAAGGCTAGAGCTCTCCCACGTGAGCCACAGCACCACTTCCAGCTTTTTTTGTTGTTGTTTTAAATGTATGTGATACTGAGGAATCGAATCTGGGTCTTTGTGCATGCTAGGCAAGCACTCTACCAGTAGACCAAACTCCCAGCCCTGCAATAACATTTTAAAGAAGGATTGTTTAACTCAGTGATTGAGGACTTGGCTAGCATGTGTGTTGCTCTGGGTTCAGTTCCCAGTACCCCACATCCCTATATACGAAGTCATCCAGTTTCTCTTGAAAAATTGTCTACTCAACAAAGTCAGACCATACTTAATTCCTGCCTAATCAGATTTCTCTTTAAAAAAAAAAATCTAGTGGCCTAGTGGTAGAGTGCTTGCCTAGTATGCATGAAGCCCTGGATTCGATTCCTCAGTACCACATATACAGAAAAAAACTGGAAGTGGATCTGTGGCTCAAGTGATACAATGCTAGCCTTGAGAAAGCCCAAGGACAATGCTCAGGCCCTGAGTTCAAGCCCCAGCCTAGCCAAAAATAAATAAATAAATAAATAAAAGAACTGGAAAGAAAATTTGTAGTATACTAGTTTTGGAACCAATGTTAGTATACCGACCTTTCTGATTTTTTAAAGTTCTAAATTGGGATTGAATTAAACTCATTTTTAAATTCCATGTCCCCATGACTTTAAATATCAGATCTATATGAATTCCTTTTCATTTATTATCTAAATATCCCATACATGACTAATTTGAGGTGATTATACTACAATACCTCATTACTGTCCATTGTCTCATTGGGGCTTTAATTCAGAATTCCAGAGGTTCTGCTTTACTTCTTTACCCTATGTTTTGTTGCTGTTGTTTGTTTATTTTGTGAGCCCTTCACCACTCCCATTTTCTGTAAGAGGTAAGCCCTCACCCCTAATAAAATCTAGGAACCGTGTTATCAGTAAGCTATTTGAGGTGGTTTTTAGTTGCATACATTAGATTGGTAGCTATTTAGATGATTAAAAGGGAAATCAAATAGATTTAGATGTTATGTGTAACGTGGTCTTTGCTATGAAAGCATACTGTATCTCATAAAGATTGTCTTTGGCTGCTTGTTTGTTTGTTTTTTTTTCCTTCAAGCATGATTTCAGAGTGGTCACATGTCTTATCATAAAATGATTTCATGGTGGGAGAGAAAGGGGGACAAAAACATAAGAAGGGGTATCCATGTTCAAAAACTAACGTACCCACTTCTTGATGAATGTAACTATAACCCCTCTATACATTACCCAGACAATAAAGTGCAATTAAAAATGATCTCAAATTTGAGAAAATATTGTACTCCATACCAAAGCAGCTTAGAAACCACGTAGAGTCACCCTGTTCATATTATTTCTTAATATCTCTTTGGGCAGGCTGCCTAACTGAGAATTAAGGAATTATTTTCTAACAATATCCCTAGATTTAAAGGCACCATGTTTTCTACTGTTTTCAATCAAGAGGGGGGATAATTAGAAAACATGCAAACTTGACCAGTTATTAACACTCTATAGTAATTGCTTTTGCTTTTTCAAGCAGATAAAAAATGAATAATTCCTCTTCAAGTCAAATCGTAAGGGTAAGATACATGCTCTAGAGTCAGACTTACCAGGGTTTTAATTTTGGCACTGTACTTTGTAGCTATGTAATAATGGGGAAATTATTTAACATTTGTGTGCCTTAATTTCATTTTTAAATGTAGATAATAATAATACCTCAGATGATTGTAAAATATTGAATCCAAGAATATATTCATTAAAAATTTTAATAGTATTTTGAATTTCTATAGTGAATGCATATTAACTTTTATAACCAAAGAGGGAAAAATTTCAAAATGAAGGAATTAAGCACTACTGTTGAGGAATACTTTCTGATGTACTCTTTAAGTTTGCTTTTTCTTTTTTTCTCTTAAAGGAAACTTTCACTGTCTACAAACTGCATTGAAAAAATTGCCAACCTGAATGGCTTAAGTAAGTGATCTGCAGTAAGAGATGTTTCTTGGATGTGTTTAGTTATTGGGATGAACACTCCAGAGTCACTGCGTAATTCCAGAAGCTGACACCTGTTTTAACCACAGTAATTGTCAATTGCATAAGAATATTTATAAAATACATGTCTTAAGTTTGGTTATCCAAACTGACCCTACTATTCAAAGCCTAGACACCTAAACTTTCCTTTGCGATCTGGGTGGAAGCCTCCATTACTGCACAACTTCTTGCATTCTCTAGGCCTGCAAAACTAGCACCACGTGGATAGTGTCAGGGTCTGCCACCAGCTCAAGCAGTAGCCAGTCCCCCTTGTTCCATGGCAGCGGCAGCTTCTGAGTCCCTGGTCAGCTGAACATGGAGTAGAGTTTCAGTGATTCCTGACATAGTGTCAAGGAATATTTTTCTGTTGTCTCAGTGCAAAGTACTTTAATAATATGTGTTATTTTCTCCAGGATTACCCAGTTTTGTTAATACATCCTTTTTTATTCTGATATAAGGGATAATTATTACATAAAATTGCTACAGTCTTATATATAACAGTTGTATGGTATAATTCTCATAAAATTCCTTCCACTATAGAAAACCTGAGGATATTGTCTTTAGGAAGAAACAACATAAAAAACTTGAATGGCTTGGTAAGTTGGTATTTATTGCTCTTAAAACAGCACATTTTTTTTATTATAATGTTTGTCCATTATAGAAACTTTACAAAGGAGAAAAATAAGTATAAACCACTGATATTTAAACATTTAGCATTTTGGTTGATTTATATCATTTTTTCAGTTCTTCAGAGGATGTATACACATTGAAATCACACTGTACATATTGGTTTGTATATCCTTTTTTTTTTTTTCCTTTTTTCTGTGGGTCATGGGCTTTAACTGGTCCTGGGTACTGTCCCTGAGCTCTTCAGCTCAAGGCTACCACCCTTCCCTTGAGCCAAGCCCACTTCCGTTTTCTAGAGGTTAACTGGAGATAAGAGTCTCAGGTCCTTTTGTGCCTGGGCTGGCTTTCAACCTTGATCCTCAGGTCTCAGCCTCCTGAGTAGCTAGGATCACAGGTGTGAGCTGCTGCAGTGACTCAGCTACATCTCCTTTTTTTACTTCATATATAAAAACTCAGTTTTCTGTGTCACTCATTCAACATATTTCTGAATACCTACTTTAAGCCAAGTACTAGTCTAAGCACTAGAGACACAAGGGAATAGAAAACAGCATACTCTGGGGAAGGGAGGGGGAAAATGGGAGAGTCCAGGATGACATTGTCCAAAAAGAAATGTATTCTTTACCTCACTGTAGCCCCTCTATATATCACCCCTACAATAACAATAAAACATTTAAAAAAACAGCATATGCTATCATAGAACTTACCTTGTAGATAATTGTGCCTGCTAGGTACTGATGTCTCACACATGTAATTCTAGTTAGTCAGGAGGCTGAGGCTCGTGGTTCAAAACCAAGGTGGGAAGACAAATCTTGAGAGACTCATTAATTAATCAGCCAATATGGCTAAAGCATAAAGTGCCAACCATAAGCAAAAAAGTCGTGTGAGAGCAAAGACCCTGAGAACAAGCCCCAGTACTGACACATATATGCAACCAAGATAATTGTACCTTTATTGATGAGTTTCAAGGAAATAAGATGAGTCATAATAAAAGATAGAATAGGCCGGGAGTTTGGCCTATTGATAGAGTGCTTGCCTAGCATTCACAAAGACCCATGTTCAATTCCTCGGTATCACATACATAGAAAAAAGCTGGAAGTGGTGCTGTAGCTCTAGTGGTAGAGCACTAACCTTGAGAAAGCCCGAAGACAGTGCGCAGGCCCTGAGTTCAATCCCTAGGACTGGCAAAAAAAAAAAAAAAAAGAATAATGGAAAGTTCTCTTTGTGAAGTGAGGTAATAAAGCTACAGAGTGACTAAGCTAAGGGAGCAGCAAATGCAAGTATACTATATCTGATGTGTTTGAAGTGTGTGAGTGAGAGAAAGAATTGTTGATGAGGAAAGGACAGTGGTTCTCAGTATTGGTGGAGAAAGAGCCAGGGACCAAGACAGGGGACCTTTGAGGCCTGGATCCTGACCCTCCCCCCAACATCTTACAAAACCATTGTCTGTAGATTTGTAAGGAAGGGAAAAGCCCGGGTGGGGGTGGGGAGAATATAAAGAACCAAGTGCCAGTGTCTCAGGTCTCTAATAGGTTTACCTAAGGAGGCTGAGATATGAGGATCGTGGTTTGAAGCCAGCCTAAGCAAAGAAGTCTGTGAAACTCTTATCACCAATTAGCTATCAAAAAGCCAAAAGTGGAGCTGTGGCTCAAATAGTAGCACTCTAGCATAAAGAGAGAGACAGAGACAGAGAAAACCACTAAGGGACAGCACCATAACCTTGAGTTCAAGGCCCAGACTGGTACCAAAAAACAAACAAAAAATGCAACAACAGGGGCCAAGAGCATGGTCTAGTGGTAGAGTACTTGCCTAGCATGCACGACTGGGTTCAAGTTCTCGGTATCATATAACCCAGAAAAAGCCAGAGGTGCTGTGGCTCAAGTGGTAGAGCTCTAGGCTTGAGAAATGCCCAAGGACAGTGCTCAGGTCCTGAGTCCAAGCCCCAGAACTGGCAAAAATAATTAAATAACTCCCCCCCCCCCAAAAGAAAAATATATAAATCAGATTTCTTTCTTTTTCAGGAAGCAGTAGGGGACACATTAGAAGAACTGTGGATCTCTTACAATTTTATTGAAAAGTTGAAAGGTATCCATGTAATGAAGAAACTGAGGATTCTCTACATGTCTAATAACCTGGTGAAAGAGTGGGGTAAGCTAAGAAATAGCTCTAGCTAATCTTCTGCTCCCTGTTTATAGAAAATATCTAGTAGGTACTGGCTTGTGCCTCTCACCTAGCTATTTGGGTGCTGAGATCTGAGGATTTCCCTTTGATGCCAACTTGAAAGGGAAAATCTGTGAGACTAGCAAATTGACTGGCATAAAGCCAGATGTGTAGATGTGTCTGAAATGGTAGATGGCTTGAATAAAAAAGCTAAGGAAAAACATGGGCCTTGAGTTCAAGCCCTATTATGGGTACAAAACAAACAAAAATAATCAAGGTAAAAGAGATAGGTCTTCCCATGCCACAATGTCTTCAGAAAATGACTTCGTATGATACAATTTTTCTAGCATTCTTCAAAATCTTTTTTTTCCTCCAGTCCTGGAGTTTGAAGTCAGGGCCTGAGCACTGTCCTTGGGCTTTCTCAAGGCTAGAGCTCTACCACTTGAGCCACAGCACCACTTCTAGCTTTTTTTTTTTTTTAAATGTATGTGGTTCCAAGGAATTAAACCCAGGTCTTCGTGCATGCTAGTCAAGCACTCTACCACTAGGCCAAACTCCTAGCCCCCATTCTTGAAAAATTTAAACTGATGTTCAGAATACTGACAAATTTAGGGTTATTAAATTTAGTCTCCAAAAATTATAATAGTATATGTCACCATTTTCATGTAGAAGATATTCTTTTTACTTGTAGCTGAATTTGTGAAGCTGGCCGATCTGCCATGTCTGGAGGACTTGGTGTTTGTAGGGAATCCCTTAGAAGAGAAGCATTCTGCTGAGGGCAACTGGATTGAAGAAGCAACCAAGAGGGTTTCCAAGCTCAAAAAGCTGGATGGTGAGTGACCCTGGGCTAGCCTGGAAATGTTTCCTAAGTATAAAAATTGTTTTGGGGCCGGGAGTTTGGCCTAGTGGTAGAATGCTTGCCTAGCAGGCACGAAGACCTGGGTTCGATTCTTTGGTACCACATACATAGAAAAAGCCGGAAGTGGTGCTGAGGCTCAAGTGGTAGAGCTCTAGCCTTGAGAAAGTCCAAGGACAGGGTTCAAGCCCGGAGCTCAAGCCTATGACTGGCATAAATAAATAAATAAATAAATAAATAAATAAATAAATAAATAAAATTGTGTGTTTTGAGCCAGGCATCCGTGGCTCACACCTGTAAGTCTATCTACTCAGGAGTTTGAGATAGCAGGTAGAATGCTATCCTAGAGCAAAAAAGTTTAGGGACAGAGCCCAGGTCCTGAGTTCAAGTCCCAGTACTGGCACCAAAAAAAGAAAGAAAAAGAAAGAAAGAAAGAGTGTTTTGGCATAAGACTATGATAAGCAGAGCTACAGAAAATGAGAAAGAGCAATAGAGGCACAAATCTGGTCAAAGTACATATATGGAAATAGTTCACTGAAACCCTTTTGTACAACTAAGGTATGTCCATAGAACAAAGAGAAAGAAACTGGCCTAAGTGCTAGGTTGCCTCTAATTGTCTTTTGTTTTTGGTTTTTTTTTCTAAAAAAAAAAAAAGCAAAAAGCTGAACTGGAGATAGGGCTCAAGGGGTAAAGTGGCAGTCTAGCAAGGGTAAGGCCATGAGTTCAAACCCCAGTAACACCAAAGAAATAAAGAAAATATACAACTAGGTAAGTGTCAATATGTACTATGCCCCCAAGGCATTGTCACGATCAACACCTGACCATGGTCCATGAAAGTTTCTTTATACGCCCTCCCTTCTACTTCTTGCAGCACCCCGTCTCCAGGCAATTGCTGATCTTCTTTCTGTCCCTTTAGATCAGTTTGTATCTTCCGGGTTCTTTTTTTTCTCCCACAAATGGAACTATAGAGAATGTTCTTTTGTGTCCTCTCTAGACATATAGGTAGGAATAAAATGACACAATGGTCAAGTTCCTTCTTGTGGGAGGCATAGAATGATCAGGAGGGGGACATTGTAGCCGTGCCTCTTTCCTAGACTGGGTAATGAGTATATACTTACTGCTTTTATGACACTTCTCTTTTATTCTTTTTCTTCTTTTTGGTCACTTATAGGACTTGATTGAATTCAGGGCCTGGGTACTCTCTGAACTCTTTTTGCTCAAGGTTTGTTCTCTACCACTTTGAGCCACAGTACCACATTCAGTTTTCTGATTGTTAATTGGAGATAAGAGACTTCTGAGGGCTGGGAGTTTGGCCTAGTGGTAGAGTGCTTGCCTTGCATGCATGAAGGCCTGGGTTTGATTCCTCTGTACCACATATGCAGAAAAAGCAAGAAATCACTTGTCTTTACTTCTTCCATGCAACACAAAAGGAAGTGAACCCCCTCTCCTTGAGAATGGTACAGAGACTCTAATATAGACCCCGAATAGACTAAGCCACACAGTGGCCTTTTGGACTAAATCTTGACCTCAGATGAATCTGCTGTCCCTAGAGAACCATCCAGGTCTGTCCTAAACCAGTAGGATAGACCAGGACAGAGAGATCCCAGCAACTGAATTACCTATTTTGGCTTCTCTTCTGGTACTTAGCAGCAACACTGAGGGGGTTTAAAATGCCAGAATGAAAGACAGATAAGACCAAGTGCTAGTGAGAATATAGCACAGCTGGAATCTTTCTAGTCTGCAGGGAGTAACATAGCTCAATATAATCACTTGAAAACTAACAACAGTCCCCAAAAGCTTGACGTGCACATCTCCTGAGACCCAGAAGTTTCTTTCCTACCTACATATCTACCCCCTAGAGAGGTTTGTGAGAATGTAAATAGCATTATTTTAATACCTTGAAACTGAAAGGAACCCAAATGTCCACCAAGGATAAAATAGATAACTTAGAATATTAAACAGCAGTGAGAATAAATGAGAAGCTCATGCCTCTAATCCCAGCACTCTCTGATGCCTAGGTAAGAGGAGAGTGAGCTAGATGCCAATCTGGTCAAAATAAGCTTGAGTATATAGACCTTGTGAAGAAGGGAGTGGGGAGGGAGAGAGAGAAATGAGAGTAGGAAGGGATGGAGGGAAGAAGGCCGGAAAGAAGGGAGGAAGGGAGTGAGGGAGAGAAAGAAAGAAAGGATGTAGGGAAGGAGGAAGGGGAAGGAAGAGAAAAGAGAAGGAAGGGAGGGAGGAAGGAAAGAAAAGGAAGGAAGGAAGGAAGGAAAGAAGGAAGGAAGGAAGGAAGGAAGGAGCGAGCAGCAACAGCAAAACAACAAAACATTTTAACCATCTATTGAGAATGACCAGAAATCATTTTCCCTTTCATTGCAGGTACTCCAGTAATCAAAGAAGATGAGGAGGAAGAAAGTTAAGGCCATATTTTCTACTTTGTGTTAATTTATTTAAATGTCATGAGGACAGTATATAAATTTTGTATTGTCTATTTTGGGCAAAAGGTTCTGAAGATAAAAACAAATCTCTCCTCCCATCTTCCTTTAAACCTTTAAAGGCATTTCTTTCTTAAGCTGGTAACACTAACTACACTAACTTTAGTCTTCTTTTTGGAACTACAAATTTTCCACTTTTGTCTTGGGTCCCAGTTATGTCTGCGTGGCTCATCTACTGACATTTATAGACCAGTCAGTCATCTTTAATAGCAAATTCAGTTTGCTGTTCAGTTTGCTTAGTCTTTTGTTTCTTCAACCAGGCATTTAAAAGATAAACTTCCACATTTGTAGAGGTCCATTTCTATAGGATGCAGAAGCACAAATATCTTGCCTTTGCTTCAGAAGGCATCATGATGACAGAAAGAAGTCCCTTCCGAACCACAGAAGCCCCAAAACTAGGACCCCCAAAGTCCATTTGGAAACATTTTAGTGAAAAAAGAATTACCATGTTGGAGGGCTTATTGTCCAGGAAGTGATTGTTACTTATTTTTCCAAAAACTGCGTTATCAGCTGGCAGGTAGCTGTGCTCATATGCACGGCCACTTGTGTTCAGTCCTTGTGTACAGTCTTCCTGTGGTTCGGGTGAGTGGCTAGCGTGAGTGGCAGGATCCTTCATTTGTCAGGAACGTGGCTATGTTCCTGTGGTCCTGGCCTGCTGAGGCACACAAGTCTTTGGCATGTAGTTCTCCATATGTTTAAAATAATCAGTAGTAGTCTTGGCATAAGAACCAGCACTGGTAACACCAGCTTCATGATTTTGATTTTGCCTGGTGTCCCTTACTGGTACACACTTAAAAGGTCGAATATGGTACCTCTCAATAAACACATCTGAGCATTTCAAAATGTATTATTTTGAGACGTTTTAAGTTCACAGCTCTTAAGTGTGTTCTGTAAGTTGTTGGGAAGGGAAGAGAAGAGGAGGAGATTGTGAGTGAGTGGCATGGCAGCTTGTTTGCTGTCGGATGGATAGCAGCACATTTGAGGGCTTTCTCCGGTGTGCAGCACTGGCAAGCAATAGTGAGGTGCAGAGATTGGAACGGATCATGTGAGAAAACAATGCTTTCTGGGAAACGGAAGATGTCAGTGACCAGGTGAAGCCCATGCGGGCCTTGGATGAATGGCGAATACACTACGGAAAGGACGTCAGCACCCCCTGCCAAATGGTGCCTCCAGTCCCTCAACCAGCCTGCAGATTCCTTCTCCCCATCCGTATGTGATCTCACTTCCATGAGCTCGCCGCGAAAGAGGGGAGACTGACTGCCGACGTAGATGTAAGGTTGAGAAGTCTGCAGCTATTGTTTAAATAGGCATGACTAGATTTCTCCAAGAGTCGCTCTGATCAAACAGGACCACTGCTTTGACAATCAACTCTATATCTAAATGAGAGGAACATTTAATCTAACACCTTTTAGCTTCCTTCTGCTCTCCTTTTCAATCCTTTACTCTCCTGGCTTATCAGTTCAGAAACGGTTGGCAGTTCTTTTGTGAATCATGGGTAATGAAGCTTCATTCTCTATGGTGATGTTGGCTTGTTGTTTGTACTTTACCTGTAGGCAAGCTTAAAGCCATATTGCTCTGTTTATTTCCTAAAAGTTGCCCTGACAGTAGTATACTAGGAAATGGATGACTTAATGAATTTATCTGTGAAATGGCTTAGTTTTAGCATTTGGTTTTTTTGAATTATGTAATGCAGAAGTCAGTTGATTTTTCTTCTTTTATGTTTAATCACTGGTCATTCTTAGAGAAATGTAATGTGTGTTTCTGTGTTCATTTCAGACTAAATGCATGTTCAGTTCCACTTAACTATTTGAGTGACTTCTGTGCATCCCTGCCCATGGATTTAATGCCAGAATCCATGCAATCAGAAAATAGAAGGTTGGGTACAAGATGAAGTTCAGAATACTCTTCTGAATTGTCCTTGAAATAATCTTTTACCACTGAAAATCCAGTTGATATAGAAAATGTCTTTGGTTTATGTATCTGAGCTAAGATGTTTGACAGAATCAGAATGGATGCTGTCTGTGCTCCCATGTTCATGGATCTTAGAATCTAACTTCTAGCCATGGGGCAGTTCTGGAATCAATCTGATATTTGAATTTTTCACAGCAAACTTGGTTTTGTCTACCAAGAAACTCAACATTGTTCCTTTTAAGCCAGAGGTTCTCGACTGTGGCCCTAACCACATTCAGGGGACCGACTCATTGTATGGAGGAGGCCATGCTCTGTACTGTAGGGTACTTAGCGCCATCCTTAGCTTCTCCTCCATATGAGTAGCACCTCTTCCTCCACGGTGGTCATAAGAAAAGATGTCTCCAGACACTGCCATCTGTCCCCTGGAGCGAGGTGTGTGGGAACAAGCTCTCCCTGGAGCACCAGTGCTCTTTGCTCCAACATTCTTTTGTCTAGGGTCCATATATTTCCAGTCTGCAGCCACAGGCCACCCAAGTGTGAAGAAAGCATTTTGAAAGAAAAAGAAGGGCCAGTGGGGTATCCCTTTTCTGTAGTGCTCAATTTTATAAATTCACATAGAACTAGAAACTCAGGGCTGGAAGGTTCAACATTTTTCAGTAGGGTCTCAAATTTTATTTCTTACTATCCTTGCTTGTCTTAGGACAGTGTTTATTAACCTACCTCTCTGTTACTATCAACAGAATCCAGCTTTATGATAGATTGCTTTCCGTGGAGGTTTAATATTTTGAGTATACTTTAAACACGGGTTATTCGCTTAACCATGAGCAAATTCTTATAGATGGTGGCAGAAGTTAAACACAGAAAGATATTGTATACAATTTAGTGTGTTTGAAGGTTAGTGTTGACATCAAGTTTGAGTGTGGTCAGAATGCCTGCTCCTAGCTGCTGCATAAGTTGAAAAGTTTACTGGATGGCTCTGTGGATTCAGGTGTGTAAAACGTCTCCATGTGGTCCTGCCTAGTAATTTGTGTGATTAGGTAGCAGTAGATGAGAAATCGTCTTATTCTCAGAGTTGGGGGTGTCTGAGGAGTTAGAATCCTCCACTAATTGGAAAAGCTTGTCTACAAAAGTTGGATTTTTTAATAATTAGCTTCAAAAAAGTGAGGGAAGTGTCAAAGCATCAATCATGAGTCGTTACTGCCTTCGCAGTAGACCATCCATTTGGTAAGACTAACATTGTAAATTATTGGGAAAGAGAAAACTCCTGAACAGCAAATTACCTTTTACCAGAAATCTACTGCTTGGATATCCTTTTTTAGGTAGTGGGTTGTTTTAAATGTCTATAACAAAGCAAGATTATAAATAATGAAACAAGAGTCCGTGCAGCAAGAGTTGGTGCTTCCAACACAGCTAACTTTTATCTTTTTTCAAGTATGGAATAGTGTTTTCTTTTAGAGAAACTATAAGATAGGTGAAAATTTTTAAATGAAGTTACATTTTAAAAAAATAAGCTTGTAGAAATATTGTATGTATATATCTCTGTTCCTTTTTATTCATGCAAAGGAAGAGAACTTAAAGGAAAAATTAGAGTCTTATCTTTGGACATAAGATAAATAACTTTTCAACACATGGAGAAATCATAATTAGGCTTTAGCTAAGTTGCAATATTGGGTAGGTTAGAGGGGGACCACACAACCAAATTGTGTTCTGGCAAATTTATATGGGATAGTAAATTATTTTTCCATAGATTTGCACTTTAAAATTATAACCTGACTGGTGATGGAAAGTACTTGCAAAGGGCAGAGGAATAAATAGCCAGTATGTAGATGTGAGGGAATCACCCTTGCTCTCTTTAAGCCCACACCAGAGCTGCTATCTGTGGGTATAATTACAGTCAGGATTTCCCGGCTTCCCTCCTTGGGTCATTTCCCCTGTTGACTACATCCAGTTGTCTGGAGAATGTCAAGTCAGTTTCCTAGAGTAGAAACTTTTATGATTTTCCCATATCAATGAATCCTCAAAGTTGTGATGTTGATTACATTTAAGTAAGTTCTGGCCAAATCATATGGTAGGAAGCTCTTTGCTTCTTTGATCAGTAAATCGGGGGTACCTGTCTCTGCGGTGCTATTGCCTGGAGGGGGTCACTTCCACCCAAAGTCTGATGAATTGGAAGCTAAAAAGAGTAGACATATCCAGCTACTTCTTCCCGGTTGTTATGATCACGAGAGTCATTCCACAGTCTTTGGCATCTAGAAGCAACTCCATCCGGAAGAACATTTTACCATCTATGAATACTTTGGTAATAATCTTTTATACACAGGAATTTTGTAGCATGACTTTTGTGTTAAATTATTTAGAAATACTGAGTTTCTGAATGTTATTTTGTGAGACTTGTTTTAAAATAGTAATAAATTGTGTTATTTTCTAAAAAAAACAAAGTGTCCTGTTTAGTTATATGAGCTAGTATAAACTACATGAACTTCAAATTACAATGTTTTGAAGAAATCTAGCCTTTAGGTAACATAGTCCATGAAGCTGTGAGTGTGGGGGGAGGGGCAGGGAGGAAAACACAGGGAACGACAGGAAAAGACTATTTTTTTTTTTTTTTGTGGGTCACAGGACTTGAACTTTGGGCCTGGGTGCCATTCCTGAACTCTGCAGCTCAAGGCTACTGCCCTACCCCTGGGCCTGGGTGTTGTCTCAGAGCTCTTCGGTGCAAGGCTACAGTCTTACCCCTTGGGCCTCCGCCCCATTTCCCGTTTTCTAGTGATTAATTGGAAATGAGAGTCTCATGGTCTTTGGTGCCCAGGATGGCTTTGAACCTTGATCTTCAGATCTCAGCCTCCTGAGTAGCTAGGATTACAGGCATGAGCCACCGCGCCCGGCTTAAGAGACGATTATGCTAACTTTTTTCAGTAGTTTACTATTGGTGATAAATTTCCAGATTTATAAATCTTCTGTTATTTCGCCCCTGGAAAGCTTCCAGGGACAGTAAGTTACTATCAAATTTGTCATTCTTAATCCTTGTTTTATCTATTGGCTGGCAAGCCCTCAATATCAGTAACCTCAAACATTTTACAAGTACACATTTTGTGATAGCAGATAAAATACAATTTTGGACACAGGACTATAGTGCAGATTCTACTTACTCCAGAGCTCTTCAAGTATAAGGAGATATATATATATATATATATATATATATATATATATATATATATTTACTATATATACATACATACATATATATTTTTTAAACAAGTTTTTCTTTTGGTCTGTCATGAGGTTTGAACTCAGGGCCTGGACATTTTTCTGAACTTTTCTACTCAAGACTAGAACCACAGTTCCATATTTGGTTTTCTGGTATTAATTGGAGATGAGAGTCTCATAGACTTTTCTGCCTGGGCTGGCTTTGAACTGCCATTCTCAGATCTCAATCTGCTGAGCAGCTCGGATTACAAATGTGAGCCACCAGCTACTGGCTTAAAAAGGATCTTTTAATTTTTGAGCCTAGAAGGAAAACGCCTTGAAAAATCACTTTTTTTTTTTTTTAAGGACAAAAGATAGGCATCTTAAAAGGCTGAGGAAGGAGGGTTGAAAGTTTTGAGGCCATAATATCTAATTCTGGGTTTATCACAAAGGATGAGTTTCTGGGATCCTGACATATCTGTGTATTGAACTAAAAGTACATGTATGTGTGATATAAATACAAAAAGGCCTTTTCTCCTATGATGCAGTCAACTCTGCAGTTATAGAAAGGTAAAGGCAGATACCTGTAATCCTAGTACTTAGGAGGCTGAGGCAGGAGTTTGAGGCCAGCCTGGGCTACAGAATGAGGCCTGTCCTTCAAAGCCAAATATCAGCCAAAAAACCAAATACAGATTTCCCCTTGTACACTGGATAAGTCATATCACACTGGGTTAAAGACTGACCCTGTTTTTGTAAATATGGAAGGGTGAGTGCCTGATTAGAATGTGATACAAAGGGGCTACGTGCAAACAAAATGGAAATGTCCAGGGTGGGAGAGTGGTACAGTTCTCCTGTAATGTGGACAGCACTAATTAGATGCCTGCACCCGTGTGAAGTGGGAGAAGTTCTGTGTTCCCCACGCTGTTGGGAGTGGCAGGGAAGTTGTGGGTAGGGACACAAGGGCCTTGCAAGTGTTTGTGGTGGAAATAAAGATCTGTGCATCTGTTGAGGGAAAAGGGCAAGAACTGTGGGTTGTGCATTTGTGAGAAAGGAGGAACAGAGATGTGAGAAGACATGAGTGAACAGAAAAACCAGGGAAAAGACCAGTATTAGCCTTTAACAATTCCATAGTATACGGTTGTTATATCAGTTATAATTTTAAAGCCTTAAGGGAAAAACCTGATCATTTAATGATTGAGTAATCACTTGACGTTCCTCATCATGAACATCTGTAGTCATTAAATCTCTCCACAGGCAAAACATTTTAAAGTCTTTTTTCACATCTTCTTGGTATAAAACAGCTGCTAAAAAAATCACTTTGCACAGGTGTGAGAAGCTATACTTATTTCTTCAGTGAAACAAGTTCTTAGCTGGAAAGTACTTAAAAAAAAATAGTACTAGGTATGAACTCTGAACTCCGGGCCTCCTACTTGCTACACAGGTTCTCTACCACTTGAGCCATGCCCCCAGCTCACAGTAATTTTAAAAGGAGAAAATATAGTGTCAGGGTATTCTGATTTTCTAAAACGTAAAAGGTAACATTTGTCTAGAAGAAAACATGTAAAATTTAGTGCATTAGAAAGTATTTGCAATTTAAACTCACACAGTAATTAAGATTTTATGATGTGGGGGAATTTTTTCCTGAAAAAATGATGCAGAGTTAATTACGCAGGAAGTATACCTGGCAAAAAACAAGGCAGTAGAAATTTTAAAATTACTTTTATTTGCATACATCTATTTGATAGCCTCAAATTTAGAATGCAGAATCAGGCTGAACAAGAAATATGACAAAAGATGAGAAGTGGGGGAATGGATGGACTAGTGGCCTATCAGCCTCTTCGTGAAAAATGAACACAGCTCCATAACTGCAGAGTTTTTAACACTCCATTTTGTAGTCTCAGAATACTTTTCAATTCAATGGACCCACATCTTGAGAAATTTGCATCGTAAAGTTGCATAATATCTACTAGATTTACATTTCAGTAATATGAGGAGCAATTTATGGTAAAGAGAACTTCACAACATTAGTAAAATAACAATTCACAGGGTTACCGAACACTTCTTGTGAGTCAAGCCTGCACTAAGCATCGGAACATGCAATTTTACAGTGAGTTACCTGGATGGGAAGCGTCTCGGGGTCATGGATTTCACAGACTGCCAACGAGATCTTATTAAAAACGGCTTACAGCAAGCACGCGGGTCCGGCTCCTCGCAGCGCTCGCTCGAGTCAGCCTGGCCCGCGGTGGACGGCCGCAGCAGCGCAGGATGCGCCAGGGTTTCACGAAGGTCACAGGAACAGGCCGGCCTCCCTCCCCGGTTCCATCCCCCTCCCCCACCTCCCCCACCCCCCCACCCCCAAGAAACAACAGAAACAGAACGAGGCTAGGTCTTTACTACTCAGACAGGCCCGGGAGGTGGCAGAGGGACGCGGAAAGCAGCTGTGACGGGGGGAACCGTGACTTCAGCCCCTTTCCGGAGCCTCAGAAGTGCCCGTCCAGGCCTAACTGCAGGAGGGCTGCCTCCGCCTCCTCCTCCTCCTCCTTGGCCTCCTCCTCTCGGATCTGCACCAGCAGCTGGAAGAGATTGGGAGCCGGCCCCTCCGCAGCGCCCGTCAGCCACAGCTGCCTGCGGATGGCGCCGCTGTGGTTGGCCCCGGCAATGACCTGCTCCAGCCGGGCCTGGTTGACGCTATCCTTGTCGATGGCTCCCTTCTCCACCACCTTCTGCAGGAGAGGCTCCAGGCGGATGACGTAGGCAGATAACTTTTCTCCGGGGTTCTGGTAAGTGTTCAGAAACTTGACCTGCGCATCCCTCGAGCTCTCCACGTTCCCAAACACCTGCTCCAGCGCCTTCAGGCATTCCGCCGTGGTGATGGCGGGGTTGTTGGTCTTGAGGATGCGGATGACGTCGGCCGCGGGGCCCCGCAGACTCTCCATCAACCGCCGCCTCTTCTCGATGTCGGACACCTGCCACTCCTCTATGACCTCATTCGTGTGCTCCAGCCAGGGATCGAAGGCCTCCTCCCCGGGGCCCGGCACGTCCCTCCCGGAGAACAGCGTCAGCTTCTTGTACCACACAGACTCCACCAGAGGCTGAATCACATTATCCAAAATATAGTTGAGCATCTCGGCGGGCATCTCGGGGCCCGGGGCCGGGGCGGGGTTCTGAAACCCCAGGACGCGGGCCACGTCCTGCACGGACCACCCCTCTCGAGCCAGGAAGAGGTGTAACCTCTCTAAGAACTCCGCGTCGTTGGTGGGGGGCTTGAACACCACCTTCCACATCCCGCCTTTGCCCGGCAGCTCCCGGGGCACCGCCGAGTAATCCACGGCCCCCGTCAGCTCCAGCAGGGCCGCCTTGGCATTCTCTTCCCTCCAGAACATTCTCCCAAGAACTCGGTAGGGCACCTGGGGCATGGCAGCCTGGAGGGTCTCTTCGATTTCCGCCTCATCGCAGTTCACCGGGATCCCCCAGACCAGCAGAGCTCGCTGCGAGTTCACGTCCATCCCCCGGCACCAGTCTTCCAACAGGGTCATCGCCATCTTCCCCGGCAGATGCGGGTGCCCCCGGGAGGCGGCCCACGGGCGGCGGCGGCGATAACGACCCTCCCCGGGTCCGCAGCCCGACCCCCGGGCCTCGGCCAGCCGAGTCTCGAGGGCGCCGGCTCGGTCACGCAGGGGGCGATCACGCAGCCGACGCCATCTTGCACCTCCAGCTGAGATTGTCAGTCTGCCGTCCGGGGATCGCGGAGCCGGAGACGGCGGGATGCGGTCCCGGCGCCGGCGGGAGAAACGGTCAATCGATCGTTGGCAGGCGGCGGGAGACGCAGTCCCGAACTCACGGCGCTAGCGGCCGGGCCAGCCGGCGGGTGGCTGCGTCGTGGACTCGGCAGGGAACGGGAAGCGAGGCCAAAGCGAGGTGCGGAAAGGCCGGAGAAGCGAGGCTGGAGGCAGCGGAGGCAGGGCGAGAGCGGGCGGCCCAGCGCGCGGGCCGCAGCGGCTATCTCTGCGCAGCGCGGCCGCTGCGCGTCCTACCCGCACCGGCCGGCAGAGACGTTACTGCAGCACGGGAGGGCGGGGCCCCCTCGCGCAGCCGCGCTGAGCCCGCGCCGGCGTAGCCATGGCAACTGTGTCCCCGACAACGCGAGACCCGCGGGCCCCGCGGCCTCCGGGTCTCGCGGTTGCCATGGTGCCAGAGCAGGGCTCTGAAACGCCATTCTGATGGCGCATTTCTTTCTCACATTCTCGTGTGTGTGTGTGTGTGTGTGTGTGTGTGTGTGTGTGTGTGTGTGTGTGTGTGTGTGTGTCTGCATGCATGCATGCATGCATGCATGCCTTGAACTCGGACTATTAACTAGGTGCTCTCCGTGTGTGTGTGTGTGTGTGTGTGTGTCTGTCTGTCTGTCTGTCTGTCTGTCTGCATGCATGCCTTGAACTCAGGGACTATTAACTAGGTGCTCTCCGTGTGTGTGTGTGTGTGTGTGTGTGCGTGTCTGTCTGTCTGTCTGTCTGTCTGCATGCATGCCTTGAACTCAGGGACTATTAACTAGGTGCTCTCCGTGTGTGTGTGTGTGTGTGTGTGTGTGTGTGTGTGTGTGTGTGTCTGTCTGTCTGTCTGCATGCATGCATGCCTTGAACTCAGGGACTATTAACTAGGTACTCTCCGTGTGTGTGTGTGTGTGTGTGTCTGTCTGTCTGTCTGTCTGTCTGTGCATGCATGCCTTGAACTCAGGGACTATTAACTAGATGCTCTCCGTGTGTGTGTGTGTGTGTGTGTGTGTGTCTGTCTGTCTGTGCATGCATGCCTTGAACTCAGGGACTATTAACTAGATGCTCTCCGTGTGTGTGTGTGTGTGTATGTGTGTCTGTCTGTCTGTCTGTCTGTCTGTCTGTCTGTCTGTGCATGCATGCCTTGAACTCAGGGACTATTAACTAGGTGCTCTGTGTGTGTGTGTGTGTGTGTGTGTGTGTGTCTGTCTGTCTGTCTGTCTGTCTGTGCATGCATGCCTTGAACTCAGGGGCTATTAACTAGGTGCTCTCCTTGAGCCTTTTCCCTCCCTCAGGGCTGGTGTTCTATCACTTGAACCACAACACTACTTTTGGCTTTTTGCTGGTTAATTGAAGGTAAGCTTATGGGCTTTCCTGCCGGGACTGACAATTGTTTAAAAGAGTAAAATTATAGGTATGAAGTGAACCAGCAGCATTTACTCCATTTTTAGAAAAAAAAAAACAACAAAAACAACAATAAATACTAGTGGTGCTCACGCCTGTAATCCTAGCCACTTAGGAGGCTGAGATCTGAGGATCAAGGTTCAAAGCCAGCCTTGGGCACAAAAGGACCCAAGACTCATCTCCAATTGACCTCTAGAAAACGGGGAAGTGGAGCTTTGGCTCAAGGGACGGTGGTAGCTTTGAATTGAAGAGCTCAGGGACAGTGCCCAGGTCTAGGACCAGGGTGGTGGTAGCCTTGAGCTGAAGAGCTCAAGGACAGCGCCCAGACCAAGATCAAGCCCCATAGATCCACAAAAATAAAAATAAATAAATACTGCTAAAAATCGCGTTTAAAAAATCTAAATTTGGTACTGATACTGTTGAAAACGTATGTATCACCGTCAACTTATGAGGTTGTGAGGCAGGAAAGATGAAAGAAAATGAAACATGAGAAATGGACAGAAATTTAAAGATAAACACTTATATTAGTGAGTAGCTTGGTTAAAAAGCACATAGGCACTATTTGCTTTAAGCCTTAAACTCCTCCAATAAATGGTAACATTTATTTAAAAAAAAAGAAAGAAAGAAAGAAAAAGGGAGGCAAGTTCCCTGTGATCTTGTCCACTTGCCCAAACAATGTGCTCTGGGAACCAGCAAGGTTATCTTTAAAATACAAAAACCCTGAGTAAAATAACTCCTTTGGACACAGAATATTTATAAGATAGAATATATATCTTGAGGATGAATACCTATCTTGAAGGAGCCACCAGACAGAACTTTTACTTTAAAAGGACACAAAAATATCAAAATCACAGTTAATGAGGAGACCAAACTTAAAAAAATCTTGCCCAACTGATAAAAACTCTGACATGAAATGAGCCAGATCACAATGGAGCATTTCTCCTACGTGAATTTGATGCAAATCTCCAACCTTTTTTTTTTAAATAATAAATATCAGTGACACTAGAGGACTCACTGTACCAGTTACACACACTTGTCTGGCTTGTGTACTATCTTTGTTTTGCTTTGCTGATAGGTTTTCTTGTTCTCTACCTCACTATGTCCTAAAATGATTATTTGCAACATCAGGAACTTGGTACACAAGGACAGAGCAGCTGTTCCTCCTGAAGCATCACCAATCTGGTAACAGATGAATCTGCTCATTCATCCTATGCAATCTACACTGCATATACAAATACTCCTCAGCACCCAGACTTCCCTGATTTCTTGACCACATTTCATCCAAACGCTACGCCATCTATATGTATGAGGCATTGTCTTTTGAGTTCTCTAGAAATTCTGCAGGAAGATCTGTCTACTCAGTCATCTTTGTAAAGCAACTCATTATTTCTCCTCTTGACCTTACCAACATAGGCCAGTAAAACTGAACTCTTATTGCTTAAAAAATGTCAGTAATTGCCCTTCAAACAAGACAAAGACTATATATACCTCAACCCTGCTCAAAGAACATAGCCTTAAGTTTTTTGAAACCTTATTTAATAAAAGGTTTAAAGATACAGAAGAACATTCAAAAGTAAATAAGTTACATAGGTACATTACAATCACATCAGCAAGATTCTCTTTAGTGTATTAATTTTTTTATAAAAAGCACACAAAAAATAAAATCTTCAGTCTGGTCTATCACAACTGTACAGCAAAAGAGGTAATATTTATATATGTACACTTTTAATATGTAACAGTCTTTAAAAAAAAAAAAAGGAGGGGTGCCACAGGCAGCAAACACACAAAGGGCAGTGTCTGATCATTTTTTCAAAATAAAAGAAATATACTTATTTATATGCTATGAAAAAAATCTATACAATAATTACAGACTGTCAAGGCTGTTCCTGGGCTCTGTCCCAACAAGGCCTTCAACTTAGAGACAAATGAGGAAAAGGTAAAACCCGCTGCAAATTGTTAGAGGCAAATTTTAACACAGCCAAATGTGGGGTGGGCACGATTGTTTTATAAAAAAAGATATGCAAACTTCCTGTAAACCTAAGGAGTTAGGTTTGCCAGTCTGGTAATAAATAACATCCCAGAAAACAAAACAAAACAAAACAGTCCCAGTGAAAACATTTGAACAGCTGAGGCTTGGTTATGTGTTGTATTTCTCCTTCATCTTAACTTCTGGCACATGAGAAGAAAGAGGTTAGGTCACTGAGGCAGTTATATATAGGCAATCCCTTTAGACATAAGCAGCACAAGACCCCTGGCCAGGGGTAGAGGTGGGGTGACAGAAGGGGCGGTGAGTACCTTAGCTGGGGTGGGCTGCTGAAGGCATGGAGGACAGCAGCGATGGCACTGTCTCCTTAGATGGGTAAAAGACCTCAGAAATGGTCCAAACACAGGCACTAGGTCAATGTCATGCCCTTAGCTGAGTGCAGAAGGAGGTGGTTATAATGAGACAGAGTGGAAAGGACATTGTAAAGCTGGAAGTATTTATCACTTCATAAAGCAAAGAGCTCTGAAAAGGAAAAACGAAAAAAACAAAAACACACAAACGACAAGCCTAATGTGTTCACAAAAGGAAAGCACCATTAAAGATAAACCTATGCCAGCTTCCATGGGTGTAAATATTTTATTGGCAAGTCATTTGCCAAAAGGGGATTTGCTCTCTGAATATTTCAGGTTTCATAGTACATTTCTACACAAATGCAGGGACACTCCTGAAAATCTGGTGTCCGGTTATATTAATAGCAAAAGGTACCATCTGAATTTCTCCTGACTATATTCCCCTGCTGTATCTCCGTGTTTATTAGAGAATAACTGCCCTATTAAAAATAATAATCCAAGTATTAGACATTACCACTGCACAGAACTATTTCATGTGACTGAAGGTTTTTTTTTTTAAATCATATATCCATAAAAGGGCCTGAAACCAAATACAGTTTAAATAGGAAAAACAACCACAACAACAAACCTTGGGAAACAAGTAGCACTTTGGGGCTAAGCTGTGAAGGCACTCATTATACAAGTGACTTGGACGAGAACCCAAATGTCATGCCTGCTTCTAGATGGTAGATTTTTGCAATCTTGGGGCTTAAAATTTAAAGAAGCCTACAAAAGGAACTTAACAAGAAAACAGACTGAGACAATAGTTCAAGAAAGTAGGAGAAACTCCCTTAGCTGGGGTCTTATAGAATCACATTAATGCATAAATGAAACTGAAAATTACCTGCCATGCATACTTGAAAAACAAAACTGCCTCTCCATTCCCAGTTACTAACACCTTTAGTGAATCCTCCTCCTAAGAAGTCTTCCAGACATGTCAACCCTCATACATACACACCTAATCTTCTTTAGCACAACTAAAGTTGACTGAGATCAGAAAAAAATGACTCAGCCTTTCCCCTCCCCCCACATGGAATTGGCAAGTAAAGGAGCCTCTAGAATCTTCTGGCTGCTTTTACTTCAGTGATTCCACACCAAATATGGCTTCTACAAGGCAGAATCCAGGCCTGATAAATAAAACTGGAATTCTGACTCCTTGCCAACACCCTCAAGCAATTTCAAAGTACAGAAGAGGCAGCCACAAAGCTGCCTTTGAACTCACCCACTTCTGCCAGTCTCTGGGTGGCTCTGGTGACATCCTCCATCTTTCCAGCCTCCTTCAAGGCTACTATCAGTCCTACTGGCAATAGCTACCAGAGCAACAAGGTAAGGGACCCTAGCGCCTTGGGAACTGGGGGTGGGGCAGGGAGGGGATGTCGAAAGGTGCCTTATTTGGGGATAAATGCACTTGGGCCTCAGAAAGCAAGAGGCCCCTGGTCCCTGAGAGGATGTTAAAAATTAAATATTAAGAATAAATAAATAGCTCCAAAGTGACACAAGTCAAGGAATGAAGGCTCCTGTTCAATCTAATTAGGAGACCTCCCCTTCCCAGGGAAGGATCTAGAAACTCTCCAGCATGCAGGACTAGGGGGTTGGCTGTGAACATCAACACTGGAGTGTGGTGGGGTTAGGTGGCAGCTGCTGAGGGCAGGGCAGAGGCAAGCCAGGGAGCTGGCACCGAGGAGGGCGGGCTGGGCCTGTCCAGGACCTGCTTGAGGCTAAGCTCCCTTTTAGCGGCCTCCAGGGCCCAAAGGTATTTGGCAAAATGGTGAGAAGCAAGAGCCTAGCCTTCAAAAGCCCTCTCAGACCTAACCCTGCAGCTTCTAACCCCTCCATAGTCCCTCTTCCTGCAGCAGGTGAGCGCAGAAACAGGAATACTTGAGCAAACTTCCCAGCTGAGCAGGGCTGCTTGCAAGCAGCAGAGGGTCAGTTATCTGCCCTGGGCTCCACTCCTAGGGAGGAAGGAGCCTGAACAGGTCATTGGCACAGCTCAGGCCAGATATTAGGCCACCACGTTCCCGCTAAAGAACTCCATTTTCTAGAGTCTGGGGCAGGGCTGGTGGAGCTTTCCAAGTCCTGTGGGGAGGAAGAAAGAGGGCTGCAGGGGTGGGGGCTTGTGCTTGGCTCACCGAGGTGGTTTCCTAGACACCGAGGGAATAGGGTAGACAGGAAAGAGGAGGAAAGACACTGCACAGCAGCAAAGGCAGCAGAAATGCGAGGGAGGGGCGGCTGCAGAGCCCCCCAAACTCCAAGGGGACCAGGATTCTCAAGCTTCCGGGAAAGCAGGACAACTTCCGACAGACCAGATGCCAAGACACCTTGGACCCCGCAGCCCTTCCACACTGCTCTGGGGCCTTTATCAATAAAAGCCATTTACTTCACTGTTGCCTCTGCATCTCAGAACAGAGTCCAGGGCCTCTCCTGGCTCCCTGGCATTCCCAGGTGCAGGAGGGCTGGAGGGTCCAGCGAGAGGGGCGGGCTGTCCTCAGCCCTTCTCGCCTGCACTGCTCTCTTCCCGCAGTGCCTGCTGGTGTAAGGCTGCAGCCGCCGCGGCCTCCTTCTCCTTCTGCCGCAGTGCCGCGGCCTTCTTCTCCTGCTCGGCGTGGCTCTTCATGTGTGCGCTGCGGCTCTTCACCTTGTAGAACACCCTGTAGCCGGGGCAGGGGAGCGGGTGAGGGCTGGCTGGCACTGGACATACCGGACGAGGGATGTAGGCACCTGGCTGCTACCCGCTCCTTCCCCCTTCTCCCTTATGGATGTTCTTCCATGTGCTGCCCGCCTGATGACGTCGCAGCTCTGGAACCCCATGATAGGTGCCAATCTAATGCCATCTGAATACTCCTAGCAGCTCCCTGGGCCCAACCTCTGCCCCATGCCCCATCTTACCTGCCACACTTTTTACAAGGGAAAGTATTTTCTTGGTTCTGGGTCTTATTAAATGTCTCTGGTTTCTTTTTCTTCTCTGAAAAAGGTAGTGCCCTTCGGGACTTTCCTGTCCCCTCCTTTGGCTTCTCTGAGACTTGGCCGCCTTCTGACCCAGGGGCATTGGACTCGTGGCTCCGGAGAATGAGGATATCATTGGCCTGGAGAGAATAAATGAGAAGAGAATCAGCAAGAAGCATCCAGTGATTTGGGGAAGAGCAGATCCAGAATTGTGGAACCTCAGGAACAGGAGCCCTTAAAGGTCATACAAGCCTGCTTAAGGGTCCACCTAGCACACAGTGGCCTTCCAGCGACAGGCAAGGCCTCTTCAGGAGCCCACTGCATTTTGGGTCAACTGTAGTGCTACTGTTGACCAAGTGGCTGGCCCAGTATTTCTACGTGGTAGCCCTCACACAATTAGCCACTGGACTGCGTGCTGTTTGTGACCTGGAATCTTGGCATTGTGCTTCATGAAGCATGTATTCAGGTTTCCTGTCATTTTGTCCTTGCATGCCTTCATGTTATAAAAGGGATTAAGATCCACATAATGTGCCAGACACTGGTGACACAGAGGTGGACAGACAGGAACCCCTGCCCTCAGAGAGCTCCTAATCTAATGGAAGGATGACTTTCTAAGCAGAGCCTGGAAAATGCTGAAAAAGGGAAAGAGCAGAAAGAAAGCAGGTGGCAGGGGGCAGAAGACCTGTGGGGCAAGCCCTAGGTAGGGAGCCCCAGATAGCCATCAGAAGGGGTAAGTGACCTAGGACAAGTCTCATGGGACAGCACAGCAGGACAGAGTGGAGCACACAACACAGGTCCTGGCACAGAAGCAGCCAAGCTCAGAAGGGAGTGAGCAGTTGTGTTTAGTTGACAGGCATCCCTCAGGCCAAAGTGTAAGAAGGAATTTCCAGCCCTCCAGAACTCTTGCTGAGAAGGGCAGCTCTGGCAGGAGGTCTAGCCTCCTGGTTTGTGATATGGTGGGCAGGATATGAGATGTAATTCTAGGTGCACCATCTGCACGATGGGTTAACACTTCATGGAGTCATTGTGGGGAGGGGATGATGAGATTTTTTTTTTATCTGTTATTGTTTTGTGCCAGTTACTGAAGCTTGAATTCAGGGGTTCATGTTCTCATTTGACCTTTTCTGCTCTACCACTTGATCCATACATCTACTTCCAGCGTTTTGCCAGTTAATTGTCAGATAAGAGTCCATAGCAGGGAATTTGGCCTAGTGGTAGAGTGCTTGGCTAGCATGCACGAAGACCCGAATTCGATTCCTTAGTACTACGTACATAGAAAAAAAAAGTCAGAAGTTGTGCTGTGGTTCAAATGGTAGAGCACGCTAGCCTTGAGAAAGCCCAAGGACAGTGCCCAGGCCCTGAGTTCAAGCCCCAGGACTGGCCAAAAAAAAAAAGAAAAGAAAAAAGTCTCTAGGATTTGTCTGCTCGGTCTGGCTCTGAACTGATACCCAGATCTCAGCTTCCTGAGTAGCTGAGATTCTAGGCCTGAGTCCTCAGCACCAGCTCCTACTGGGTCTATACAAGATCTTTTTTTCCCTTCAAATCTCAGACAGAAGCAGCAGAGTATAAAAATAAATAGCATCCAGCATCAGGCTGCCTTCTACTTAGGCCTCTAGTTCCTCGTCTATGAAATGGGGTTCATCGTAGCCTCTACCACATAGGGCTGAGGAGTACAGCAGGTGGCCACATAAAGCACTTCATGCCTTTCCTGTTACTGTGATAGTGAGGTTCCCACCTTGTTCCTGCTCTGCCCACCTCCCACATCCCCAGGCCCATCTCAGCCCTCCTCGCCTGCGTTCCAGGGGTGGAGGTGGAGGGCACACTTACCGCCTCATTGGCCTGTAGTGTCTGCGTGGCTTTGACGGCAGCTGCCCGCCGGCTGCGTTCTCGCCCCTCTTCCTGTTCTCCCTTTGCCTGGATTTCCGGTACCTCTTCCTCCCCCTCTCTCTTGGGCTCCTTCAGCTCTCCCTTGAGCTCCAGCCTCTCCTCACTTGGGGACTCTCTTCTG
Source organism: Megascapheus bottae (assembly GCF_031878675.1). Taxonomy (NCBI): domain Eukaryota; kingdom Metazoa; phylum Chordata; class Mammalia; order Rodentia; family Geomyidae; genus Megascapheus; species Megascapheus bottae. Next base: position 11,489,631 of record NC_143522.1, read on the forward strand.
GGAGGAGGCACCCTTGGGAACTTCTGGGAAGTCTATGGGGACAAAAACACGCTCAGTCACACTGCTGTAGAGCACTAATTCTGACTCAGCCACAGCTCCTGAGCCACTACTTGGCCTGGCCTGACACACAGCCTCCAGTACTAGAACTCCAGCACAGACTACTCTCCTATGTCTAGTCTGCCTGAGAACGAGAATTTTGACCCTAGGAGTCCTCAGGATGAGCTTAAGACTGAGCCAATAACAGAGGAAATATGCCAGGATCCATAACTATCTGCATTTTCGGATAGATGCCCACCAAAGACACACTTCAGGAACAGTGGTCTGATGAGTCAGGTAAGAGCACCAGTTCCTAACCATCTCTGTTATTACTTTCTGTACCTCTGCTCCCTTTCCATCTGTAAAAATAGGGCCCAGCCCACTCCCTAAATGAAAGCAGCATATCCCCAAGTATGAACTTGAAACCCTGAGATGATGCCAGAAGGATACACAGCTGCAGAATTAGATAACACTCCCCTTTCAGATCTTTCAGTCCAGGTTATGTGAAGGACAAAGTCTGGGGTTGGCATTACTGGTTGCTGTTTTGTTTATTTGTTTGTTTTAAATACTGCTGATAAATCTGATAATCTCTTTAACAAAGAGAAGTCAGGCACATTCTCAGAGCACTAGCAGGCAACAATAGCCTCCAGCTAAAATATAGTAACAGTGTTATTCACAGGAAATAATCCTGGCTTTCTACTTATCATTATGACATAAAGCTTCCATTTTTTTGAGTTTTTAAAAAAAGTGACTCCAAGAAAAATGTTCAGTAATAGCACATGCAGAATGTGGACATGACAAGAATAGTAATGTTGACATGCGGTGGGAGGCAGAAAGAACAGAAATCATAAAGGTGATGTGAGAATGACCACAGTCTGGGAAAATGTAAGAGGTCTGCTCTCAGGAGAGCAGTTGATACTGTAGCAAATTCTCCAAAGTTCTGCATTGACACCATGGAGTATTCTATGACCCCAGCAGTCTACCAAGGAGAACCCCAAAGATGCAGGGGCTGGGACATCTGCTTGAGGACTCTGAGGAACTCTGCTTCCCTCTGCCTGCTCTCCATGGACTCCTGTAGAGCTCGGTCCCCACCTGCCAGCTCAGCTCTGGACCCAGCCCCTACCAGGCTTGAGGCCGATGAAGCTGGAAAAGGAGTCACCTTAATGTCCACTTCCACGTCTTCCTGGGCCGACTTCTCATCACTTGTGTCCACGTCTCCAAATGTGAGAGTCCCATTTCGGCCGATTTTCACCTGCTTCTTATAGGTGTAGTAGAACTCCACACACTGGGCCACACTCTTGGTCTGGATCTGGTTTGAAGTCAAAGTTGAGGTCAGAACCTGCTGGTTTAATTCACCTACTTGGAAAGAATCCACCTTTCGTCTTCTTTTTTTTTTTGGATGGGTCATGGGGCTTGAACTTGGCATGGACGTTGTCCCTGAGGTCTTCAGCTCAAGGCTACCACCGTACCCTTGAGCCAAGCCCCACCTCCCTTTGCTAGAGGTTAATTGGAGATAAGAGTCTCAGGTTCTTTTGTGCCTGGGCTGGCTTTGAACCTTGATCCTCAGATCTCAGCCTCCTGAGTAGCTAGGATTATAGGCATGAGCCACTGCACCTGGTTTCAGCCTTTCTTATTTCTGAAAATACCTGCTAGCCTTAGGCTAAGAAAATCAATCCAGTAAACCCAAGAAATTGAAGCATTTCTCTTATGCCTGTGATCAATGCAATTAACCAATGCTTTCCACACTAGTAAGTAAATAAAACCATAAAAGACAACACTGGCGTCACTGGGTAGATATGAACCATACACTAGATTTCATGTCACTTTTAATTTCTTGGGAGTGTTTCATGGTTGTTTTGCTTTGTTTTGGTTTTTTTTTGGGGGGTACTGTGATTGACTCAGGATCTAGCACTTGCCAGGCTAGCACTCTTGGAAGTATTTATGGCATTGTGGTTTTATTAGAAAATAATGGTTTAGGAGACACATGCTGAAAATCTGTTGAGTCATGTGCCAGGATAGCTATCACTTTTATTTTCTTAGACAGAACTCGGGTTTGAACTTAAGGCCTCACACTTGGTAGGAAGGCACCCACCTTATGGCTGAGCCACATTTCTAGCCCTTTCTATTGCACTGTTATTTTTTACATAGTGTTTCACTTCCTGCCAGGCCACATTTTGGTGGGTTTCAATACACATATCTTAGGCTTCCCACTGGAGCTATGTTAACTGCATGCACTGCTGTGAGCAGCTCTCAGTTGAAAAGGAAGCCTCATGAACTTTTCTGTCTGGGATGGCCTTGAACCATGATCTTCCCAAGTACTTAGAATTACAGGCATGAGTCATGGGTGCACAGCTTGTAATTTACTTTTAATGCTTATCTAAAACAGATGAGAAAAATAGTTGGGGAAGGGTAGTGTTTAAATGTAGACAAAGTAAAAATAGCAAACGGGATGAATGTTCAGAATTGAAAACTCTACGTAAGAGGTTAGTGAGTGTTCGTCAAACCATTCTTTCTATTTTGTGTGAGTTAGAAAAATTTCAAATTAAAATGTAAGAGGAAGCTGAGTGCTGGTGGCTCAGGCGCATAATCCTAGCTTCTCAGGAAGTTAAATTTTGAGGAGAAAGATTCAAAGCCAACCTAGACACCAAAGACTGCGAGGCTTGTATCTTCAATTAACCACCAAAAATTCAGACATGGAGCTATGGCTCAAAGTGGTAGAGTGCCAGCCTTGAGTACAAAAGCTCAGGGACAGTACCCAAGTCCTGAGTTCCAGACTGACGAAATAAATTAATAAATAAATAAAAGTAAGAGGAAGAGTTGGGGCCATCCCTATCTAGCAACACCGGCCCCTTCAACTGGGCTGTTGGATTCCTCTTTAGTGAGCAGCACCTGACAAGTGAGAGGGAGAAAAACCACCCCAGGGAAACCAATAAGAAAGCCTGAAGAGGAATCAGAGGTCTAACTTTCCCAACAAATGGCTATAGGACCTCAGGTCAGTCACTGACTTGCTAATTTCAAGTTTTCCACGTGGCAACAGTGAGGTGAGGGTCATCTCCATGGACTCCTCAAACCGTGACACTTTGGTCCTCCCGCTTCATAAATCTATTTGGACACGGAGTTTGAGTTTCGGATTAATCCCCTACACAAGGGCTGTTTTCCTGGGCGTTCCCCCACCACCTCATCCCTCCCCCCACCCCCCCCCTCCCGGACTCAGCTACTACTAGGCTGAGAGTCCAGTCCAGATAGCCCAGGAATAGTGCTGTTCTCTGGGCTGCAGAGGAAACAGACATGCCTTGGCTCATGGGAATGGCCAAGCCACACATTTATTAATTAGACTGCCTGCAGTTATCCAGTCAATTCTCCCTGATCATGTCTGACCATTAGTCTGCTCTCTTCCTTAGGCACTGGGACCTCAGGGAATGTCATGGACATGTGCTTCCCAGCAATAGAGGTAACAATGTTACTAAAACCTAACAAATGATGGCCTTCCTTCACAGACCCTTCACAGACTTCATTAACACTCTGTCCGGTCCCCAGGGCCATTCCTGACACAATGTACCATCCCAAGAGGAAACAGCACAATCCCAGAAGCTCTTCCCTTTCAGTGACCCATATTATATCCCAGATACTCAGGTGGGGCTTGGACCCACAGCATTAAACTCACCAGCACTGGGTGAACTGAGCTAGGAGGCATTTTAATCGCTGGGAAGCGACTGCTCTCCACTGTTGGGCTTGGTAGAGAGCAGCCCTGAGCTTCCCTGGGCCGAGTTTTTAAAAGTAAATGCCACACACAGGTGGTCCTCACTGTAGGTCACCCTAAGTCAAGAACCACAAGGATGAAACCACACGCAGGTGGTCCAACAGGTTAAGCGTGTGTGTGTGTGTGTGTGTGTGTGTGTGTGTGTGTGTGTGTGTGTGTGTGTGTGTGTGTGTGTGTGTGTGTGTGTGTGTGTGTGTGTGTGTGTGTGTGTGTGTGTGTGTGTGTGTGTGTGTGTGTGTGTGTGTGTGTGTGTGTGTGTGTGTGTGTGTGTGTGTGTCAGTCCTGGAGCTTGAACTCAGGGCTTGGACACTGTCTCTGAGCCTCTTTGTGCTCAAGATTAGGGCTCTACCACTTAGGTCACAGCACTACTTCATCTTTTTTCTGTGCATGTGGTACCAAGGAATCGAACCCTGGCGTCGTGCATGCTAGGCAAGCTCTCTACCACTAGGCCATGCTCCCAGCCAGGTTATTGCCAGTCCTGGGCTTGGGCTCAGGGCCTGAGCACTGTCCTTGGACTTTCTCAAGGCTAGAGCTCTACCACTGAGGCTGGAACCTCAGCACCATTTCTGGCTTTTTCCTATATATGTAGTACCGAAGAACTGAACCCAGGTCTTTGTGCATGCTAGGCAAGCATTCTACCAGTAGGCCAAACTCGCGGCCCCCAGGTTAAGCCCACTGGAGCCAACAAGAAACATTCATATCTGTCTAGTCATGTGTTTGCCCGGTCATCACAAATGATTTGGAGGGCCTGGCCTGCTGGCCGGACATTCCTCAACCCTGCTAGAGCATGACCAACCTAAAGTAGGGGAAGGGGACTTAGAACCAAGGTCAGATCACTCCCCCTTCTTCCATTCTTTCGAAGACTGTCTCAGTCTACTTAATGAAAGTAATTTTTTTTTCTTTTGCAGTACTAGGAATGGAAGCCAGGGCCCTAGATGTAACTGTTCTACCACTAAGTACATCCCCAGTAAGCTTGGTCAGCAGGTACATTCCCTCCCTCCCTTCCCTCTGCCCCCTGTAGAGAGTCTCAAAGTTATGGAGTTCCAGCCTCACTGGCCCCAGCTCACCAGCTTCTGCACCAAGAAGAAATCCTTCTTGTAGATGGCGATGCCCTTGTTAAACAGCTTCCTTTCAGACATCTTCCACTGGTCAGAGCCTGAGAGGAGAGAGAGAGAGAAGCTCGAGCGCAGGCTGTGAGGCAGGCCGGATGGTGAACATGGTGGTCAGGGGTGGGGCTTTACACTTTACTTAGGAAACTGTTGACATGGCCTCTGCAGCTACTCTGAGCCGCCTTCACACCCCACTTTGGCTTCTCACTAGCAGTCACTTGAAGCCTAACTCCCATGCTTGAGCAATGGGAGACTAACAGCAGGGGCCACCTCACTGGGTGTGTTGAGGACGAAGTGATAATGCAGGGACACAAAATGTGGTACTAATAGAGGTGAGTAATGATGGTGACTAGGATTAAATCAGTGGGTCAATCTCCATTCTCCCCCACTTCCTCCCCATCTTTTTGGGGCTGGTACTGAGGCTTGAACTCAGGGCCTACATATTGTCCCTTAGCTTTTTCACTCAAGGCTGGCACTCTACCACTTGAACCACAGCTCTCACTTTCAGCTTTCTGATGACCAATTGGAGATAAGAGTTTCACAGACTTTCTTGGCAGGCTTTGAACCGCAATACGTGGACCTCAGGCTCCTGAGTGGCTAGAATTACAGGTGTGAACCATCAGCACCCAGCTTCAATATCCTTTTGAAAGTACAATATTCAGAGTGAGACTCTAAGAGATATGTCGGCTCCAGGTGCCCACTGGCATTTTAGATGGTACTCCCTAGATTCCTGCCCCCTTGTTTCTTTGACTTGGGCTCTTTTGCCTGGATGGACTCCCACCTGACCCCTCTTTTCACTCCTCCTCTCTAGGGCATGAAGTCTTTCAGGAGCTACCTGTCTTGGTACCATTTCCCCCACCCCAATGGGCTATCTATGACTCAGCACTAAGCATGGACATTGAGGCTGGAGAGTCAAGATTCCAGGTCCCACAACACCTTGGTCCCACCCACCTGTGTAGTGGTAAGTTGCCAGTGGGTGGTTGTGGGGCCACAGGGGCTTCTTCAGTAGCAGCTTATTCAGTGTTTCCTGGAGGGAAAGCAAGGGGAAGGAAGGTCAGGGCCTGCACCATCTCAGTGATGACTAGCATCCCAGACCTAGGTAAAATACAGAGGGCTTCCTCGAACTTCTCAATTGGACGGGCACTTACTCCTGCCCCTCTTCACTGCTGAGGGATGGAAGTATGGGAGGATGGCACAGTTACGGGAGGCAGAGCGGCCCAGGAACGAGGCTGCAAGGGCTCTTAAGGGGATACATGGAAGCAAGTAGCATGGGTGCAGAAGGCCCCAGTGACATTCCAGTCTGACAGTGGGACCCTGAAAACTTAAAATAAGGAACTGGAATGGACAAGAGGACCCAGTCTGGAATATGGAACTAGAGTTCTTGAGCTCAAGTCCTAGTTAATCAACTTCTTCTTAGTCAAGCATCGCCCCCACCCCCTCTTTCCATACAGCTTGTGGCCTAGCCTCTGGGCAGTGACACAGATCTAGCGCAGCCTTTCAGAGGGACCAGCCCTGAACCAATAGTGCTGTCTTACCAGGATGTTTCCTCCAGACTCATGCAGACAGTGAAGGGCCAGCTCCTGGTTGGTGCCAGCGCCAGGGAAAATGCTGGAGCAGGCAGCTGTCAGAAGGTCTTCCACTGGATTCATGACAATCATGGGGAAGAAAAGGAAATGACATTTAGGGCCACTCCTGACTAAGCTTGGTGCCCACAGGTCTCGCCTGACTGTTCACCCCCAGTCTCTTCTCACCTTGCCTCTGCTTCTCCCGGCTGCTCTCCAGGTCCTCCCATGGCTGCCATACCAAGTCGGCCTTGTGAGGGTCTGCTGCCGCCAGGGCACTGTCCCTCATCAAGGGGATTTCCGCTTGGAATCGGGTGCCCACGTTGATCCGTCTGCAGGGATGGGAAGGAGAGAAGAAGGCCTCACTTCACAAGCATAGGAAGCAGGGAAGTTGGCAGGAGCTCAATTCTCAGCCCCAGGTATGGGGAGTCTGGATTTAGGAAGACTGTGAAGACAGCCTGGTAACCAGAAAGGCAAGGCCCAGAAACTGGAGAGGGGAGAAGCTGTTCCACGCTGGCAGACCGGGAGATCTCTGGGACCAACCCCCCCCCCCCCCCCTCCACTCCAGGGCTGCTCTTCTCAAGAGAAAACTCCAAGCTGAGAATCCAGAAGACAGACATTTATCCCTCTTCTTGCTCTTAGAAGCCACCTGCATGCACTACCTACCCACCAAGCCATGCTCATGCCAAGGGTCCAAGGCAGAGGTGCACTTACGGTTCGATGCTCACAGGAGTGGCCTCCCCCATTACAGACAGGACAGGTGGGGTAACTTCAGTACTGTCTGTGGGACAAAGAGCATGTTGATAAGTGGCACCCTCCTCCCCTCAGCAAAGCATCCCCAGTCCTGGGTGACAGTCCTGCCTGCAACAGTCACAGTGGTGACTCAGAGTGCACTTGGAACTCAGGCGCCCCACATCCTGACGTCCAGACTGATAACTACATGCCAACTCAGGCCCTTTACTAAACATTCAGGTGCCCTGGTTTCCATACTATTAAAGGGGCTCCTTCTGTCTCTTAAGAGCTAACATAAGGACCGAATGCAATAATGCACAGTGCTGTTAATGCCACAAGCTCTACTCCAAAGCCCCAATGCTTCCTCCTAGGAGTTCCTACACTACAGAACCAAGTACAACCTAAAACTATGGTGTCTAGCACAGAGGCTGAAACTTTGGGTGCGCTAGGAAAATGGTGTGTAGAATCATGGTTTTATACTTATCTTCTCACTTCCTCTCTGGATTTTCTGCCTCAGTTTCTCCTAAACTAATCTTCAGGCTCCACATGATTAAAACACTCCCTTGCTCCAAAACAAACAAACAAAAAATACCCTGCAATGTGAGATAAAACCTGAAATTTATAGCTACAGAGCTCCAAATTTTCCACTGTCTATGCTTCCCACTAGCCTAAGGCCTGCCCCATCCATCCTAGCAGCCCTATGACCTGCTTACCTTATGACTATACCTCTTCCTGCACAGACTCACCTACAGATCGTTGCAGCAATCATCTGCTTGGCCTGGCAGAGTTCTTCCTGCCCCTCCCCCTCCAGAGGTTCAGCTCTAGCTCCACCCACTCCCAAATGCTTTCCACCCTCCCAGGCTTGGAACTTAGTGTCAGCTTCACTCACTGGCTGCTGGTTTCAAACTGCTCAACCTCTGCTTTTCTGTCTCCCAAGACTTTCTTGCCAGCTCCCTAATGACCCAGCGTTGCACTTTCTCTCTAGAATAGATCGTGATGTCCCATACATTCTTGGAGTCCTCACAAGACCCAGTTCAAGGCTTTACACCCAAGTACTCCATAAATACTCATGAACAAACTGACCTCTTCTTGGCTTCCAATCTGCTCTCTACAATGGCTTTACAATGGCTTCCTGCACAATCTAGCCAGGGAGAAAAACTTCCCTGGGGGGGGGGGGGGCGCGGCTTGGGGAAGAAAGGCAGGCGGCTTTGCTAGGCACAGGGTGACTCATTCCTGCCCACAACCAGCAGGGGGCACCAGAGAGCTAAATAACAGGTGAAGTCTTGGTCAGAGGTTAACTGGGCACAGGAAACCAATCAAGCGCTATGCTACATGGTGGGATCCTCTCCCAAAGGGATAGCTAAGATTATTCCTGTTTTTTCCCCTTTTTGAAATGGGCAACATTTTTTCAGCAATATGCCATCCAGGTCAAACATTTCCAAAATGTCTGCTCTTGGCCAAAATACTACTTAAGAGGCCTAGGAGACATGATCTACTGCATAAATATTATATTATGAGTAACATAATGCCATAATATTATGAACTGCCAGACCCAATGTTAGGGGCTTTCTACCTGCTAATGAATCTGATTCTCACTTTAAGCCTAAGAGAAGCTATCAGATTGTAAAATAGGAAACTACAACTATACATCCAAAGCATAGCTGAATACTGGCAATTTCACCTTCAACCAACTAACTACTAAGGGAAACAGGGAGACCCAGGGAGTTTAATTGACTTGTACAAGAGTATGTAATAGGGCCTGGAATTTGGCCTAGTGGTAGAGTGTTTGCTTAGCATGCACGAAGAGCCGGGTTTGATCCTTTGGTACCACATACACAGAAAAAGCTAGAAAGGGTGCTGTGGCTCCAGAGGTAGAGCTCTAGCCTTGAGAAAGCCCAAGGATAGCACTCAGGCTCTGAGTTCAAGACCCACGATTGGAAAAAAAAAAAAAAAAGGATGTATAATAAATAATGGAACTGCAATCTGAATATGAGCAGTAAAGCCCATCCCTACTCGACTTCTGGTTGCTATAAGAGAACATCCTGCTTCTCCATTCACAGGAGACAGAACAAAGTCCTTTCTCCCACAGCATCCAGTCCAATCCCCAGCAACCCCATAAAGCAAACTACTTCCCTGCCCAGTAGTCTTTCCCCTGCATTCTCAGTTACTTACTAGACCGCAGCAGGGTGCGATGGGCACTTTTTGGCGTAATGGGTGGAGGGGCTGGGATGCTGCTGGTTGATATGATGGCATTGAAGTAGAGGCCTGAGCCTTCCCGCACTGGGCTAAGAATGGGGGGTGGCGTGTAAGGGGGCAGCTCGAAGCTCCGTTCTGCGGGGTGGTCAGCGAGGCGGACAGGGGAGCGCAGGTGGCTCTGGTACGGGGTGATGTTGGAGTAGACTGGAGGGGCAATGAAGGTGCCCGCTTTGGTGGGAATGATCAGGGGCTCGGGCCGTGGCCGCTGCTTTGGCTTCCGCACTGAAGGTTCCCCCTCCAACTTAACATTCGGATCCTCAGCCTGGAGAAGGAAAGAGAATAAAGATGGTGTCAGCCTCCTGTAGTCCAGGAAAGCTCACATCTTGACCAGGAAGGCCTGAGAGTGTCTCCTCTGAAGCTGCCTACCTTCCATGCCTACCCACCTCAGAAGTCACACACTTTCTCTGTAAAGGGCCAGAAAGTAAGTATATTTCAGGTTCTTTGGGCTACACAGTGGTCTCTTCTTTTTCTCCTTCATAAAAATATATAACCTGGGTGAGTCATTATTATTATTATTTTTTTTTTGCCAGTCATGGGCTTGAGCTCAGGGCCTGAGCACTGTCCTTGGACTTTCTCAAGGTTATAGCTCTAACACTTGAGCCTCAGCACCATTTCTGGCTTTTTTCTATGTATGTGGTACCGAGGAATCGAACCTGGGTCTTCGTGCATGCTAGGGAAGCACTCTACCACTAGGCCAAACTCCCGGCCCGAGTCATTATTTTTAACACAGGAATAAGAAGTGTCTACCTGTAGTGGCCCAGGCCTATAATCCCAGCACTTGGAAGGCAGAGGCTGGAGGATGTCAAATTTGAGGCCACCCTAGTTACATAGGCCAAGCTGTGTTATGTGGGGAGACTCTGTCTCAAACTAAAACCAAGCCATGGTACCTATGAAGACTAACTGAGCTAATGCATGGAAATCAATCTGTATATGCCCTAGCTCACAGTAACTGCATAATAAACACATCACTACTTAAACTCCAGACTCTGCATTAGATGAGAGGTGGACAAAGGACTACCAAAATGGAACAAGAGAATCCCTGTCCTTGTGGGATTAGATCTATTATCAGAGGCTACTCCACTCATGCTGTCAGAGGCTGGCCCTGCCAGTTCACATTTCTCCCTCTACAGAATGTTTTATGGGCCTTTTCAGTCATATACTCCCCAAAAGGTAGAGGATACAACTCTCCAGGGAAGAGCAGCACCCAGGCCAGCCATCTTTCTGGGTACACAGAAAAGCAAGGCTGGCCATGTTGACTGGAGAGCAGGCTCTCCCCATTACTGACAATCTAAGTTCCAGCAGAAGGCCCTGTCTCCCTGGGAAGCTCTGGCCATGGCCTACCCCCTCTTCTTTCCCTTCTATACATAGGATCAACCTGTAGTGTTCATTTTTCTACTTTTAAGGGGAACAACAGGATGAGACAGAAAACAATGCAGTAGTACAAAAGGTCCCCCTCTGCTAATCTGCTGGACAAGAAATAAAACATAAATTAAGAAACTTAGAAGTATTCATGCATTTTGACAGTTCTTTCAGTGTGATAATGGTATGGTGAGTATGTTAAAAAAAAAAGGCCAGAAACAAAGAGATGGTGTAGATGTATTCAGATGCATGTGTTTACGTTATGTATGTATTCAGATGGTATTCAGATGGTATGCAGATGGGATGTAAGAGATGATACAATATTTGGGATATGCTTTAAAATAGCCTAAGGATGGGAGGAAATGGAGATGTAGATGGAATATAATTGGCTGTTTTGTCTGTGTGTGTGTGTGTGTGTGTGTGTGTGTGTGGTGTGTGTATGTACACACACACTTGTGTGCGCTGGTCTTGGAGCTTGAACTTGGGGCCCTGGAACTCTCCCTGAGTTTCTTTTTGTTCAAGGCTAGCACTCTACCACTTTGAGCCATAGTTCCATTTCTGAATTCTTTGGTAATTTAGTGGAGATAAGACTCTCATGCTGTCCTGCCCAGGCTGGCTTTGAACCTTCTTTCTCAGATCTTACCTTCCTGAGTAGGATTATAGATGTGAGCCACAAGTACCTGGCTAGATGTATTTTTTGTTAGTTTATTTTCTTGGAAATACTAGGGTCCAAACTCAGAGACTATTACTTGCTAATCAGATGCCCTACTGTCTAAGGCACACCTCTAACCCTGTTTGCTTTAGTCAGAGTACATTACTATGATGAGTAAGAAAATTGGATGATGAGTAACCATTTACTCACTATACCATTCTGTTTTATCCATGATTGAAAACATGTATAATACAAAGAAAAATAAACAAATAATCAAAAATAAATCTCCTACAAATACCTGGTGGTGTGACAACCCTGAGCACAGATTCAGGTTACCTGAATTCCAGAGTTTGAGCTGCCATTACCTGCTGTATGAAATCAGCTTGGTGCTGAGGTTGAGTTTTTGGTTTTAGTGTTGGGAATGGAACTCATGGCGTCATGGATGCTAGATCAATGCTCTACCACTGACCTAGACCAAATATCCATCCAATGCTAAGGTGTGAATAGAATAGGTGTTCACCCCACACACATACTCATGAAGGAGTTTGATGCCCAAAGTGACACCCTAATGGCATTAAAAAGGTGGAAACTTTCTCAGTGTGGTGTTAAGAGGTGGAACCTTTAGAAAATGACCAGGTTTAGATAAGGTCATTAGATGAATCTTCATAGCTTTATAGGAAGAGGGACAAAGACTAGACATATGTGCTCCCTGCCTCTTGCCATATGATTGTCTGAATTACCTTGGGATTATGCCAGTTTAAAAAAAAAAGGCAATTATCAGATAAGGCCTATGGACTTTGTACCTTCAGAACGATGAATCCAGTAGAATTTTTTTCTTTATAAGTTAGCCTTGCTCAGGTATTTCATTATTGCAATGAAAAGAGGCTGATACAATCTATCTTTTGCCTATCCTGGGCCTATTTCCTCACCTGAAATGTTAGTACTAAACACCTCCATGTAGTTAATTATTCAGGCTCCTTCCTGAATGTTCCCCCAAACCACAGAACAATATCACAGAAAACAGGTAAGCTTGGTTCATTATCTTATATAATCACGGGAGCTTTAGCCCTCCTGCCCAAATACCACCACTCTGCCAGAGAGCAGGTATGCAAGCCAACTCTCTAGCTGGAAATAACTAGAAAACCTGATCTCAATGTAAAAACAAACAAACAAAAACACTTGTTCTAAAGGTATCAACTAACATATAGATTAGCAACAAGTTAAAGAACCAAGGGCCAGGGGATAAAAATAAAGCCCAAAAGGTGAGTACAGCACTGAAGCTAGCAACCTTTTTCCTAATGGCAGATTCCATTACTGCCAGAGTCAACTTAGGGGCTAAGAAATGGAGTTTTGGTTTTTTTGGATTGGTCATAGGGCTTGAACTCTGGGCCCGGGTGCTGTTCCTGAGCTCTTTAGCTCAAGGCATGCAAGTGTGCACTGGTACTGGAGCTTGAACTCAGGGCCTTGGAGCTCTCCCTGGGCTTCTTTTTGTTCAAGGCTAGCACTCTACTACTTTGAGCCATAGTGCCACTTCTGGTTTTCTGGTGTTTAATTGGAGACAGGACTGGACTTTCACGCCAGAACTGGCTTTGAACCATGATCCTCAGATCTCAGCCTCTTGAGTAGCTAAGATTACAGGCATGAGCCACCAACACCCAGCTTCAGTGGAGCTTTTAACAAATCCAAAGAAGCTATCACAGTAAGAACTGGAGTTTAGGGCTTACCAAGGAAGGAGAGTCTGATAAACCCCAGGTTTGAACTGGGATTCCAAAGAGCTGGATCTGAGAACAAAGGTAAATCAAACACAGGCTGGTCCTTACCGGAAATAAATCCCAGCTCCAATCCTCCCATCTCAACCGCTGATTAAAATGAGTCAGGATTGCATGCCCTTTGCTACCTATTAGAGTGAAGATAAATTCTCTTCAAAATAGAAAAATATCACCTAGAGTCTTATTGTTTGGGCTGTGTATGGGCGTTGTTACTGGGGGGCTTGAATTCCATGTCTACCACTTGAGCCACAGCACTGCTTCTGGCTTTTTCTATGTATGTGGTATTAAGGAATCGAACCTGGGTCTCAGTGCATACTAGGCAAGCACTCTACCACTAGGCCAAACTCCTGGCCCTTCATGATTGGCTTTTTTGTTCAAGGCTAGCACTCTACCGCTTGAGCTACACTTCCAAAGAATGAAACAACTCAGGAGGAGCATCTAGGTCCTGATTTCAAGCTCCAGGACGCACACCAGTACTAGAGTTAGGTACCAATTCTTCAGGATTTACAGTAGGAGGACCATGGGAAAGGTGTTGGTATTATAGTGTTACATTGAGGCGGGTACATAGAGTTCCTGGACTCACCTGCACATAGACACAACCAAGCTCTGAAGAAAGAATCAGAGGGATGAAGATGGAGAATCAAAGCCACACTCCTCAGACATTAAGCAATCTTTTCATATACAGTCTGTGCTATACAGCTTGGATGTGGTTTGCTGCTTGAGAGTTCATAGGCTCCAGCCCATTTTGGTGGTATTTAAGTGGTAGAAGCTTTAGAGGTAGGGCCTACAGCTAGATAATTATATCACAGGGGATATGCTTTACTTCTTGAGCCACACTCCCAGTACTTTTTTCTCTTTTGTATTTTGTTTTCTGGACAAGGTCTCTCTACCACAGCTTGGCTGGCCTCCTCCTTCTCTGCCTGCCAGGTAGAATTACAGCTACACATCATTATGCCTGCCACCATGTATACAGTTTTATTAGTAGGTAAACAGAAAGAAAAAGGTAAATTGTATTAATACTCTACTTAAAAAGAGAAGTGGTTAGACTAGAAATAAAGTTGAAAAACTGTATATAATAAAGACAGAAAAGCTGGGCATGATGGCTCATGCCTGTAATCCTAGCTACTCAGAAGGCTGATCTGAAGATCAAGGTTCAAAGCCAGCCTGGGCACAAAAGGACCTGACATTCTTATCTCCAAATAACCTCTAGAAAAAGGGAAGTGGGACTTGGCTCAAGGGTAGGGTAGTATCCTAGAGTTGAAGAGCTCAGGGACAACGCCCAGGCCCAGGGGTAGGGCAGTAGCTTTGAGCAGAAAAGCTCAGAGACAACACCCACACCAAATTCAAGCCCCATGACCCCCCCACACACACACAAAAGACACAAAAGATGAAAAAGATAGGAAAGATATAGGTTCCAGATATTAACCAAGCAGAATCCAAATACCAGTTGACTTTAAGACAAACTATTGCTAAATAAAATGAAACATTTAGCCGGATGTGACGTGGTGGCTCACGCCTGTAATCCTAGCTACTCGGGAGGCCGAGATCTGAGGATCAAGGTTCAAAGCCAGCCCATGCAAAACAAAGCTAAAAGGTGGAGAGACTCATCTCCAAATAATCACAAGAAAATGGGGGAGTGGGGCTGTGGCTCAAGAGTAGCGTGATAGCCTTGAGCTGAAGAGCTCAGGGACAGCGCCAGGCCAGAGTGCAAGCCCCATGACCCCCCAAAATAAATAAATAAAATAAAACATTTCATAGCAATGAAGTATCTGTCCAAAGGAGTATATACCTGAGTAATATTGCCTAAAAACATATAAAACAAATAATGACAGAAGCAAAAGGAGAAATAGACAAAACCTCTAGCTGAGTGGATGATTTTTCAGGGTACCTATCTCTCAGTACTGACATAGCAAGCAAACACTTCCACGTCCCACTCTCTTACGAACTGGGGCCTTGACTCACTTCAGGAGCTAGTCACAATTTGCTGACCTGAATCAAGAGAGATTCACACATCTTAGATCTTCCCAGTCTCAATTTCAAATACAAAACAGTCTCATCCCTTTGCAACCTGGGCCCCAAAAGCTTTCAGCTCTAGAGAGGATAGGTTTAGAAGCACAGTCTCCCCTACCTGAGCTGAAGCATCCATCCCAGGGACACGGGTGGACCGCCGTCGAGTAACGATGACAGATGGCTTGTGCTCAGAGAGGTTCTGTTCCAGACCCTTCCCGTCTTCATCCACACCACCAGGCTGGGTCACCTCGGCAGGGTCCACAGTCCGCACAGGGACAGATACCGGGATGATGAGGGGCACCATTCCACTCTCATCTCGTGCTCGCTTGGCAGCTAAGGCAGGCTCAGAAAACTCCACCTCATATTTGGTAGTAGAGGCCAATACACTTTTCCGCTTCTCCTCAGAGCCATTGGCATCCTAGAAAAGGGAGATTTTTTTGTGAATGGAAGTGAGATTCAGAAGAGAAGCCCTGACTGGCTAACCTCCTATCCCCAATACCCATGAATCCAGGGACACTAACAATCACAATGGCTTGTCTCCCACATATTCCAAGCACTCTCTCCATAACTTCTCTTCCACTGGGCCCTGCCATCCTGGCTTGGAGCGGGGTTCTAAATGGCCATCTCATGCCACAAGTGTATTACAAAGATGTTGCATCTGGCAGTCACAATGTATGGCACAAAGCATTGCATAAAACCATTTTAAAAAATATGGGCTGAGAGTCTGGCCTAGTGGTAGAGTGTTTGCCTAGCATGCACAAAGACCTGGGTTTGATTCCTCAGTACCACATGCATAGAAAAAGCTGGAAATGCATGAGGTGGCTCAAGTGGTAGAGTGCTAGCCTTGAGAAAGCCCAAGGACCGTGCCCAGGCCCTGAGTTCAAAGGCCCAGAACTGGCAATATATATTATCTACAAAGAAACAAGCAGGAAACTTGTGACTAGGGTTCCTGAATCTATGGCTCTACAAGCCAATAGCCACAGCAAAGAGATTATCCCTAAGCAAATTCTAAAGCCTGGACCTAAAGCAGTTAGACCTATAATGAAGAAAGGGATGAGCATTGGCATGGGAGTCAGATCTGAGGCTTCCAGCTCAGCTAGGTGGCATTGAGGAGTCCAACCTGAATCTCAGCTTCTTTAACTAGAAAACAGGTAAAAGCACCTCTCCTATTGGAGTTGATGACAAATTATTTTTGATTAGACATAAAAAGCTCCAAGCATAACAGAGGTGCTCAAATTCTGTTCATGTTTCTAAATAAATTTTATTGTGTTATAAGTTGTATACTTTTTTTTTTCTGAGGTGCTGGGGTTTGAACTCAGGGTTTTGTCCTTGTTAGGCAGGGGAGCTGCACTCCCCACTGCTTTTTTCATTTATTTTTTTTTTAGTCAGGTCTTGCATTTATACCTGGGCTGGCATTGGACTGTGATCCTATCTCCTGAGTAGCCTTAATTACAACTCACACCACCATGTTTGGCTTTTTTATTAAGATGGCCGGCCATCTTGCTAACTTTTTGCTTGATCCTCCAATCTCTAACTCCAGAATAACCAGGACTATAGGCATGAACCAATAACAGCTCCATTTCCAGCTTTTTGGTTGTTAATTAGAGTTAAGAGTCTTAGGAATTTTCCTGCCCAGGCTGGCTTTGATCTCAGCCTCCAGAGTAGATAGGAACACAGACATAACCCACCAACACCTAACTAAAACCTATTTACACTTCAATGCATTGAGACAAACAAAACCACTCTGTAATGATTACTATATTCTGTGTGTGTGTGTGTGTGTGTGTGTGTGTGTGTGAATACTAGAGTTTGAATTCGGGGCCTAGAGCTCTTGCTTTGCTTTTTTGCTCAAGGATGGTACTCTACCACTTACTCACTCCATTCCTGGCTTTTTGTTAGTTAACTGGAGATAATTTCTCAGCCTTGTCTGCCCAGACTGGCTTGGAACTCTGATCCTCTAATCTCAGCCATCTGAACAGCTAGAATTATAGGAGTGAGCTACTGGCAGCTGGCAAGCACCATGTTCTTGTCTTTTAGCATACTTGATCCAGAAATGGTCTCACCTCCCTCAACTCCCAAAGCATGCATGAAGCTGCTAACGGGGTGGTGTGTGGTGCACGCCTGCCTGCCTGCCTGCCTGCCTGCCTCTGTGGTATAACTTTGGCTTTCCTTCAGGCAGGGGTGCCTTGAGGAGAGGTTCTTTGCATTGGAGAAGCTCTCTCATTTTTTTCAATGAACAACAACAACAAAAAAAAGCCCTACCTTTTGAGTCTAGGGTCACTTGCTCTACTCCTCTCCTCGCTACCCCACCCCCGCCCTGCCCCTTGCTAGGCCCAGCCCCCAGTGCTAACTTTACCTTTGCATTCTGCAGTGAGGCCAGCTCCACTGCCTTCTGGGCCAGAGTCAGCAAATTGGCCTCTTGGGATGCTCTACGCCGCCGTCTTGTGCTCTGGATCACTCCACCTCTAACGATCTGCCCACAGTCCCCTGTGCCCCCTGCCCTCAAACCCTCCTCGTTGCCCATGGCAGGAGCTTCCTGTTCCCGACCGTTAGGTGCCAGCCTCTCCCCATCAGACAGCAGCTGAGGTTCTCTTAGTTCCAGTGGGAACCCCAGGGCTTCAGGGTGGGGCTGTCCCAAGGAGCCAGGTGGTGGCTGCTGCAGGGACCAGTGATGTAGGAACAGATTTCCCGCAGGCTCCTGCCCAGGTTGGGTGCCAGCCCCATCCAGAGCTGTGGGAGGCAGGATCCCCTCCTTTGAGAGGCGGCGGGAGCGGCGGGGGAAGGACATCTGGGGCTGAGGTAGCACAGGCTGCTGGGCAGACTCCTGCAAGAGGGCCTTGCGCAGTTCTGGGTTCATATCCGGGTTGTGGGGGAAGGCGTAGGGGGCCATGCTGTGGTGAGCCAGGTGGGACTGTCCCAGGGGCCCAGTTGGTGGCAGGCCAAAGTCCTGGGGCTGTTGTGAGGGAGGCTGCTGCATGGGGTAGAAGTTCTCAAAGAGCTGCATCTGGGGCAGGGCTGCCTGCTGCTGCTGCTGTGGCTGCTGCTGTGGCTGCGGCTGCTGCTTCTGCAGTGAGAAGGGCGCGGCGGGGTTGGGAGGTGGTGGGCCCTGCCGGAAGACCTGCCGGTTTACTTGATGGCCGAAAGCCAACTGGAAGGGCTGTAGGGGCAGTGTCTGGCCTGGTGCTTTCTTGGTTGAGTGGAAAGAATTCAAGGGTGCCTGGGGCCTTCCCACCTCCAGAGGCAACTTCTGTGGCATCATAGGCCGCATTGCATTCCCATAGTGGTCGAGCTGTGGGCCACCAGCCTTGCTTCCCTTCAGTGCCTCCGGGTGATTATAGTAGGTGGAGACTCCCACGCCAGGATGAGGGCTCCCCTTGGGTCCACCGTAGAGGGACAGGCGGTTCCACGCGGAGTGGGGTGGAGGCTGGCCTGGCTGCTGTTGCCAGCCACTGTCGCTGACACTCCCACCTCCTCCATGCTCGGGGGCCCGCCCTGGAGCCATCACGGAGTTGGGCCACTTCACAGAGCCCACTTGCTGGGACAGCATGGCTGCTGTGGTCCGCTCAGACCCATACACCACAGAGTTCAACAGAGCCAGGTTGTTGGGAGGTGGCAGCTCCACAGGCTGAGAGGTGGAAGCAGCTCCTGGGGCAGCCTCGTGCCCCCGATACTGCTCCTCCTTCCCTCTGAGGGCCTGCTGTGGGGCCTGCAGGGGTGGAAGCTGCTCCTTGGGGGCTGGCTCCTGGTCCCCAAAGAGGCAACGCTTACGCTTGGTCTGACCCTTGGGCTGGGCCTGGAGGTTCATGGTGTGGCCAACTGAGCCTGGGCAATGAACTTCCTTCACCAGCTGTTCATACCCTGGGGACAGATCCTGCAGGAAACCAGGTCCCTGTTCCGAAGCTAGTGAGGGTAAAGCAGTGGCAGAGACAGATGCTAGATCAGGAGTTCAGTCGTGGAAGAAGATGGCTGGCTCCTCCTTCCCCTTCTGGAGGCTCTTGGGCTCAGCTATGCTTCCCAGTTCATGATGTTCCACAGGTCCAGAGCCTGCAGGAGGAAGAACAGTGGCAGAGGCAGCATCAGGACCCTGTATGCCAGTATAAATGCAAGCAAGAGGTCCCCGAGGTCCTGCCAGCACATCCCACATCATGCCCCACAGCGGCACTGGTGAGGCAAGCGCCAGGAAGGTGGCAGAACTGGCCGCCTCACCTGAGATACTGTCACTCTCCTCTTGTCCCATCCCCTCCTGGTTATGCTCCAGATCTGCAGTGCTTGGTTGTGTCATTTGTCCCCTGTGTGGAGCTGACACTCAGCCTATGTCCCTGAGGCAAGCTGGGAAAAGGGGTGACAAAGAGAATTGGGCTCCCTTGTCCTAGCCCAGGCCACAGCCCACTGGGCAGCCAAGCCTGAACTTCCTCACACATCTGCCTACGTAATATCCTCCCACCACACCCAGAACGCTCTTTATCCAGACAAAGCCTCCTTCCACACTCCAAGCGCATCCCAGACACAGGAAGTGGGAGGACAGGGGTCACTCCCAGCACAGCCTCAGCTCTTGTGTAGTCCCACTAGGCACTCCCAGAGTCCAGCGCTCAGGGCCAGGCTCAGTCCTTTCTGCTTAGGCGTGTAGGTGAGGCCCCACCCCTGGAAAGAGCTGCTAGGTGGGACTCTGGCTGCCAAGACTTTTCTGAACTAGAACAGAACCTGTTTTGCAGCCCAGGCTGGCTAGAGACAGGATCCAGCCCATTAGCCCATCAAGGTCAACAGCTGCTCCCCAATCCCTGCCCCCTCCACTGCTAGAGCCCCTGATACTTTGGGCAAAGAATAGTCCCACTCAAATAGGAGGAGTACAGTGTGCTAGAACTTTGGTCCAGGTATTCTCCATGACAGCATGCTTAAAGTGCCTGGTTTCTCTGCCTTTGCTAACTTGAGCTTCTTTTTAATGCTGAGGCATTAAATGCCCTCGTGCACGCTAAGCCACCACCTCCAGTTCCCTCTAACTTGATCTTTAAAAAAAAAAAAGAGTTCCATCTATGGAGCCTGCTATAGAACAAAATTGAGATCTCATTTTACGTAGCTGCTTCCATGTATTTCAAACCTTTTTCTTTCTTCAGAGAGAAAAATTGCACGCACATGTGTGTGCGCATGTGTGTCTTTGTTTCTCTATAGGAAGCTGGTTGGGGTTCAACCGCCTCTTCTCCAAGATTCTGGCCCTGGGTTACTTGGCCAGGGAGGGGAAAGGGAAGAGGGACTCGGCCTGCTCCCTTACTTGGAGAATGAATCTGCAGGTCCAGGTGACCTCAGTGCCAGGATTTTCCAGATTCCAGTCAACAGCCCGGCCAGTTCCCAGGAAACCAGCAGAGCACAGGGGGTGGGCGGGTCCAAAGTCCGGGCAACACCCAGCACTGGCCCCTCCCCTCACCCTGTCCAGCTATCACTCCTCAGCACATTTCTGCAGCTCCGCCCAACTTCTCCTGGGCCCGTTTGCCTGTCTGCCTGCCTGGCTCCTGGGCAGGCCTGCCTACTTGCTTGCCTACCTGCTTGCTGCTGCAGGCCTGCCTGACTCACTGGACGTCCCCTCCCTATCTTTCACTTTCACCAGACACCCAGAAGGAAATTAGCTTCTCCATTTCCTTCCTCTGCTCCGGGACCCCAAGAGACACTACCAGTACACCCTCTTTGTCTTCAGTTGTGAGAAGGTGCCATGAGGAGAGACATAGGTTAGGAAAGCATCCAGACTAACACCTGGGAGTGGATTTAGGTAAGAAAGGCTATCTGAAGGCTAAAGAAATCTGCCTTTTCTCTTGAGTTTAAGCCATTCTGTTGCTGACAACCCAATTCGGAACAGAGACCCAAAAGCCAGTCGCAAGAGTCACCCTGGGCAACTCCTTGAAATTGCAGGGTGGAACTGTGCACTGAAGGGCAAACATGCAACGGAAGGGACAGTGCCAAGGCGAGGGCACCCAGCAAGCCACATGTTTCCTGGAGGCTGTGAGCCCCGGGACATTCACATGTTTACGCCCTCCTCTACCACAGCCAGGTCAACTTGTAGGCCACTGCAGGGCTTTGGGCCCTAGAGCAAGGGTAGGGTCATGTGGCCAGCAAGCTCAGGGGCACATGCCAGTGGGTTCCTGACACAGGCAGAGGAATAGCTACTTGGTCGTGGTAGAGGGTTCGGAACAAAGTAAAGCCATGAAACGGACTCCAGAACTTGGCTGCTCTGGCCCAAAGAACAGGCTAGAAGCCTGAGGCAGACCAGGAGAGGCTGGGCTCATCTGCTCTGCCTCCTCTCCATCGGCCCCCAACAAGGGTCATCACACATGACACTACAGCAGGTTTCTGAAGCTGGGACAAGGACTTGACTAGAACAAATCAAAGGGCCTGGTGTGGAAAGAACGAAATCACCCGAGAACTTTCCTGCGACAGAGATCTCTCTGTGCTTCCCACTGGAGAACTAAGAGTGCCAGGAACAAGGACCCACAGGCCCACGACCCCTGAGAAGAAAGGTCACCATGAAGGTAGGGGGAAGGGGAAGGACAAGAATGGCTGTTGGGAGCCTGGGGGTGGGGATAGAGGGGGGGAGGTGAGGAGGGGCCATCCAGGTAGCAAACACTAAGTAGCAAAAGTAATCCTGGACCTGCAACAGGAGGGCCCAAAGAGCTTTTGCATTCTGTCAGTTCCCACACAGTGTTTTAACCTCCACTGGGCAGGTGAACCAGATGAGGCTTGGACGAGCTAAGAAACTTGTCTACGGTACGTACAATTATGTCACAAAGCCAGGACTTGAAGCCTACTCTGCCAGACTCTACTAAGACCTCAGGTCTTTCCAGAGCATACTGCCTCAGAACAAGGACTTGCTGAACAGATCTCCTTCCTCGTTGGTCTTTCTCCTCTAACTTAGGTAAAATGCTCAGTATTACAGGGGTCTCATCACAGAGGTGGGCCAGCAAGGGTGTGAGGTCTAGCTATGGGAGGTCTGATACCTGCACCGGCCACCCTGGCCCACCCCCTTGAGGCTGGCCTTTCCAACCCCCTGCATCCCCACCCCTGGCATAGTGTTGGTTACAGCTAGTAGGGGTCCCAAAACCCAGGGCATGTCACCTTCCAAGTTGGCAACTCAGGAGAACATAGCGGCTTCCTCCATTTCATGCCCCTACCCCCTCCTCTATCCCTCAGGTGGCTTCTGTCTGGCCTTTCTCAGTGAGGAAGAGGAAGAAAGTCACTTTCTCCAAGGCTACTACCAGCTGAGGTGCAGGGTATGTAAGGGGAACATAAGGAGGAACCCCTGAGGCTGCTCCCCTCTGGGACTAGCTGTAGGGCTTCTGACACTACAAATGGAAACTCACAGCCACCATAAGGCCCAGGTGCCCATGCTGCATGCTGTCAGTCCCTGTGACTACCTGTCACTCTTTCTTCACCCCTCCCACTCCTTCTCCACCAGGCTTCTTCCTCTCTGCTGCAGCCAACCTCTGAACAGACCCATAGGTCTGCCCAGGCTGAAGACCAGGCAAATGTCAGTATCCGTGGCCAGAGACTCATATGATCAGAAAGATCTATGGTGAACAGCACCTTTCTCTCTACAAAAGAAAGCAGTACTGAACCCACATGGAAATTTTCTAGACCCATGAGAGGCAAGAGTGAGAAAAGCTTGGGGCGCTCTGTAGGGCTGGCAGCTCTGGCACACATACATATCTCTGGATGCCAACAGAAGTCACCTGGGGCGTTCATCCAGGTGTTCATCTGAGAAACCAGACAACTGTGAGTCAAAGTCACACAGGGTAGGGAGGAGCTGTTCATTCCCAAGCCTGCAGCTCAGCTCTGACGTGGGGGTGAGACCGGCTGAAGAGCTCCCCCACCCCAGCCCTTGGAGCCGAATACCTCAAGCTCCTGCTCTTAAACCTGGGCAATCTCAGGCTCTGCAAGTTTAGCACAAGGAAGCACAGGAGTCAGGGCTCCTGATCTCTAAAGCCAAGAGGAAAATAAAGACAGAAAAAGCCCTAAACTCAAGACAGTCATTTCTCTGAGTACATAGGACACCATTTGGGACAAAGTCTAAACTCCAAGTCCCAGCAGACTTTGGCTCCTGCACGTCTCATCATGCTTGAGGCTTGCCGTCAAGGCCTGTTTTGCTTCCAGATGTCAGTACAGACTGTGCATCTGTTGAGGAAACCTTCCTATCCTTCTCAACTGGCCAAGGCCATGCTTCCGGCCTCTTAACAGCTTACTCCAGGAAGCTTCTTTAACCCCAGGGCTGGGATAGGAACTCTCAGTGAATGTAGCACAGAGTCCAAGCCCTGCTCCCACCCCACGTGCTCTACACACTAATTCCCTCATGCCTAGTTCCTCATCCCCAGGTGGGCTGTAAGGCACAGCTTGCAGGCCTTTGTGCTTTCACACATGGAATGTTCACTCAAGACTCCACCCCTGGTGAAGAGCATGCCCAGGCAAAGGTACTACTCATAGCCAGGTGTCCAGCTAGAGTTCCTGCCTGGTCTTGAGGCCAGTCTCTCTCTCCTATGTACAGTACAACTCCCCAAAAAGCTGAGGCCACATGAAGAGGTCCAGTCTCAGAACTCTATTACCCTCACAACCCAGGCCCTCAAAAACAAAGCTGAACACAAGTCCTGCCCTGGCTGGTACATGACTCACTGGCTCCTGGACCATCACTCACTGTCCTACACTACATGAATGCTACGTGAAAAAAAAAAAAAAAAAGAAGCTCCCCCACAAGCTTCCCACTCCTCTCTACACCGTGGCCAGGAACATGGGCTTGTGGATCTGTTTACCTAGTGCTCCGACATGGCTGGATCTCAAGACACTGAGGCTGAGGTTGGGTCAGAATACCAGGGGGCTTTGACAAGATGCTCAGTGTGGTTTAGCTGGTCCCCTAGTTCAGGCTCACTCTCTGAAAGGCTCTCTCTCTGATATCTGGGGTTTCTGGGTAGGGGCAGAGTAAATAGTCTGGTATTGCCATTTTGGGCTAGCTAGAATTGTGCAAGCCCTAAGTAAACTATTCTGGACATGTAGATGGATGCCATTTGCCCACTACCCCACTATAACTAAGAGTTCACCTCTGGGCTACAGGACCCCATTTCTCCAGACCACTGGACACAGAAACCCTGTTCTCAGGAGATTTGCGAACCAGTAACAAATAAAGCTCTGCTGTAAGCAGCGTGGCCCTGTCAGCCACAGGGAAGCGGGGAGCCGGCAAGAAACCATAACATTCCTGTTCCCAATCCAGAGTCCCTAAATCACCCCTTCCCTGAACTGAACTTCAACTCTGAGACACAGAGGCCAGGCTAGAAGAATAAGGAGGGAGTCCCAGGGTCTTGGCCAGACTCAGAATCTTGGCCAGGGTTCAAGCTGGCTGCAGTTTGAGCTTTGACAGCAAATATGCCACCACTAAGCTGCTTTTAGAAGGATATGTATGAGAGATGAATCTTTGGTTTGCAAGACTCCAACTGCATCCACCTCTGTTGTTTCCTTCCCCTTACTATCCCATGAACAGTACTACAAGTCCAGCAGAGGACAAGATAAGCAGGTCCCTTTTACAGGGAAGAAACTGAAGCAAACTGAAATTCAGAATCATGAGCAAAGCCAGCAGAGAATCATGTCTTCAGGCTTAGCCTATACTTATACTGCAGGAAGACCTGATGCTGCCTCCTAGGCCAAGGGCACAGGTAGTTCAAGAAAACCCTTCCCAATAGGGCTTAAGACTTAGCTGGCAGCGATAAGCTTTCTGTACAAGAAACATAGTGAATGTTTTTCAAGTGGCTGAACTTCCCTGAGGAGGGCCTTCTGGGCTTTGCTGGGCCCTCACAACACCTCCTATGCCCTATACACACCACCAGAGGCTGCTCTGGCTCTTCCCTCCCCTTCTGGAAAGGTCTGGCTCCCCAGCAGGTCTAGGGCAGGGCCCTTTAGAGTCCATGCCTGACTGCCCCAGTGAGTGCCCCAATGCCTACCTCGGCCCTGTGCCAAGATACAAAGGAGGCCAGCAACAGGGGCCTCCCTTACCCGCCCACCCTGCCTCCTCCTCCACCCCACACACCCTGCTGCAGCCCTGTGGGTCTGCCTAGGCCTCTTCATCCATTCAACAAGCATTTGCTAGCTAATGCTGGCTGGAGGCCAAGCACTGAGCAGACATAGAGACAAGGCACTGTGTCTCTATCCTGTGGAGCCTCCCAAACAGTGGGTGGGCAGAGAGAGACATAGAAATACATATTAATCATAACGCAAGGTGGCTGGTTCAAAGGCTATGATAAACACAAGGAACAGGTGATCTGCCCCCACCACCATCCCACTTGATCTCACTTTTAGTCTTTGGTAAAGCCTTGAAAGCCTTGCCTCTACTCTAATAACCTCCTTCCTTCAATGCCTGCCTCCTCCATGCAGCCCTCAGCATATACTACCGTCACTCTTTCTGCATCTTTATAATGTTCCATCATTATCCCCATGTTTCTTCAAGTCCCATCTGTCTTTGCCCCAAGGCTGGAAACAGCAGGACCTGGAGGCAGTGAGGCAGAGGACAAGCAGTCACTTGCAGGGAACCAGGTGTCCCATTCAACAATCTTCACTCACTGGTTCTGCCTTTGAAGAACTTAAGAACTAGGGGTGGGGTAAGGAGGACGCAGGAACTACAGAAATACCTCTGTAACAAGCATCTGCCACATGAAACAGTAGCCACCAGCATGACCTGTGTGCCCGAGGTATATGGGCATTGCTTACTGGTAGAACCATTTATTCTATCTGAAACACAAGGAGGCTGAAAAGCAACTTATCCCTGATCCCAGAGCTCCCAAGGAAGGAGCCAGGATTTAATCCAAGTGAACTGATTCCAAACGTGGAGTCTCTGCCACGCTCTGTTGCCCATCAGTGTGAGTATCCGACTTCAGTGTGAGCAGAAGACTCACCCTGAGCCATTCATGGATCTGGCAGGGGGAAGAAAGGGAACAGAAGGGCACATCTTCACAAGAAGTGTGCCAGGTGCTGGGGAGCACTATGGTAAAGTTTCCCAGCACCCACTACTTCCCACTCTACCAGGAACAACCTGCTAGTGTGCTGTACCTTTCCCAGAAGACATATGGGGCCACAGAGTTCTGGACCGACCTTGCTTTCAGTTAACCAAAAGGATGACTGGGGCTCTTACAGAGCATGAGGCCCCACTAAGTGCCTGCATTTATGGGGCACCGAGTATTTGTCGGGCACAGTCCTAACTCATCACAGAGAGCATCATATTTAAACCTTACTTCTGTCTCATTTTATAGGCCAGGAATAGTATACTCCAAAAACACCTATTTAACAGTAATGGAGGCTCAGGGACAGTGCCCACGCCTGCCATCACAGCCCCAAATACACAAAACAAATGCATCCAAATTAGAGGGGGAAATCGATAATTCAACATCAGACTTCAACATTCTTTCAATACTGGATATACAACTAAACAGATCAACAAGGAAAAGAAGATTTAAACACTATAAACCAATTAAACCTCATAGATATCTATACAACACTCCACCCAAGAACAGCAGAATTATACTCTTTTTAAAAGTACATGGGGGGGCCGGGAATGTGGCTTAGTGGCAGAGTGCTTGCCTAGCATGCATGAAACCCTGGGTTTAATTCCTCAGTACATATAAACAGGAAAAGCTGGGAAGTGGAGCTGTGGCTCAAATGGTAGAGTGCTAGCTTTGAGCAAAACAGGCTCCACACTCTGAGTTCAAGACTCAGGACCAGCAAAGAAAAAGAAACAAAGAAAGTGAGTTTAAAGGACTTGGAACCATGTAAGGTATATTCTTTGAAAAACTGAAATTGGAAAAATAAATTTGCAAAAATTACAGAAAACAAAAGGTTAAAACTATTTTGTTACATGGCTACTTCTTTGTACAACAACTTAAAAATAGTAAAGAATAAAGCTCTGTATCTATATCTATCTATCTCTATATATATCTATATAGATATATATAGAGATAGATATATATATGTTTTTTTTTTTCCTGGTCCTGAGGCTTGAACTCAAGGCCTGATTGCTGTCCCTGAGCCTCTTTGTGCTCAAGCCTAATGCTATCCCACTTCAGTCACAGTGCCACCTCCAGCTTGAGTGCTTTATTGAAGAGTCTCACAGGGACTTTTCTACCCAGGCTGGCTTTGAACAGTGATCCTCAGATCTCAGCCCCATGAGCAGCTAGAATTATGGGTGTGAATCATCTGATTCTCACCCCAACTTTGATCCTAGAACTATAACAGCTGTGGAATGAGGAGGTCTAGCAGCCTTGCATTTCAATGGGAAAATGGCCACAGGCAATTATTTCCTCCACTGTAGTGGTGATCCTTCCCTCAAAACTGGAGTTAACATTTTACCATGCGCTTTTCTGATTCATAAGCTAACTTCACAAACCCCCCCATAGAGGAGAAGGTTCCTTTCAGCAGAGAGAAACTGGGGTTCTGCTGTCCAAGTGGCAGAAGAATCAAATGCTTTATTTACTGTCTACCTCCCAGGTCTTTACTGTAACCTTTATGGGCCTCAGAAGGAATGCTACATTTGAAAAGCTAAAGCTCTCGATTTTCTCTAGTTCCTTCCCAAGGCTAATTTTCCCTGGGGCATTTCTAACCAGAGCAAGAGATAATCACAGCTTGTCTTCCAGGAACAGGTTCCCCTCCAGAATAGGACACTGGTCAAAGGCCCCTGAAACAAAGCGTACACAGTATCTACAGGTGGAGAGAGAAAGGGTTCCCTGAAAGCTGCGGGATCAGTAGTATCTTTCTGGAATGAAGGCTTCCCACCATGTGAAGAAGATGGCTTGGACCTACCTCCAGAGCCAACTGGCAAAGCAGGGGTCAAAGGATTCCAGAAATGTGCCTTAGGAGATGCAACCAGGAGTGCAGCAGGGCCTCAGCACCCAGGACTCCAATAAACCATGCCTCAAGTCAGGCAAGCCCCACCTCTTTGCAAAAGAGGAGTAATGCTTTATGCCACGGTTAATCCTCCATCACACAAAATAAGGCTTTCCCAAGAACTCTCTTGAAGTATGGTTTATAAAATTCTATACTCTGTTAATCCTAATTCTTACAACAAGGCAAATATTTTATTCTCCCCCTTTCCCAACATGGAATCTGAAACCATCCAATAGGTCAAATCACTTGCCTAAGGTCATAGTACAGAAGCAAGGCCAGGACTGCAGCAGAGGCCTGCCAAAGGTCTTTCCACAAACTTCTTCCCTGAGTTTCCTGCTCGGATGCCACACCCAGCTGTCTGCATCAGAAAAGAAGTCTCCATCCAGGCTGTTCACATCTTCTCCTGGAATCAGAGTGGCTTCAGCTGGCCTGAAAATCACTGTGATATTCTAGAACTGTGCCTGGCTGGGGAAGAAGGCTGGGAGAGGCCCTCCAGGTGAGTAATGCAGAAGCTACACAGGTGATTCGCAGCCCTGGGCCAATCTTGAAAGGTGGTACGTCTTCTCCCTAAGAGGAAGCCACACTTCTCCCACACCTAGACCCTGTGCCCAGTTAGCTAGCAACTCTTTAAAAACAAAGCCTCTTCATGACTGTCAGATGCCCAAACCTCCCATGAGGCCCAGGCCCGCCTCCCACATCTTAGCCTGGGGCTCTCATGGGGCTGCTTGGCTCAGCAACTTAAATTTCTAAATCAAAGCTGTCCATAGCATATCCTGCATAGGGGAGAGGAGACTAGGGTCTGAAGACCATACTAAAATCCCTATTTCATGGCTTATGACATGAATAGCCTAGAGGGAAAGTAATCATGGGTCCATGGTCAGTTGGGCCCAAGGACAAATAAATGACTTGGTGGAGCTGTGGTCAGGGGTCCGAAGCAGATGTCCTCGAACTCAGAAGATCTTTAGAAGCCAGGTCCTTGACATTTGTTTAGCTCATCTCCTCCCTCCAATAGGGAGTGGAACAGGGAACTCTGATGTATAAAGGATCCTAAGTAAATGTCTGACCACCTCTAGAAAGAGCCCAACATGCACCCAGTATCCAAGAATTGAGGAATGGAGGATAGAGGGGTGGGGCTGGTGTCTGCTGGCTTGGGGGTAAGAATAAACCTGATATGGCTTTCCAGTGCTGCTAGTGACAAAACAAACAAACAAACAAACAAACTCTGCTACCAACAGAGGAAAGTTCCCAGAATGGCTGCCTGGAGCATCCCAGAGAGGCTGCAGAGTGAAGGCCTGTCTTAAAGGCCAGACCATCAGCAGCAGCAGTCTCTCTCTCCGGCCCATCAAAACGCAGGATCTCTGCCAAATGTTTACACATTCCTTGCATTTCTCCACTGAGCAGCTGCTATAGGGCCTTTTCTCCTATGTTGATTTATTCTTTATTGTTCCTGAAATACACCCAGAAGCCTTTGGCATATCACCCGAGTATTCAGCTTAAGTCCCAAGAACACATCAACTAGGATCTCTGGGACCTGGGCCACAGCAGCAGGAATAAGCCCCAGGATCAAATCCTGCAGCCACAGAGACCCAAGATCCCATGGACTCACAGCATATGGTTTCCAGAACTGCAGCGACCATGATGTGTTGGGGAGGTGGGGAGGAGGGAGGAGAGAAGACAGCCAGGAGGTCCCTGGAAGGCTTAGACCAAGCTTCTGTACTCCTTCCCTGCAGGATAATCCCAAGTCAATGTGAGCCCTCTAAAATGGCTTCAAGGTTCTAGGTTGGGT
This sequence comes from Megascapheus bottae, assembly GCF_031878675.1. Taxonomy (NCBI): domain Eukaryota; kingdom Metazoa; phylum Chordata; class Mammalia; order Rodentia; family Geomyidae; genus Megascapheus; species Megascapheus bottae. The sequence continues at coordinate 11,519,553 of NC_143522.1, forward strand.
TCTGGCTGTCCAACTGTATTTCTAGAGAAGGAGGCACAGAGGGATCTTCTCCACCTTTCCTGGCCTCAAATCTCTCTAATTGGTCTAATGGTGCTCAAATTCCTACCACCAGCACTTTATTCCAAGGGCAAAGCACTATTCTTTTTTTTTTTAATAATTTTTTTATTGTAATTAATAAAAGGGTTACATGATATTTGCCAGATAGAAGGTGCATTAATTCACATACATTGATACCCTTTCACATGTCTTGGCACCCATCACCCTCCCCCCCCACCCACCCCCGTCTTGGTTTTCCCCTCTTCCCTATCAAATTTCAAATAACCAAATACAAATAAATTCAATATATCAGATAACAAAGTGAGATACTGTAACAATATGAGATACCCACGAGACAGCAAAGGAGATGAAAGATAACATAGTACATTAAGGACAACAATCATTCATTATATGGCTTTTGTTTCACTATCCTGGAGGTCCTTTCAATTAGCTTCATACTATATGGCCTTATATATCAAGGTTTTGCTCTATTGCAGATCTCTGCTAGTAGAGCCCAAGGTTTCTACTGATTATGACGAATGAGGGAAACCATTGAGCCTAAGTTCCTTTGAGTCTGGCTTACTTCACTTAATATGATTTTTTCTAAGTCTTTCCATTTCCTAACAAATGGGGCGATGTCATTCTTTCTGACAGCAGCATAGAATTCCATTGTGTACAAATACCACAACTTGTTGATCCACTCATCAACTGAGGGACACCTAGGTTGGTTCCATGTCTTTGCTATGGGGCACTATTCTCTTTGCACAGGGGAACAGTTGGGAGGAGAGTGGAGCTGTCAGATCAAAGGGTTAGACAGGACGCCCTTCTCCCTCATCACCAATCTCTGCCTCAGGTTTCTTACTGGTAAATGCGTATAATAGTTTTGTCTTACAGCTACTGTAAGAGTAAATGAAGAATTACATAGATTTAGTGTTTGGCACAAAATAAACACTCAACAAGTGGGATTTCCTTCCCCCTTTGCCAGGAAATGGTAACTCAGATATGTTGGGAGCAGTCTAACTCTGTGGGAGAAATGGTCTGTCTCTTTCAGCTCCACACATGGCTGAGAGCAGGGCTGGACAGGCTGGAGTAGAACAAGGAGACAAGAAATCCCAGCCACAGTGTTGGGCTCTGTGGATACAACACAGGGCATCTAAGACCCAGGAGAGAGGGTTGGCAAAAAATTCCAAAGCACACAGAGCACAGGCCTCCTCTGGACACAGCCATGTCACATGGCTATTAGGACACCGCAGGCCCAGGAGTATTTCCCAGATAATACTGGCAGAGCTTCCAGGCCCACAGGATGAGCCACTAGAAGAGCAATAAAAAGGACAGCATCATCGCCTGAAGGAGGGTGGGGAAGAGTGGCCCCAGGAAGTAGGAACAGGGACAGACACGGGGCCTGCAACAAGCAAGCAAGCAAGCAAGTAAGCCTGCCCAGAAGCCACCACAGTGAATGTCCCACAAGTGGAAGTGCCCGTCTGGTTTTTTTTGGCACCTCTTCTGCCCAGAGCCAGCAAGGAAAGGCAGCTGCTAGCAACACGGAAGAGCTGTTTGTGCAGGCCTGTGGCAGGGACAGAAAGAGCACCAGCAGACACCATGCAGAGGGGCCTCTGCCCCCTTTTTTCCTCTCTGGTCTCCATAAGGCCCAATCTGCATGCTGCATAGCTGACACTGTGTGGGTACTTCTGCTTTCACTCCTATCCAGCCTCCCAACCACAGGGCTCACACACACAAACAGACAAATAAATAACCATGGAGCCAGTCAAGGGCTGAGCCACACCCAGGAGCCGAGACAGTATTCCTGTGGGCTCTTCCTGCAGGGCAGCAGCCCTCCCAACTCCCCAAACTGGGTGGTGCAGAAAGCAAGCAGGGCCAGAGGCAGGCCCAGCTCCTCTTCCCACCCTCCCAGGGGGAAAGTGGAGCCATCAAGCCACTCTTGGCTTCCCTGTATGAAAGTGAAGAACTTGAGGACTAAATGTCCCAGGGTTTTTCAATGCTGGTCAGACTCCCCAGAGCTGGGGAGCCCAAAACTAAGTGACCTAAGGCCAGCTGGGATCTCAGACAAAACAGTCAGGTGAGAAGCCAGGTGCTTGTTCCAGAAGCTACAGGAGGCTGGGAAGAGGAGTTTGAAAAGATCAACCTTCCTGCTCTCAGGTTTCCAGTTACGACTTCGGCCCCTTTCCTAACTCCAGGATCCTTACCTGCCAGTGAACACTGGCAAGTGCTGGCAACAGTGGAATTAAATTGAGACCTCTATCTGTTCATCTATGAGGGAAGGCTGAGCATCCAAATCTCTCATCACATTCTCCTCCTCTGGACCCCAGTCCACCAAAGATGTGTGGCCAGAGGGAGCCCCTTTCTTTTTCTTTTTCTTTTTTTTTTTTTTTGCCAGTCCTGGGGCTTAAACTCAGGTGCCTGGGCACTGTCCTTGGGCTTTCTCAAAGTTAAGGTTCTTACCACTTGAGCCACAGCACCACTCCCTGGCAGGAGCCCCTTTCTGGCTGCAAGCCTGGAGTACTTCTCTCCACACATGGAAGGGAAACCTCACCCTGGCTGTTCCCCTCCTCTACCTTTGGAGTCTTGTGGAGGAAGAAACAGTGCCTGGAAAAAACCCTCTCACCACAAGCTCCCTGAAGCTGGTGAGATGGGGAGAACTGCAGAGGGAACCGGGAGTACCTTCCAGGTTGGCCACAGCTCAGCTACAGGCTCCATTCCAGGAAGATCAAGAGCAATGGTAGCTTTCAGGGAAGCCTCATCCTACAAACCACAGCCAGCAATCGCCTGCGCCAGGGAGACCCTCACTCCTACTCAGCAAAACGTCAGCTCTTTTCTGACATGTGGGGACTGGCTTCTAAGTAATATCTTGATATTCCCTTCACCCCAGCTGTCACCTCAGGCCACTTGGGTGGGAAACTGCACCCAAACCTCCATCTGGATCATAGTGACAGACTGCAGGCCAAGCAAAGAGAAGGGGACTTTTTCCTATGCAGACAAAGCACCTCCTATTCACGTGAGCAGATCAGCCCGGGGCCTGGGAGGATAGATTTCCTCAATCAGATCTCCGGGAAGCTGAGCTCTCAACCCTGGTCTTCAGAGATAGAGACCCTAGTAAAGGCCCCAGAGCCCAGGCTCATCTAGCAGGAAGTGGATGAGTTGGACCCAGAGACTAGGGAGTTAGAAAATGAGCTTCATTTGCACAAGTCTCAGGGGCCTGAGACACTGATTTCCTACTCCAAGCTGGACCCTTTTTATTTCCTCCCCAGTAGGAACAAAGGGCAAACAGGAAGCTGAACCTAGAAGAATAAAATGACAACTACCATCTTTTAAGAATCTATAATGTGTCAGTCATTTTGCATGCAAAATCTTGTTTAACTTGTACTGCAACTATGCAAATAACTATTATCCTCCCTATTTTACAGAGAAGGAAACTGAGGTGCAGGAAGTTAAGCCCCAAAGTCACATTGCAAATGGAGAAGCTGGAGTATGAACTTTGAGTCTGGCCAGACGTCATGCCCATGCACGCATGGGCCAGGCTATCTTCAGAGTTACTGCATACACCATCCAGGAGTGGTGCTTAAGAGTATGAGGGCAGAAGTGGATGTGAACAAGTTTTGCTTGATGGCTCCAGAATCTGAATCATTGCCCCTACTAAGTGTTACCACTCCCAAGTGCGTGACTGTGTGAACTCATATAAATGTGTGTGTATGTGTGTGTGTGTGTGTGTGTGTGTGCACGCACTGGGGGTGGAGGAAGGGAGGGTGATCAGGATTCCAAAGAGCAATTTCCAACACCAAAGTTATGCCGTAATGCTTCTGATTCATGAAATGAGCTCACAGCCTCATAGTAACTTGAGTGTTGCTTTGAATGCAAATGCAGATCCCTTAGTAAGAACTAGGGATTTCAGCATATTCCACCTACTTTCAGTCCAGGGTGCAATTTGTTTTAGCCTCACACAGAGTTCTAAGGTATAGAAAAAGCAATCCCTCCTGCTGAATGTGACCACTGGATCCATTCCTGTAGTCTGCAGTAAGTCAAGGGAAGAATGGTGCCCCACAGCTGCCCCTGCTCTGTTACATGTGCACACACACACAGGAAGGGTGCCAACAGGGCCTGGTCACAGGAAATGTCCAGCTTAGCAGAACCAGAGGCAGGAGGCTGCACAACTCTTTCCCTGTGAGGTCCCCTTGGGGTCAGGATGACCGAGACACCAGCTCCAGAAGGCCAGCTGCAGGACAGTGCTAGGGAACTGGATTCACCAACACCAGATGGTCCAGATGGTACAGCATTAAGGACACCCTAGCAGTAGGAGCTCATTGGGCCCTCTACATGCCAGATCTTTTATTATTTATTTTTTCTTTTCACAGTCTCACCATGTGAGTTTAAGTGATCATCTCAGTCTTCTAAGTAGCTGAGACTAGAAGGGTACGCCAGCATACTAGACAAGTCATTATTTTTTTAATGGGAAATTTTTCACTCATTCAACTAGCATATGCTAAACACTGGATACTAGGCATTGTGGGAACAACACAGCTTAGGCTAGAGCAGAAGCTATGCTTTACATACACTAACTCAGAATCCTTACAGCAACTCTACAAAGGAAACAAAGAATCCAGGCCTGAGCCTCCGTTTTTAACTATCACACTGCTCTGGAGTAAGACTGATGGCATTTGAAATAGAACTAAAAGAATAAGCAGGAATTTTCCAGGCACTAGGGATTAGTTTCGGCCCACCATGTGCAAAGCTTTCTTTTGGGAGTCCCAACTGCATGCGAGGCCGGTCAAGGCCAAAGATTCCTAGACAGAGTCATTTCTCTTTCAGAGCACTACTACCCCCCCTCCCCCCCTCCCGCCCCCCACACCTCATACACACACCTCCACTCCACCTTAATGCTCCTCCCACTCCCATCTTTTTCCAGTGGTCTTGGCTCCAATGAGCAGCTTTTCTGAAACTACAAGACTCCCTGCTACATACATAATTGTATGCTGCCTTTTTTCTCCCCCTTTCTTTATTAGAAGTAGCCCACAGGGTCAAACACTAGGGCTATTTTTAAGTTCCATGTTTAAAAGTTAAACTTCCATCCTCATGGGCTCTCCAAGGGCATGCTTTCCTGGAATGGGGTGAGGGGCTGACAAAGTCACAGGGTGTGAAGGTTCTGCTCAGGTACTTGGAGCACATTGTTCCAGAGCAAGCTGTATGACCTCCTGAGGATGGGGTGGGGGATTCTTCAGGTTCTTTACCCTTTGTCCCCTAGGAGCTACACAGACCAGAGAAACCAGCCAGAGGCCAATCCAATTACAGTGGAGACTGGACCAGGGCCATGCCATGAGATGATTTATCACAGTAATTGAACGTTTACACTCTTATTCACTATACAGAGGGGGAGGCAAGAGAGGACCCAGTTCTCAGCCTGGGAAAGTTTGACCTTTCTTTTGGTTCTGAGGTCACCTAACACCTGTGGAAAGGGAGCATTTCTCTTAGGTTACAGGGACCTGTGCCACACATTTCCTGGGAGGCTCTGGAGCAAGACTGATGGTTTCCTCCCATCATCTGAAGCCCCCAAGGTTGAAGTGGCTTCTTCTCAGCACCACAATTTTCCTTTCTCTATTTTCACCAGATCTCAGTCCTAAAACTACGTGGATGAGACAACTTTAACCTCAGGCCAGGTTCCCTCTGCTGGAGGAAGCCAGACATGTCTCCCCTCTCCAGCTACAGATGCCAACCGGCAGCCCCTGCAAACGTGCCACCGTGGCCTAGAGAACTAGCCAAGGCCCTGCTGGCCCTCCCTCATTCCACCCCCCCCCCCACATGAGCTTCACAGTCTGGCACACGGTCCCCACGAGGGACGGCACAAGCAGGAAGTAGTCACTAAAGTTGTGGCCAACAAAGTTTTAAATGGGGCAAGAAACTTCCCCTTTCATCTGTCCAGCAATTCAGGCCAGAGGATGGGCTGGAAAACTCAGTGACCTCCCTTTTAGGTGACTAGAACCTCTTCAGGTCTGCGTTGCAGCTGAAGCCTGAAAACTCCAGGGCGCATGAGGTTGGTCAGGCCTCCCTGACTCCTTTCCCCAAAGGCTTGGGTGGTCTCCCCCCACACACACTGTGCACAAGCTGCAGTCGTGGTCAGTGTGGAGGGTTCACTCCACAGAGTCTACCCTACATGGACGCTGGACAAACCAAGGCTCCAGAGTTCCGGGTGTCTGGCTGGGTGCCGCGAAGGCTCGGCGGGGCCGCAGGGGGCCGGGGTGCCGGGGCGGGCGAGAAGGGTGACAGGTCTGGGGTGCGCCTGCAGCACCCGGGAGCGCGAGTAGGCGGCTCTGCGCCCGGCCACCCGCCCGCGCTCGCCGCTCCAGCCTAGGCCTCCATTGCACTTGCCCCAGTTCCCTGCCCCCGCTGCACCTCTGTGCCCTAAAAGTGCCCCTGGCATCCACACAGCGTTCAAGCCCACTTTTGGGGATCACGGGCCAAGTTCTCAGAGCTCATGACGTCCTCCCTCCGCTCCACTTCTCGCCTCCCGGGCCTGGGCTCCATCACACCCAGCCAGTCCCTGCGGCCACCACGTTTTGCTGCGGTGGAGGAGGGCGCAGCGGCGGCCCGGGGAGGCTGGGGACCGCTGCGTAGTTGCACGACCCCGCCGGGGTTGGGCTGCACTCGCAGCCGGGCGAGCGCGGGTGCGGGCGGCGCGGGGGCGGGCTGCGGCGGCCCCCTGGCGTGTCGGCCCCCGCGTGTCCCCTTGCAGCCGCCCCCGCCACCGCCCAGGCCGCAGAAGTTGGCGCGCGCGCGCACGGCGTCCCCCCCCCCTCGGCTCGGTGCCCCCCCAATTCGAGGCCAAGCCTGCAGAACTGCAGCCTGCGGGGGGGGGGGGAGCGGCCACCGATTGCACGCCGCCCGGGGTCTCCCCCTACACACACCTCTGCCGCGTGCAAGGCCTCGACTCGCCCGGCAGCCCCACTCACCCCGCTCCTGCCTGAGCAATGGCCTCTGCTGTCCCTCTTCCGCCGCCAACCGTGGCTTCCAGCCGCCTCCGGGACTCCAGTCGTTTTGCACGCACTCTCCGATTTTAAAAACAAACAGTCGTCGTCGTGGTCGCCTTCCCCTCGGCGTTTCAGGGGCTTCCGCCAACCCGCGCCTCCCAAAGCAAGGAAGTTTGCCGGCAGGGCCCAGGCGGGACAGGCGGGCTGTCACCCCCAAGCCTTGGCGCGCCCTGTGTCCGTAAGGTCCGTCTCGAGAACGCTCTCCCTCCCTCCGTGTCACCCCTAGTCCAACGATGCAGTGTCAGGATTGCACGGCTCTGACTCATCGGTTGAGCTCACAGCTTGAGAGAGAGAGAGAGAGAGAGAGAGAGAGAGAGAGAGAGAGAGAGAGAGAGAGAGAGAGAGAGAGAGAGAGAGAGAGAGAGAGAGAGAGAGAGAGAGGCGCGCAGGCAGGCAACAGCGAAGGAGGAGGATTCTGGCGTGCTACAAAGGATTGCACAACTCGAGCGAGGCTGGGAGCGGGGAGCGCGGAGCGGGGAGCGCGGAGCGGGGAGCGCGGAGCGCCCAGCGGCGGGCCGGCGCGCGCGGCTCGGCGGCGAGCAGGAACCAGCTCTACCACTTCATCAGCACAACTGTCTCGGGCGGCCTCTCCGCCTGCAGGCCTGGCGCCGCCCACTTCCTGCGACCAAATAAGGCCGAGGGAGGCGTCTTTAAACCTTCTCGGGTGGCTGCCCAGGCTGGGGATTTCCAACAGACCTCACCTCGACTCCCAGAGTCGGTAGTCACCCTCCCTCAGCCCAGGCCGACGCCCCCAATGGCTTTGCGGGAACCGACAGGCCATGCGATTTGTCCCCCTGCACATCAAGGTCAGGAGGAGATGGTGACGAAATGTTTGGAAACCCATGGAGCCTGCCAGGAAAGTGTGTGTGTGTGTGTGTGTGTGTGTGTGTGTGTGTGTGCGCGCGCGCTTGTGGGGAAGACACAAGTTGCTTTCTTCCACAAAGAAGACTCTAGTATTAGATACGGCAAATCGTGCACCATCCTCTCCAAGGCACTTTAGCAACAGCCTCTGACCCACCAGTTTCCCCGGCAGTTTGTAAAGGTTACTGACAGACAGGCCCAGCCCCTATATAGCAGCCAAAGGGGCCCTGACTTATAAGAGATGAAAAGCTCCTGGGTTGAATTCTAGCAATTCAGGCCAGAGTTGGGAAGCTTTTCATCCCATGCCTATTCCCCTCCTCCCCTTCCCTAAATAGCCCTAAATATTTTTCTGGCCTGTTGGCCTGAGAAGCAGAAAATGGGAAACAATTTCTGCAGCTCAGTTCAGGGAGGTCTTAACAGGGCCAAGACAAAGTCAAATGAGGAGACTTTGTTCTTCCTTCCATGCATTTTGGTCTTGTTTTCAAGATGAGTCAGAAAGAGATTTTCCTTTGAAGGAAAAACCAGCAAAGAATACACTGTGTGCTGGTAGCCACTTTCCCTTGTGGTCAGTCCTAAGAGCTAAGGACATCTCTTTCTCAGGGGGGTGAGGGGAGAGGGGGAAGAGCAGAAGAATAGGATTATTATGCACCCCCCTGAGTCTGCAGGGCCTGGGCCTTTACTCCATCTAAGGAGTGGATCACACAATGTACAGCCCTTCTGCCTAGAAACCCCCTAAAACCTACCCTTGCTGTTAAGAGACATGACTTTTCCTGCCATCTGTCCTCTTCCTCCTACAGCTGGCTGGGGCATCAGTGACCCCCTGGAAGTCTCATCCAGAGGACAAGGGTTTATTTGACCTATGTTATGACAGATATGTCAAAGTAATAACCACTTAAAACAATCTTATCTACAAAATACGACTAATTATGCCAGGAGCCCAGACAAGATGACCTCTTAAAATACCTTCTAGTTTAAGATACATGATTCTGCTTGGTGCTGGTGACTCATGCCTATAATCCTAGCTACTCAGGAGGCTGAGATCTGAGGATCACAGTTTGAAGCCAACCCAGGCAGAAAAGCCCATGATACACTTATCTTCCATAAACTACTCAGAAAAGGCTGGAAGTGGTGCTGTGGCTCAAGTCGTAGAGCACTATCCTTGAGAAAAAGGATTTCAGGGACAGCACCCAAGCCCTGACAAGCCTTGTTCAAGCCATAAGACCAGCACTCGCGCGCGCGCGCACACACACACACACACACACACATGATTCTATGATTTAAAAATATATGGAAAACCTGGGGAAATCCTGTTCTGCAAAGGAAAGCTGAGCTCAACCTCCAGGACCAAACATCTACTATATAATATTCTTGGTATGTCTCAAGTACTTCCCCATAAGCTACTGAACAACTGTGTGATTTTCATCCTTCTCATGCAACAGAGGAGAACATGGGTTTGCAGAAATGGGGTGTTTTCACAAGGCCACGGGACAAGTCAATCATCTATCATCTCTCTTCTCTGCTCTTCTTCCAGTCTCTCGCAGAGTAAGGAAATAAGCAGCTGAGAGATTGCAATGTTCAGGACCAGTAGATATTAGAATAGCAGGATTCCTGGCAGAAGTGGTATCTAAAATCCTTTTGCTTTTTTTTTTTTTTTTTTTTGCCAGTCCTGGGCTTGAGCTCAGGGCCTGAGCACTGTCCTTGGACTTTCTCAAGGCTAGAGCTCTACCACTTGAGCCTCAGCACCACTTACGGCTTTTTCTAAGTATGTGGCACCAAGGAATCGAACCCGGGTCTTCGTGCATGCTAGGCAAGCACTCTACCACTAGGCCAAACTCCCGGCCTCTCCTTTTGCTTTTTTTATTTGTCTAGTGTCTTCCCCTCCTACTGACAGTTCATCCTCACGAGGAAAATAACAAGCCGACACTTGGTCGCCAGTATCGCCAGTGCTACTAGGTTCTTCTGCACGCCTTTAAGTCATCCTGTAAGGGCCCAGCCCCTTCAGTTAGCCTAGGGCCATCCCAGAGGGGGCCCCTGAGAGAGAATGCAGATTAGCCAGGGGCATTCCCAACCAACCAGAAAACATAGCTGAGGAACACATTCCTAGAAGAGCCTGCCACCATAGAGCCAGGGCCCAGCCTCCAGGGAAGAAGTTGGAGCCACTCCAAAGAGTACTGCTCAGCCCAGTCCTGCCAGGACTGCCTCCCTTCCCAGACCATCTGTGGGGGTTAGCCCAGAAACAATGCAGGAAGTAGAGGCAGGTGGGCAGGTGCAAGAGCCCTAGAAGCAGCCATACTCCTTTACCTCAACTAAACCACATGCAGGATTCCTCAGTAAGAAGAGGAGGGAGGGCTCAAGGCAGTTCCAACTGGCAGAAGTCTGTCTCCCAACAGTGGGCAGATGAGGAGGTAGAAAGGAAGTTGTGGCCTTTCAAGGAAAGCTCGAGAGGTCAGTCTTGCTGCAGATATGACAGTGCAAAAAAAAAAAAAAAATCATTGACTTCTGAAAGTTTTGGATTTAGAAACTGTAGCTTCTTCTGTAAGCCTCTGGAGCAACCAAGAAGATGACATTTAAGACCTAGGGTTTAGGGAGTTATGCGGGAGACCTGACTTATCCAGCGTTCTTTTTTGCTTCTATCATGCTGCTTCTTCGCAAATTGCTGGGAAGGGAGGCAGGCAGAGCTTTACTTCCCAGGAGGGAAACACTGAGAAATTCTCCAGCAAGCAAAACATCCTGGACCAAGACTCCAAGCTCTGGGTCCAACTAAGGGTGGAGTATGATGTTACAGAGGCTTGGTGGGACTAGGTCAACTCTCTAGACTGCTCAGAATGGTCTGGCACTGCCTGGAGTGGTCATAGCTAGTTTCCAGACCATAAAATTTTCCCAGGGTGAATTTTATGTCCTGGGAATTCTATCTCAATAAAGCTGTTATAAAGAAGAAAAAAAAAAGGGGCCGGGAGTTTGGCCTAGTGGTTAAAGTGCTTGCCTAGCATGCATGAAGACCCGGGTTCGATTCCTCGGTACCACATACATAGAAAAAAGCCAGAAGTGGTGCTGAGGCTCAAGTGGTAGAGCTCTAGCCTTCAGAAAGCCCAAGGACAGTGCTCAGGCCCTGAGCTCAAGCCCAGGACTGGCAAAAAAAAAAAAAAAAAAAAAAAAAAAAGGCTTCCAAGGAAGCCAGGGTCTCACCATTTACCCACCCACCTCCATTAACTTCCTGCTGCCATGGCTCATGATTTAAAAGAGGCTTTGTCCTCCATCCCCATACCTACATTCCTGTTCCTATCCTCTTCCTGACAGGATCTTTCCATGAAGGCCATATGGAATACATAAGTGAATAATTAATCCTTACTACTTTTGAGGAATTAGTTGTTCCAATACTCTGAAGGCATCACAAGTTCCCAATGTCAGGTTCTTGTGACTCTAACGTGCTTGCATTCTTATTGTCAATCTCCTTTGCAGAGTAAGGGTTCCCCCCAACTGCAGTCAGGACTTCACTGCCTACATTTGGCAAGAGATGAAAGAACGTTATGGAAAAAAAAGAGAACCAAAACTAAGAATCAGGACTATCTGACCCCAATCTGCTGCATGATCTGAGGAGAGTGCTCAGTAATTCTTTGAACTTTACTGTTTTTTGCCCATAACAATTGTACCATGTCTGTTGTATGAATAATGAAAGAGTTCCACTTTCTAACGTCTGACAGGATTGGATTGGGCCTAAAGCCTGCCTTATTGACTGGGCAGTGTTGCTTCATGCCTATAACCCTAACTACTCAGGAAGCTGAGATGTGAGCCCAGGCAAGAAAGTCTGTGACACTCTTATCTCCACCAGAGAACTGGAAGTAGAGCTATGACTCAAAGTGGTAGAGGGTGAGCCTTGAGCAAAAGAGCTCAGGGACAGCACCTGGGCTCTGAGTTCACACCCCACAATCAAAGAATTTTAAAAACAAAACAAATGCTGCTTTACCACTGCATCATGCTATGTACAAATAAGGAGTTACAACTGTTACTTCTTCATAGTTCCTCCCAAAACATAGGTTCTCCCTTTCAAGAATCAAGTTCCAAGCTGGACTTGGCTCACACTAGCTCCTCAGGAGGCTGAGATCTGAAGAACAAGGTTCAAAGTCAGCCTCCCACAAAAGAACTTGAGACTCTTATCTCCAGTTAACCTCTAGAAAACGGGAAGTGGAGCTTGACTCAAGGGTAGGGAGATAGTCTTGAGCTAAAGAGCTCAGGGACAACGCCCAGGCAGAGTTCAAGCCCTGTGGACGCCCCCCCCCCCCCCCGCCACCAAAAAAAAAAATAAAAACAGAATCAAGTTCCAGAGATCTTTTTTATTTTTGCCCCTGCCAAAGACCTTACTGGCCTCAGAAACTATATAATATGAACTTGGTGTCTTAAGTGTCCTGCCAAGAATGCTCCCCAACCCTTGCTCTCTGTGTCCCTTCCTCCACCTCTTTCTGCAGTGCTGTCCTGCTGAACTGAATAGGGACCCCTTTGATGGCTGCCTTCTCCTTAACCCTATTTGCAAAGTCCATTTTGAGAGATCAGGGCACTCAAAACTTGTTCCCGTAAGCCACTGTGTAGTGAGAAGTTCCTGCACTCTCTTCTATCTTACCCTTGAAAACCCAGGGATCCGCCTTCTTGGTTCAAGTTTACTTCACCTGTTCAGGGGCAGGGCCTGGGCCTGCTATACCAGCCCACAGCTGTCTGCATCCTTTGGCCTTCCCAATGGCCCTTTTTGACATCCTCCCCTTCCAGCTGGGCCAGGTTCTGAGTGCCTTTGTTAGGTCTCAGAAGGAACTTCTGTAGACGCCCCCAGTTGCTGCTGTCACTCTGGAAGAGACGTCTGGCTGGGTATAGGGAGAAGGACAAAACAGGTGTGGCTGCCAGGGAGGGCAGGCCAGCAGGGCCTCGGGACAGAAAGACCCTTTCATCACAGAATAAGAGCTGCCAGCTTTCCAAAAGTCTCCCTTCAGCACGGTCCCAAGCCCCCTGCAGCAGCTCCCTGTGCAGACTCCCCTGCTGGCTGCTCTCTGGAGCTTGGCTTTGGTTTGTGGCACTGGGCCAGGAGGGATGGGGATCCCCAGAGATCCAATGTGTGCCACAAAGCATGCTTTAAAGCAGTGTTTTAAAATGCAAACAAATACTGCTAAGTCATGGACCGGAATCCAAAATTCATACTTATGGATGAGTGTATACGCTAAGATCTGAGTGTAAATTTTTGGCTTATGCTAGCTGGGTTTTGAGTGAGTTATTTAACCACTCAGTTGGCTCCTCTGCAAAATGAAGATGATAAGAGCTTAAGAAATGTCTGACATACATTAAGTCTTTGATCAGTGTTGGCTATCATTGTTCCTCATCTCTCACTGATCTCTTTGCTTCTAGTCTTGCACACTTTACTATTCACGCTGCCATCAGAGTGTTCACCCCTCTACTCAATAGCTTCCATGGCTACAACTTTAAGCTGGGGCGTGTTAACCACTTGCATTCTTGGCATCATCTGACTCTGCCTTACTTTTCAGCTCCAGCGCAACACAGACAATTGTACCTATGCCTCCTATACTCCTCCCTCCACCTCGGTCTGCAGGTAAGCTATACCCAGGTCTCCTAGCAGACCCCAGAGCTCCACACTTCTAGGAAGACTTCCTTAATTCCAAGAATGTGAAAGCTTCTGGAGGGCATAGTGTTAGAGCCCTCCCAGGTCTCTTTATCAGCTGGTGCAGCATCCCCTGGCAACTGTGAGAGTTGGTTGCCAAGAGCTCACAGCTGCCCCTTCTCAAAGCAGGCCTTACAGTGGCACCAAATCTGTGTGGGGTAATTCATGTCTCAGGGCTCCCTGTGGGATCCAGCTGCAGTGTGTCCTTCTTCGCTTAGCTGCTTCCCCTGCTTCATCTTGCTTTTCTTCCTCCTGAGAGCACTTCCTAAATAAACTCCAGGTACTCAAAGCCCTTCTTAGATCTCATTGCTTGTACATCATTCTGTTGTATTTACTGCACCACCTCTGGGATTGTAGCATGATCATCTATAATCAGAGCGCACTGAGGGCCTGGACCAGACATTCCTTATCTTGGAATCCCCGGTACTTCCACTTTGCCTGCACATGGTGAATACTTGTGAGAACTATATGAATAAAATAATATATTTGATATTTTAAAGTAATCAATAATAAGATGTAACAATTACTACTACTGTTTTGCTGATCTCGTTCTATTTCATTAATTCTAAGATATATACCATTCCCCCCCACACACACTTTAAAAAAAAAAAAAATACCAGTCCCTGGGCTTGAACTCAGGGCCTGGATGCTATCCCTGAGCTCAAGGTGAACACTACCACTTCTGGCTTTTTGGTGGAAAATTGGAGATAAGAATCTCACTGACTTTTCTGTGTAGGCTGCCTTTAAACCAGGATCCCCAGACCTCAGCCTCCTGAGTAGCTAGTCACTAGCACCTGCTACATTTCCCTCATTTTGACATCTGTGAAATCAAGATGCTTCTTATAATGGACAGCATGCCTTTTTTTGTTGTTGTTTATTTCTGTTTTGTATAGATGTATAAGATAAGGCCCAGGCTGGCCTTAAACTCTTAGACTCAAGAAGTCCTCAACCTCCCAAGAAGCTAGTACTGTAGGCTTGACCCACCATGTCTAGGTTGCATGTATGGTTCATAACTAGCAGTACTTTATCTTTCTTGACTATACATAAAATAATGGTGCATATAATAATCAGTGGCTTCTTAGGTTTAATGGTGTGTGATATTATTCTCATTACTCCCAAGGGTTGTTCTCCTGAGCTCTAGGTTCTTTAGTGCAAAGTCCAAAGAGCTGTGAGGCCCCATTATCTTCCTCAGTAGCTGGTTGGGACTGCAATTTTTCCACAAAGTGACCTATAATTCCTAGGGATAAGAAAGACTCCTTACGACCAGAACCTGCAGAAACTCCCAAGAAAGCAAGCTTACCTGTGGCATGAGCTCTGGACTGAGAGTCATGTGACCCAAGTTCTAGGCCTGCTTCCTCCTCAGAAGATGACCCTAATGCAAATCTTAACTATCTATTCAGTTTCTACTACATGCCTGACATGATGCAAGTTCACTGGATCCACCCAGCATCCTGAGAGGAAGCCACTGTCCCCATTTTATAGGTAAGGAAGCCCAAGTTCAAAAAGGTTCAACAGCTCTCCTAAGGTCACACAGATGGAATGTGACCCTGGATTCTGAGTCCCCTCTGCTTCATCACAGAGAGGGGTCTGTGTTTCTACCAAAGGAAGTTGAACAAAATGAGAGGTCAGATGGGAGCCTGACAAGCCATTCTCACTCACTGGTTTATTTTATTTGACCCACATATTGCGTTTTATTTTAATTTGAATTGACTGACAGTTTCTTAAACTAAAAAGCAAGAATTCTAATGTGCCATGAGAAGAAAAAAAAAATCACTGAACACTGGCCACAAGGAGCCTTCCCTCTTAGAGGTAGAGCTGAGTAGCACTGAGGAGAGTAGCTGTTGGCTGAGACTCACACATCCTAATTATCTGCTGGTCCTACCTCTTTCTAGGTTATGGGTCACTATCATTTATCATCACACGGTGCCAGGCCTCTCTGTCATTTCATTCTGTGTGTTCCGTGTTGAGTATACAACCCTGAATCAGAGGCACGCCTGTGCCCTCTCCAGCTCTTATAGGCAGGCAGTGGGGAGTCCCTAGACTGTCCCTGGACAGCCTCCTTCCAAGGAGGTTGCCTTATGAACACCTTTAAGAACTATTGAGGTGGGCTGGGAGCATAGCCTACTGGTAGAGTGCTTGCCTAGCATGCATGAAGCCATGGGTTCGATTCCTTGGTATCACATACACAGGAAAAAGACAGAAGTGGTGCTGTAGCACTAGCCTTGAGCAAAAGTGTCCAAGGACAGTGCCTAAACCCTGAGTTCAAGTCCCAGGACTAGCAAAAACAAAACAAAATAAAAAACTACTGAGATGTGGCCCCTGTTTACCCCTTCGACGTTCTGCCTCTAGCCCAGGCCCTCAGTGTACATCAGTTATATCCCCAACAGTCAGAGCGCTGGAGATAGTGAATAAAACAGGTGTGGGGCCTGGTCCAGTATAATCCTAGATACTCAGGAGACTGAGATCTGAGGATCATGGTTCAAAGCCAGCCTGGGTACAAAAGTCTGTGAGGCTCTTATCTCCAATTAAACACCAGAAAACTAGGAGTGGCACTTTGGCTCAGGTGGTAGGTACGCTGGTAGCCTTGAGCCAAAGAACTTAGGGACAGCTTCCAGGCCCAGAGTTCAAGCCCCATGACTGACACAAAAAAAGGAAGACAGAGAGGGAGGAAGGGAGGGAGGGAGGGAGGGAGGGAGGGAGGGAGGGAGGGAGAGAGAGAGAGAGAGAGAGAGAGAGAGAGAGAGAGAGAGAGAGAGAGAGAGAGAGAGAGAGGGAGGGGTGGGGATGAGTTATACAAGGTGAAGGGGTAGGGTAGGCCCCACCCAACCCAGGGAGGACTTTGTGTTTCCCAACAGGAAAGTAGTTCTTGGAGATAAATGCAAGCAGGAGGTTGTGCAGTTGCAGGAGATGAGCAGGGTTTGACACATGAGGAAACACAAACAGCAAATCATCAAGGGGGAAAAAAATATAGTCTCAGCAGCAATTTAGGATATGCAAACTAGAAAACCATTAAGGCCTCATTACAGCCCCAGTCAACCTGAAAATAAGTAAATAAATAAAACAAGAATGCTGCTGTTGGCAGGGCCAGGCATTGCTGTGCTGCTATAATCTTTCAGTCTTTCTAGAATAAGGTTTGGTATTCTGTTGCAAGACTCTATCTTCCATCAAAATATTCTAGAATACAAGCACAAAGGCATTTTTATAAAAAAATGTTCATAGTGCTTAGATGTAAAGCAAAAAAATAAATTGAACGCCATTCAGAGTACAATATGATATAAAAGCAGAATGAAATACAAAAGGGCTCAATACATGGAACAGTCTGATAAAATCATGTGAAGTGACAAAATTACAAAGAACTACATAGAGAGAGGAAGACTTACAAACTATGCTAAAACTTCCACAGGAACATTAGAAGTAATCAGAAGGGAATTCTTAACAGTGTAAATTGTTAGGGCGTAACGTTTATTCTGCCCAGTTGACGAAGGAAGATGATTTAAGTAACTATAAAGACTATGATGACCCTGACCAATATTGTGACGTAAGGGCCATGAGGCAGGATTTCCTTATCATAAAAATACTCTAGGCCAGGCTCCCAGGACACAGGTAGGCCCAGGTTCCTCACTGGTGGACAGGAGAAGGAAAGTAAATGGGGACAAGACATGTCCTATTATTCCCTTCTGATTGCCTCCAATGTTTCTGTGGAAGTTTAGGCATAATTTGTAAGTCCAGGCAGAAGAGCCTGCCTCAGTCTTTCCCTTACCTTGAAGACTCTGAAATGCACTTCTCACAGAACAAACAAAAGTTACCCATTTAGCCTCTAATGTCCTGGGTTTGAGCTCATAGTGCTGTATTTGCACCCTCAATTTTACTAATACCTTATTTCAGCAGCTTCTGAGGTGATACCAGGGCTCTTTGTGGGCTAGCCTAGGAACCCAACCACCATTTATAGCATTGTTTCTGTGGAAATGTGTTTCAAGCCTCAAAAACACTGAGTTGCTGACAACCCTGGGAGTATACATGTGCTCTCTAAATAAGGGAACTGAGACAAGCTGGGTCCTGAGCTCAAAATGAAAGCTTGTTAATATTCAGTTACCAACAATGACCAGGACTCAGGTCCATGTCACTGTAGGGTAATGACAGAGCCAGAGCCTATGAGAATAAACACATCATACTTCAGAGACAGAGTGAAATAGCCTCCATCTCCACTACGCAGATACACACACACAGACACACACACACAAACTACTTTCTTGGAAGATGTTAAACTAGACTGGGTCTCCCTCCAGCTGGCCCAAAATGCACAATCTTTTTTGTTGGTGGTGGTGGTAGTTATGGGACTTGAACACAGGGCCTGAGCACTGTCCCTGAGCTCTTTTCCTCAAGGCTCTCTACCACTTTGAGCTACAGCACACTTCCAATTTTTGAGTTGTTAAGTGGACATAAGAGTCTCAAGAGGATTTTTCCGCCTAGTTTGGCTTCAAACCATGATCCTCAGATCTTAGCCTCCTGAATAGCTAGAATTATAGGCAGGAGCCACCAGCATCTGGCTAGAACCCATATTCTTTAGCCCTATTTTATTTATTTTTTTAATAAAAAATAAATTCTTTATATATTCTTTAGCCCTATTTTATTTATTTTTTAAGACTTTTTTTTTGGAGGGGGGCCAGTCCTGGGGCTTGGACTCAGGACCTGCACACTGTCCTTGGGCTTTCTCAAGTCAGCATTCTACCACTTGATCCACAGCACCACTTCTGGTTTTTTCTGTATATGTGGTACTGAGGAATCGAACCTGGGACTCTGTGCATGCTAGGCAAACACTCTACCACAAGGCCAAACTCCCGGCCCCTATTTTATTTATTTATTTATTTATTGCCTGTCCTAGGGCTTAAACTCCGTGCTTGATCACTGTCCTTGAGCTTTCTCAAGGTTAGCACTCTACCACTTTAGCACTCTATCACTTGAGCCACAGCACTACTTCCGTCTTTTTTCAGTGCATGCAGTATCGAGAAATCAAACACAGAGCTTCGAGCATAGTAGGCAATTACTCTACCACCAGGCCACACTCCCAGTCCCCTTTAGCCCTATTTTAGTCTGACCACACACACACACATACACACACACACACACACACACACACACACACACACCTGACAGTTTTGGCATTTGACTTCAGCAGATATATACTTGATTTTTTTTTTTTTTTTGCTAGTCCTGGGCTTGAACTCAGGCCTGAGCACTGTCCTTGAGCTTTCTCAAGACTAGTGCTCTATCATTAGAGCCATAGCACCACTTCCAGCTTTTTTTCTATGTATGTGGTACCGAGGAATTGAACCCAGGTCTTCATGCACGCTAGGCAAGCACTCTACCACTAGGCCAAACTCCTGGCCAGCAGATATATACTTGAGATAAGTTGGTTCCCTGCTAGACAGGAACCTCTCTCCACACAGGCTGTGTTGCAGGAGCCTCTGTTTCAGCAAGCTCCAATATGCCTGCTCAAGGTACGCCTAGGGCACTCTAGCCCCACCCTCCTGAGGCCTCCCAACCACACTAAGGTATCTCCTTTTCCTGGAGAGGATCCCATTCCTGGTCACAGCCCCAGGCTGGCCACAGGCACAGGATAAGCAAGGACCTTCCAAACACATTCCATGAGACTAGAAAGTTCTCCACTCAGGAAAAAAAAAAAAAAAAAAGGTATATACACAATAGCCTATACAGTGGCGGGGGGGGGGGGGAAGGGGGGGGTGAGAAGGCCATTTGTTCACCAGGCACACAAAGGTCCAGAGATACATGGATATGACAAAGTGATTAGAAGGTTAGCTGCTGAGCTACAAGACCATTCCTGCAAAATAAGAAAGCCAAATGATCCTGCCTTTAACAAGAATCAACCAATGTGCACAGGGGCTTTACAAGGCTAGCCCCGAAGAAACAAGTCTAAATTCAATACTAAAATATGTGCAACAACAGACACACCCAAGACACTACCTCACTAGGGCCCCACCTGGGTGAGGCTAGGCTACTGGAGGTCAGCAAAGCACACCCTCCCCCAGCCTGTAGGAAATTGCAGAAGGGAGAACTGACTCCCTCCTCCTGTGGCTGGGGCCTGCAGGTGAATGGGTGGCGGATGCAGAGCCCCCAGGGCTTCACGTTCACCCCCCTGGCTGGTTCCCTGGAAACCTAAGTGTGAGCAATCTTCTAGGGCTCTGAGGCCACCTGAGGTTGCATGCCCCAGCCCAGGAAGCTGAGTCCATAATCTGAACTTTGAAGTTGTACTGTCAGTTAGACAGCCACTGCAAGCCAAGCCAATCTGACTCCTCCAGCCCCAGCATGCAGTATTAGTGGCTGATAAGGCAGAGTGGTTCTGTCTTCCAGGAAGCCACAGATGAGAGGCTAAGAGCCCCTCTCTGGTCCCTCTTTGATGTTAAAAGTCTTGTCTTGGGGTGGGGGGGGAAGCCAGCCCACTGGCTTATACTTGTAATCCTAGCTAATCAGGGGACTGAGATCTGTGGATCAAGGTTCAAAGCAGCCAGAATAGGAAAGTCTGTGAGATTGCTATTTCTAATTAACCACCAAAAAGCCAGAAGTGGAGTGGTGGCTCACACACAAAAAGTTAAGAGACAATGCCCAGATCCAAGATGCAGTACTGGTATCAAACAAACAAGCAAAAGAAGGGGGTGGGGGGAGTGGAAGCATGACACAGGTGGTAGAACACTTGCCTAGCAAACACAAGGTCTTAAATTCAATCTCTAGTAACACACACACAGACACACACACACACACAGAGTGTATGTATGCACACGCAACGAGCCAACCATTGTGGGCATCAAAACTTCCTCACCCATCCAGGCTACTCCAGAGCTGAGTTTCTAGGAGGTAAGAACAGGAACATATATTGATGGGTTCCTAAATGGGATTCCATCTCATCACATGTTTCAAGAATGTTCTGGAACCATACCTTGCAAACAACCTAAGTGGACCTCTCTCCAGCAGAGCCATGAACATCTGAGTTCTGCCCTAAGGGCGCTTCAGCTTTAAAAAAGAAAAGTCTTTTAAGAAAGAAGATCCTGGGGCTGGGAGTTTGGCCTACTGGTAGAGTGCTTGCCATGCATGCACAGAGACCAGGGATCAATTCTTTGGTACCACATACATAGGGAAAAAAAAAAAAAGCCGGAAGTGGTGCTGAGGCTCAAGTGGTAGAGTTCTAGCCTTGAGAAAGTCCAAGGACAGTGCTCAGGCCCTGAGCTCAAGCCCAGGGCTGGCACCAAAAAAAAAAAAAAAAAAAAAAAAAAGTAAAGGAAAGAAAGAAAGATAATCCTATCCTCCTAGCTGGGTGGTGGCTACTTAGGAGGCTGAGATCTGAGGATCAACGTTCAAAGCCAGCCTGGGCACAAAAGGACCTGAGACTCTTATCTCCTATCAACCTCTAAAATACAGGAGATGAGGGGCCGGGAGTTTGGCCTAGTGGTAGAGTGCTTGCCTAGCATGCACGAAGACCCGGGTTCGATTCCTCGGTACCCCACATACATAGCAAAAAGCCGGAAGTGGTGCTGAGGCTCAAGTGGTAGAGTGCTAGCCTTGAGAAAGTCCAAGGACAGTGCTCAGGCCCTGAGCTCAAGCCCAGGACTGGCAAAAATAAATAAATAAATAAATAAATAAATAAATAAAAAAAACAGGAGATGGGGCTTGGCTCAAGGGTAGGAGTGGTAGCTTTGAGCTGAAGAGCTCAGGGACCAGTGCCCAGGCTGAGTTCAAGCCTCACGACTACACCCAAAAAGAAAGCAAGAAAGATCTCAGCCTCCTGTAATCCTAACTACTCAGGAGGCTGAGATTTGAGGGTCACCTTCAAAGCCAGCCTGGGCACTAAAGGATGTGAGATTCTTATCTCCAATTAATCACTAGAAAATGAGAAGTGGGGCTGTGGCTCAAGCGGTAGGGCCATAGATAGCCTTAAGCTTAAGAGCTCAGGGACAATACCCAGGCCCAGAGTTCAAGCTCCATGACCCCCCCAAAAAAAATTAAGAAAGAAAGAAAGAGGATCCAACATATCCATCATGGTGGGAAGGTACTTCCCAGGGCTAAGTGACACACCTGCTGCTCTGGAGGTCTAGTCCATGCCAGGATGCCTTTGAAAGACCTCCAGATCGCATTGTGAAACACCATGAAGACACCACCTGCCAGACTCTGCTCATGGGACCCCACAATCCCCAAATGATCAAAGACCCCATGTATTCTAACCCATCAACCTATAGATGCACTGTGACCTGGTGTTCCTGTTCTGAGGCTTGAGCTGTACCCTAAAACCACTGCCAAGGATCTGCTCTTCTCCCCTCCAACAGGAAGAGCTACAACCCATTCTGACAGCCTCGTGACCACACTGCACAGGGCTTTCATCTGAAAGAGCCCCATCTTTCCTCCTATGGTCTGCTCTGACTCGTCCTACCACCACCCTTTAGCACCTTTTAGTCTCTGTGCAAAGCCAGCAGATAGATAGATGGATGGATGGATAGATAGATAGATAGATAGATATTGCTAGGCATGCAAAGTGCGGGGGAATCCTCTGAGGGTGGCAATGATACATTCTTCCTCAAGATGGGAAAGGAACTCTTTGCCATTGTGTGTGTGTGTGAGTGTGAGTGTGTGTGTGTGTGTGTGTGTGTGTGTGTGTGCTCACATTCATGTGCACAGACCAGTATTGGGCTTGAACACAGGGTTTAGGTGCTATCCCTTAGCTTTTATTGCTCAAGGCTGGCACTCTGCCACTTGAGCCTTACATCCACTTCTGGCTTTTTGGTGGTTAACTGGAAGTAAGAGTCTCGTGAACTTTGCTTCCTTGGTTGGTTTCAAATCACCACCCTCAGATTCTGTGTCCTGAGTAGCTAGGATTACAAGGTGTAAGCCATCAGTGCCTGGCTTTTGCCACCTTTAAACAGCAACTCACCATAGGCATCTTGTAAGGGTTATCCCTTGGAGTTATCCACAAGTCATAAGCAAGGCTGTTGCTAGGCTTTGTATTCCCAAACTCCCTCCCACCCTTTCTGGGGTCTCAAAAAAAAAAAACTTAGCAGGATCGCCAAGGAAGATTAGGCACTGTTATGCAAAAAAACAGCCCTTCACTTACACCCATGCATCTGAGCTCAGGTCTCCTCGGCTACACTGGCAGTGCCCACAATGGGACAATTACTGTGTGCTAGGCACTGTTCCAGGGTGGGAAGATGCCAGGAACATGTGCATCTGACTTCAATATCTTATAGTGAGGAAATCCAGTGGCAGAAACACAAAGGTGATGGCGCAGGAGGACTGTACACAAGCAGGTGATTTCTGGTTGGCCCTGTGGGTGTATGTCAAGGGGAAAAGGGCAAGGAGGGCATTCCAGGCAGAAACAACAATGAGTAAGTATACAGCAGAGCAGAAGTGCAGCCAGGAGCTGGCTGCAACATAAAGGGCTGTGCTGAGGGTGGGACTAGGGAGCAGGGGAGGGAGGAGGAGGCTGGGGCTGAAACAAGGGCTTTAGAGACCCTTCACAGGAAGATGGGGCTTCTCCTGCAGGATGTGGGCAGCTCTCAAAGGTTGTGAAGAGGGTTAACACAACCAAAGCTGTGTTTCAATAGAATAAAATAACTTGGGTCCTTTGAGATTTCATTTCCACTTGAATGTTGCTCTTCACACAATTTATTTCACCTAAGCACAAATAGACAAGTTCAAGGTCCCATCCTCTCCTCCCCACCAGGGCTACCTTTCTGCACTGGTCCTGAAGCCTCAGCAGCAGGAATGGTGTCCAGTCTGGGACTGCAACAACTCAATCTAGGACACATCTAGCTTTGTAGGGGCAGCAGCACTCCACTTCAAGATACCAGGGGCAAAGTCTTAAACCACGGCGATCAACACAGCCAAGAACTGGTAAGCACAAAATTACACTTTTCTTCTGTATTTTGGAGGAAATTAGTTTATTAACCTAAAATCACTGGAACTGAATAACTACATCTTCAGTCAAGGTACCCTTGCTTCCAGAGCTAAACAAGGTGATCTCAGGACAAGAAAGGGGCTAGAGGCTGGGCAGGGCAGCTCAAGTCTATAATCCAGTTTACGCAGGAGGATGACAGTTCAAGACCAACCCCAGAAAAAAGTTAGCAGGGACCTCATCTCAATCAATAAGCTAGATAGAGTATCTCCATCAATAAGCTTGGTATGATGGCACATACCTGTTATCTCCAGCTAAGCAGGAAGCCAGCTGAGAGGCCAAAAGTAGTATGAAGCTAGCACCAGGCAAAAACATGAGATCCTATGAAAAGGGGGAGGGAGGGAGGGAGGGAGAGACAGAGGGAGGAAAGGAGGAAGAGAGGGAGGGAGGAAAGGAGGAAGGGAGGGAGGGAGGGAGAGGAAAAGGGGAACGAAAGGAAGCTGGAAGTCTAGTAGAGTACCTGTGTCTAGCAAGGCCAAGGCCCTGAATTCAAAACCCAGTAAACCAAAGAAAAGGTGGGGGGAGCAGGTAGAGGGATACAAGTTCAGTTCACTGTTTTTTGGTTTTTATTTTGCTTTTTTGTTTGTTTGTTTTTATGGTTGAAGGGCTTAAACTTGGGACCTGGGTGCTGTCCTTGAGCTTTTCAGCTCAAGGCTACCCTACCACCCTACCCCTTGAGTCACAGCACCACTTCCCATTTTCTGTTGGTTAATTGGAGGTAAGAATCTCATGGACTTTAGTGCCTGGGCTGGCTTTGAACCGTGATCCTCAGATCTCAGCCTTCTGAGTAGCTAGGATTACAGCAGTGAGCCACTGGTACCTGGCTTCACTGTTTTTGGGGGGCATAAAATTGGGCAAGGATGTAATAGGTGAAGCTGACAGCCCAGAGCAAACAAAGTTCTTGCTCCTTTAGCTCCTTAATGCAAGAAGCTGGGCAGAATATCTTACGTAGATTGACATCTTCAGAACTGGAGAGATGCCCACCTCTCTAGCCATCTGAGCAGCTTGGCCACAAAGACCTCAATTACTCCACAAATCAAAGCAGAAGTCCAACTCCAGTCTATAGTCTGAAAAGCAGCATGGTATCTCCCAAACACCCCACAGCCCTGTCAGTCTCACCCAATCTTGGAAGAAGAACAGAATCCAAGTTGTAACTGCTCTAGCCACAGAGTGCCAGGCCTTGGCCCCTGTTCTCAGGAGGCAGTGCAGAAATTTTCAAAGTAAAACTAAATGTACAGAAAGGAGTCAGATGCTGAGAGGACCATACTTTTCCACTGGAATAGTTCAAATTCCACAGGAGAAATCCAATTGCCAAACAAAATACTCAGCTCTCCAGAGCATATAAGAATATTTAAAGTTCAGCTAGAAGCTAAGGATTTGGAAAAATATCCGAAGAGATTAAGATTGAGCTGTGGATGTTGTCGGTAGCTCAAGAGAGATGTCCTGTCTCTTGCTTTACACCCAGTACTGCCTCATCATCCCAGTTTTGTTTGTTTGCCAATCCTGGGGCTTGAACTGAGGGCCTGAGCACTGTCCTTGAGCTTTCTCAAGGCTAGTGCTCTACCACTTGAGCCACAGCACCACTTCTGACTTTTTCTGTTTATATGATACTGAGAAATCAAACTCAAGGTTTCGTTCATGCTAGTCAAACATTCTAATGCTAGGCCATGCTCCAGCCCCCCAAGTTCCAGGTTCTATGAGTATGAAGATCACTTGTCTATCTAGCATGCACACCTGGTTTCAAGTACCTGGCATTGAGTCCCAGTGGAAAACAGAATTCCACCTATAGCCTCCAATGCCTTGTTCTACAGGATCAATAGTAAGAGCTGGGAAGAAATGACCTAATCCAGAGCATCCATGTCTGCTGAGAGCAGTGATCTCAGAGAAGTGTCTTCATCATCTTGGCTTTGATTCTGGTCATCATTCTTCCCACAAGTTCTAATTGCTCTGTGGGTCATGATCTACAGTTCCAGGGCATTTAATGAGCCAAAACAGATAACTTCCCAATAAAATCCTTTTTCTCTTGAATTTGGCCAGAATACTGTCCTGCTATTTGAAGACCCAAGATTGGACTGACACTAGCATCTCCTTTGGAGTGCACATGGGTTCCTCTGTCCCTGGAGCAACACTTGGCTCAAGCCTCTATCTTCTTCTCTGTGCAGAGTCTAGTTAAAATATTTACACAGTCCAAAAGCATTAAAATCACCTAAGAATCACAAGTAAAGGCAAATGCTACAAGGCTTAAATACTGCAACCCTGGTTCCCAGACCTGACCAGATGTCAAGGTGGAAGGCATCAATATCAGAATTAAAGGCATCCCTCTTGCCTTAGTCTCTTCCATATTTCCCCACCAGCTCAGAAAGCCTGCACTTTGCATGTGTCACTTCAACCTATGTGAGGCAAGTGACCTTGCTGGCAGGGAATTTACACCAGATAAGACACCCCTTCCTCTAGCCTCACTAACCTCCTAATTCACAAATCAATACAGCTTTTCAAGCATTCTTTGTTGGCTTCCCACTGATCGATAGCTGATCAACTTCAACTCAGTTTAAGAAATACTAATGGAGAACATTGCAAGGGCAGTACACTATACATCCTACGTGCACAAAATTATGGACCCTCTTGGCATAAAGTACAAAGCTCCTTCTTCCTCCTTCAGCTCTCCTGACATGCATCCTCTCCTGGTTTTCTTCTTTCTTCACTTGCTCATTTCCAGTCTCTGTTACTAACTTCCTTCACGGCTCCCCTCAAACTGTGATCCCCTCACTTCCTCTGTATGTGCTACTTGGAAGATGTCATCGGCTCACCTGAGTTCTGGCTGTTTTTCTATGTGCTGAAGATCCTTCATATATCTGCTCCAGAATGTCAGACAAAGGGGAATAAGAATGATCAGGTTCTTCTGCAACTTGTCTCAAGAATGTAGATGCACAGCGATCATTTTAACTAAGATGATGTTTGTGGTGACTTGGTCAGAGTTCATGGGGTTTTATAGGGTACAGGGACTAATTCTCTCATGTCTCAGCCTGGCGTGGTGGCTCACACCTGTAATCCTAGCTACTCAGAAGATTGACATCTGAGGATCAAGGTTCAAAGCCAGCCAGGGCACAAAAGGACCTGAGACTCTTATCTCCAATTAACCTCCAGAAAATGGGAAGTGGGGCTTGGCTCAAGGGTAGGAAGGTAACCTTGAACTGAAGAGCTCAGGGACAATGCCCAGGCTCAGGGGCAGGGTAGTAGCATTGAGCTGAAGAGCTCAGGGGCAGGAGTTCAAGCCTCAAGATCCACCAAAAAAAAAAAAAAATCATTTGTCTCAGATCCAAACTGCCTACTGTACATCTCTTTCACATGTCCAACAAACTTTTATAATTCAATATGGCTGGAATTTGATTCATTGTTTCTCTCCTAAAATCTGCTTCTATTATCTTCTTTTGTTTGTCTGTGCCAGTTCTAAGACTTGGGCTTCTCCTGGGACTTGAACAGCAGGCTTTTCTACACAAGGGTAGTAACTCTACCACTTGAGTCACAGCTCTGCTTCTAGGTTTTTTTTTTTTTTTGGTAGTTAATTGGAGATGAGAGTCTCATGGACTTTCCTGCCCAGTGTTGACTTTGAACTGTGATCCTCAGATCTTAGCTTCCTCAGCAGGCATGAGCCACTGGCATCTGACTCCTTCTTCTGTATCTTAAGCAGAAATCTGAACCAGCCCTTTTCCTTCTCACTCACCCCGTATCTTTGGTGAGCCCTTAAAACTTGTCACTCAATTTTCTAACTTCCCTAAACCAGTTGTCTACCTTCCCTCCTCTTGCTCCAGGTGTGCAGTAATTTCTTTACTGGTTTCTTTGCTGTCCAGCTTCCCCCACTTGTGGTCTATCTCCATGTCGCAGTCAAGAAACTCTCCTCTCCACTCACCCACTCATATCTATCTAGTTCTCAGAAGCTCCCTGCAGCCTTGGAAGAAGATCCAGACCTCTTAGGCGACATGCATGGCTGGCTCATGACCTGACCCCTGCCTGCCCACCACCAATGCTCCAGTACCCCACCACTTGCTCCGAGGCAGCTTTGCCATGCCTCCAGGCCTCGCTGAACTGCTCCTGTGCCAGCTCTGGCACCCTTAGCCATCTAGTAGATGTCTACTCATTTCTCAGGCTCCTCAGGCCCTCTCATTGATTAATCCCACAAGGGTCAGTGAGTACAGGCACCACTGGAGACAAGATACCATCGTAGGCCTTTCTGACTATTCTTCCTTGGACCCTGGCAGAAGTGACCAGAACCCTCCTTTGAGCCCAAAAGACTCATGCACTCTTTCTCACTGACTTCTGTGGCACTTGGCTGCTCTTAGCTTCTGTGAATAGCTGTCCCTCTCACAGACTGGGAGCATGTTGAAGTGGGGATGTGGGATGGGCTGGGCCTTCTTCATGGTTGTGTCCTCAGAACTAAGCACATAGCCAAACACCCAGCAAGGACTCAACATATGCATAAAGCCACTGGTGAGTGAAAAAATGAAAAGGGGAGGGAAATTACTTTTTTTTTTTGTCATCGTGCTTGAACTCTGGGCCTGAGCACTGTCCCCGAGCTCTTCAGCTCAAGGCTACCGACCTACCCTGGAACCACAGCCCCACTTCTGGTTTCTAATGGCTAATTGGAGACAAAAGTCTCACAAACTTTTTTAGTGCCCAGGCTAGCTTTGAACCGTGATCCTCAGATCAGCTAGGAGTACAAGCATGAGCCACTGCATCCAGCAGAAAGTACTTTTAAATTACAAGGGGTAAGGTGACCACTGTCATGCTCAGCTGTTTTTTTCCCCCTAGAACTAGGGAAATAAACTCTAACTTATCTGCTAGGTCAGCACAGCCTTCTTACAGGGATGGAGGATGGAATTCCGGGCCTTCCCACTTTACTGCAAGTGGGGGAAGAGACTAAGAAGCAGCTGCTGGCATCTAAATGACCCCAGCATTCATGCAAAGGAAGAAAGACACAGAGTCATGTTGGCAGATTCCTTAAAGGCCTCTTGTAATGCTTGCCAAAAGGAGGCTGGAGGGCGGGGAATTTGGCCTAGTGGTAGAGTGCTGGCCCAGCATGCACAAAGACCTGGGTTCAATTCCTCGGTACTGCATACCGGTTCTGCATAGAAAAAGCTGGGAATGGTGCTGTGGCTCAATGGGTAGATAGAGCTATAGCCTTGAGAAAGCCCAAGGACAGTGCTGAGGCCCTCAGTTCAAGCCCCAGGACTGGCAAGAAAAAGAAAAAGAGGCTGGAGGAGGACAAGGAAAGAGCATCAGGCCTTGGGGCAAAGTGCCCAATGCATGTGAGTGTTACGTTCTCCCAGCTCCACAATATCAGCAGGACAAGTCAAACCTAAGGTTCTCAACTGCAATGAGCAATGAACTAGTTTGAAATCTCTTCTAGGGCCCCTCCCCCATTGCACTTCACACACCTCTTCTAGAGCCTTTCTTGATTAAATTGCCTATGTCATCTTCCAACTAACAGTCTCATGATCTTCCTGTGAGATATAGGGCAATGAAAGTTCTTAGTATGCACATTTAACTGACAGAAATTCAAGTTGCCTTGCTTAGCAAATGAGAGGAGAGAAAGTAAAGGAGCAAGGCGAAAGAAGGAAAAAATAGAGCGAGGAGCCAGGAGCTCATGCCAGTAATCCTAGCTACTCAGAAGGCTGAGATCTGAGGATCACAGTTAAAAGCTGGCCCAGGCAGGACAGTCTATGCGACTCTTATCTCCAAGAACCCACCTAAAAACTAAAAGTAGAACTGTGGCTTATGCTCTGTGGTTGAGCAGCCTTGAACAAGAAAGCTCAGGGATGGTGAGTGTCCAGGCCCTGAGTTCTAGCCCTAAAACTGACAAAAAACAAAACAAACAAACAACAACAAAAAAACACCTGTAATCTTAGCTACTCAGGAGGCTGAGATCTGAGGATCAAGGTTCAAAACCAGCCCCAGCATTAAAATGTCTGTGAGACTCTTATCTCCAATTAAGTACTCGAAAACTGGAAGTGGCACTGAGGCTCAAGGGGTAGGGTGGTAGCTTTGAGCTGAAGAGCTCAGGAACAATGCTCA
Organism: Megascapheus bottae; assembly: GCF_031878675.1. NCBI lineage: Eukaryota > Metazoa > Chordata > Mammalia > Rodentia > Geomyidae > Megascapheus > Megascapheus bottae. The sequence continues at coordinate 11,549,164 of NC_143522.1, forward strand.
GGCCCAGAGTTCAAGTCTCATGTCCAACAACAACAACAAAAAAAGGTAAAATAGAACAGAAGAGAACAAGGAAAAATAGTCCTGTAAACCTGCTGTTCCAATGAGGCATTCACCGGCTAAGAACCAGAGCCCCACAGCTGTGGAGATAGCATAGTAAAAGCACCTTGGCATGTTGCAAGAGACAGTGGCATTAAACACATCTGTTTCACATCAAATGGTCTCCACTTCACCTGGTTTTCAGCCTTAGAGATGGTAACTTCTAGAACTAAAAGAACATGTTACAATAAGGTATCAACAGCCAGGATGAGCCATGCATGATGCTACACAACTGCACCCCCAACACTTTGGAGGGGAAGGCAGTAGAATCATGAGTGGAAGACCAGCTTAGGCTACATACCTATATCAAGAAACAAAACCAAAACCAAAGAGAACACCAAAACTGAAAGCAATCTGATCGCTCACTACCCACCTTCTGCCATCTGGAAAAAAATACTTTCAAGATTAATCTTAGGGCCAGGAAGGTAGCCTGGTGGCAAAATACTCACCTAGCATACTTGAAGGCCTGGGTTCAATTTCTCAGTTCCATATATACAGAAAAAGAAAAAGCCGGAAGTAATGCTGTGGCTCAAGTGGTAGAGTGCTAGCCTTGAGCAAAAATGTCCAAGGACAGTGCTTAAGCCTGGAGTTCAAGACACAGGACTGGCAAAAAAAAAAAAAAAAATCTTCACTATTTTTTTTTTTTCTTTTGCCAGTCCTGGGCTTGAGCTCCGGGCCTGAGCACTGTCCTTGGACTTTCTCAAGGCTAGAGCTCTACTTTTATTTCCCTATGGATGTGGTACCAAGGAATTGAACCCAGGTCTTCATGCATGCTAGGTAGGCAAATACTCTGGCCACTAGGCTAAACTCCCAGCCCCTTCACTACCATTTTTTTGTCTTGTTTTGCTTTGGTTCCAGTCCTGGGGCATGCACTCAAGGCCTGGCCACTGTCCCTGATCTTTTTGCTGAAGGCTAGTGCTCTACCACTTGAGCCATAGCTCAACTCTTCAATGGTTAATTGGAGATAAAAGTCTCGTAGACTTTCGTGCTTGGGCTGGCTTGGAATCAAGAATCTCAGATTTCAGCCTTCACAGAAGCTAAGACTGCAAGCATGAGCTAGCAGCACCCAGCCTGATTACAATGACTATTTTTCGTATTACGTGCTTTACCAGATTCTGTGCTCCTAGAATTTGGGAGCTCTCAGTCTGCTCTTCCCTCTTGGGTCTGACGTGATTCAAGAGTGGCTACAAGGGTCCTGGGAGGGAAAGAGCACCCAGGACTGGCTTTGTACATGCCATTGTGCCAGACTGTGTTAAAGTACCGCAGCTGTTGCATAAAGGACAAGAACAGCTGGGCTTACATTAACTCTATGTCTTAAAGGTGTCACATCTATATTACAGAACTTTCTCTTCTTGCTCCTCAGAACTGGGGAAGTTCCTCTATTTCTTGATGTTGCCCAACTCACTTTGCACATTTAGAACACTAAGTGGTTTTATTAGCCAACTAAGTCTGCTTAGAAAGTTTTGGGGATTCAGTATTAAGGGTTGGGGGTGTCAATGGCACCAATGTCTGCCTAGTATATGCAGGCTGTGAGTCACACCCCAGAACCAAAAAACAAAACAAACTCAACTAAGAGTGCAATGACACAGACAATGATGAAATATCTAGACATATCACAATCTCTTCCTAAACTCTTGCCCCTATCCTCTGGCATTTGATTTCTTCTTACTTTTAAGTTCCTTTGTAAATATTTGTGTACTGCCTTAAGGAATCCTTGGTTGACAAACACTGGGACTGATTTGCTATGAGGTCTAAGTCTACCACTGCAGGATGCCAATGAAAAAGAAATGTTCATTCAACAGCTATGTATCCTGAGTGAATCCTGCACCTTTTCTGAGTCTTAATTCAAATGAGAACTTTAGCACAGGTATCCTTCTTGTGTGTAAATTCTTGATAAATACATAGACTTGAAGAGATGCAATTGTGCAGTTACTATAAAACTGGGGCCAGGGGCTGGGAATGTGGCTTAAAGGTAGTGCTTGCCTAACATGCATGAAACCCTGGGTTCCTCAGTACCATATAAACAGAAGAAGCCAGAAGTTGCACTGTGGCTCAAGAAGAGAGCTCAGGGACAGTGCCCAGGCCCTGAGTGCAAGTCCCAAGACTGGCAAAAGAAACAAAGAAACGAACAAACAAAACTGGGGTTAGAAAGGTTGCATTTTTTTTCTTTATATGTAGAAGGTAGAATTAGCTTATCAGCTTACAAGTAAATATACTAGGTGGTATGCAAATATAAATGTATTAACTGAAATATGGTAGATTTCAAGGGAGAACTCAAATAGTGTAATTATTTAGAAAGTAAAGTCAAAGTTCAACAAAATAAGTGCCAGGAATCCGGTACTTTAAAATGGGGAAGGATGGGGTCATGGGGAGAAGGGTAGATGAATGAAGAGGAGCACAGGGAGAGAATAAAATTAATAATTCAATGTATATTCTAAAAAATCAAGAAGAGTGAGGGAAGGAGTGAGTGGGGATGTTGAAAGGAGTGACGATGCATTGTATTCATAAACTGCTTTGTTAAATGAGTTCAACACTAGGTACAGTTGGTAAGGAATAGGAAAAGGAAATAAATTGGGGCATTTTCATCGCCACTGGAAAAATGAAGCATATATATGTACTGGTATAGAACAATCTCTAGGATATGTTGAGCATATAGCATTTATTTACGTATTCGTATTTTCTTCTATAATTTTTTTGTGTGCTAGTACTCAGCAAAGTCTGTTGCTCTACATTTCCAGCCACAATGTCACTACCAACTATTCGGTAGTTAGTTGGAGATAAGTCTCACAGACATTGCTGGTTGTTTTTTTTTTTTTTTTTTTTTGCCAGTCCTGGGCTTGAGCTCAGGGCCTCAGCACTGTCCTTGGATTTTCTCAAGGCTAGAGCTCTACCACTTGAGCCTCAACACTACTTCCAGCTTTTTTCTATGTATGTGGTACTGAGGAATCGAACCCGGCTCTTCATGCATGCTAGACAAGCACTTTAACTACTAGGCCAAACTCTCGGCCCCACATTGCTGATTTTGAACCATGCTTCCCAGATCTCAGTTTCTTCAGCAGCTAGGATTTTGTAAGCCACAGGGGCCTGGATTTTCTTCTACCTTCTAAGACTATAGTCTGGAAGAATAGGGGAACATGTTATATTGTAGCTAAGAGGGGATCCTGGAGGATTATGAACAGGATAGAAGGTGTCAGAAGTTAGAAAGTTCATTTCCTCCAAATGTTATATAATCACAATTATCAATATGCTCTTATGATCTGGGGCTTTGTATTTTTCTTTAGAAATTCTTCTTTCTCTCATAGCTAAAAATACTTATTTTTTTCTAATCCTATTGCACATATATACATATATAATATCTTTTCTATGTTAAGATTATTTTTGAATCTTATATTATATAAAATACTTTGTGAATTCTGAATCTTGAAATTAAGTGTATGAACTAGCTTTCCAAACAGACAACTGGGAGCAGACTCTACCAGATGTCATTTTTAACTGTACATTTTTTTGCCTTTTCTTTTTTGGTACTGGGGATCGAATCTAGGACGTTGCACTTGCTAGGCAAGCGCTTTGCCACTGAGCTACATCCCCAGCCCTATATCTTTGGTTTTCTTTGGCTAGGCCTGGGATTTGAACTCAGGGCCCAAGCACTGTCCTTGGGTTTTCTCAAGGCTAGAGTTCTACCACTTGAGCCACAGCACTACTTCTGGCTTTTTTCTATGTTTGTGGTACTGAGGAATCAAACTTGGGTCTTTGTGCATGCTAGACAAGCACTCTACTACTAGGCCAAATTGCTGGCTGTTATTTTTAAATGAATAAAAAAAAAATGTAAAGAATCTAGAATAGTGGGTACATTTTATAGTTTGCCAACTAGATCCTAATTTAAAAAGCAAGAATCTAGTTTATGAGTTAAGACCCACCCATCAAACCCAGCATCAGCATTTGGCCAGAATGTCCTTAATCTTCATAGTTAAACCTAGTGCTATAGGTTTCACACTTGATTGGGCAAAGCAAGCCTTCAAGCCAGCCAGGTAGCACGTCTTTTTCTCCTCACAAGTTTGCCTGAGAAGTGTTCTTACTTCTTCCCATCAGCTGAGTTCCCGAAGAAGGCAGGTCATGCCAGACAACAATCTCTCTTCCTGTTGGAACTGGCCCCAAGGCACAGGAAGGCATCAAGGCAGGTCAATGAAACAAGGAGGAAGTGGGAGGAGCCATACCCAAACTGGATACTAGTCTGATACCCAAGACAAAGAAGAGCTGGAAATGGAGAAAACCAATGAAGTACAAAGCCAGAAGGAGCCAGAGAGAAATGAATTGTCAGGAGGCAACTTGGGCAAATGTTTGGAAAGACAACCAACCAAAAGTCACTGCCCCCCATGCTTGTTTTATGAGCATACCCATGTGCAGTGGGCAGAATTCCATAAATACACTATGAACATTTGCATCATCGTCAAATGTTTGCTAACACTGATGAATAGAGCCCAGGCTTAGAGATACAGAGCTACACACACACACACACACACACACACACACACACACACACACACAAAGGGGGGAGGGGCTTTATGTTTAAAAAATGATCGTGGGGGAGCTGGGGACATGACTCAGGAAGTAGAGCACCTGCTTAGCAAGCACAAAGTTCAAACCCCATTACCGTTAAATAAATAATCAAAATCAAACAAATCAAATCAAATAAACACCAACTTCTGTTTTAACAACAAAAAAAGTAGCTAGATGCCATTGGCTCATGCATGTAATGCTAGATACTCAGGAGGCTGAGACTGTGGATTGAGATTCAAAGCCAGTCTGTGAGACTCTTATCTCCAATAAACTATGCAGAAAGGTTGAAGTGGGGCTGTAGCTCAAGTAGTAGAGTACTAGCCTTAAGCACAAAGAAGCTCAGGGACAGCATCCAGGCTATGAGTTCAAGCCTTATAATCACCACCACCAACAACAACAAAACAGTGATTTATTACTTATTTATTTATTTATTTATTTATTTATTTATTTGCTAGTCCTGGGCTGAGCGCAGGGCCTGAGCACTGTCCTTGCGCTTTCTCAAGGCTAGAGCTCTACCACTGGAGTCATAGCATCACTTCTGTTTTATTTTTTTTTCTATGTATATATGTATATGATATCAAGGAATCAAATCTGGGTCTTTGTGCATGCTAGGCAAGCACTCTACCACTAGGCCCCAACAGGGATAATTTTTACCTATCTAAAGGCACATTTACAGAGCAGGACAAAGAGTATGGATGAAGTCATGGCCCCCCAAAGAAACTGAGAATCCTTAAACCAGAATTCAAAGTTTTCTTCAGCCCAAGGCCCCAGGAGAGATCAGAGCATAATGGATAATCACAAAGTAGGACAGTGACCTTCTTAAGGAAAGGAACCTGAACAGGACCAGTAGGGGAGCAAGAATGAGCCCAGTGGAAGAAGGAGTCATCTGCAGCCTCCAGGGAAGCACGGGAGGTAGGGATGTTTGCCACTGGTGGTGTGGACAAACACCAAGGCTGGGTCACTAGGTCAGGGCTATGAATGAGGGCAGAAGAACAACAGAGACCAGACCCCTGTGTAGAAGGCCCTGACCACCAGCCTACCAGTTTGATCCTTCCCGTGCAGACAGTGGGGAGCCACTGAAGGTTGCTGAAAAGGAGGGTGACCCTTGCCAACAGGCATTTGAAATGAGATTACAGAGCAGCTCTTCATCAGAGGCATATCCAAAGCTCTGTGTTTCAAGTGGCCCTTGAGACAGAGAAGTCATGCTGCTTTTGCCCCTGTGTCATGCAGAAAAAAAGGCTGTGGCTTAAGGATCTTATAAGTAGATGCTTCAGTGAGAATGTGAAATGAAGAGGAGCAATGTCTTAAAGAAAGTACCAAATCTGCAGAACAGAGCAGTCAGCCATAGTCTCTAGAGAATCCCAGTTCTATTTTTTTGGGGGGGAGACCATTCTTGGGGCTTGAACTCAGGGCCTGGGCACTGTTCCTGAGCTTCTTTTTGCTCAAGGCTAGCACTCCGCCACTTGAGCCATAGGTCCATTTCTGGCTTTTTCTGTTTATGTGGTACTGAGGAATCGAACCCCAGGGCTTCGTGCATGTTAGGCAAGCACTCTACCACTAAGCCACATTTCCAGCCCAGCTCTTTCTTAAGAATATGGAATGCCTTTCTCAGCTAGGGTTACTTGAGCTCCCTTTCTTGGAGTTTAGTGATGATGTCAAAACACTGGGTTGTACAGGGAGATAGTCAGGAAGACATGGTATAAAAAGATTAATGCCAGACCTGGATAGCATAAAAAGCCTCTACTCTGAGACCTCTCTGCAAAACTGTTTTTAAAAACCTGTCCAGTTTTGAATCAGTGTTTTCATTGCTAGTCCTTGCACAGCTAGATGGCAGGCATGGCTGCTCAGGGGCTATGAACTAAGCTATAGCAACTTCATGCCATAAATAACCGTTTATAAAAAGTTGGGGGGGGGGATCAGGGCCAAGTTTCCAGTCTTAAACTGGGCTATGTACTACTGCAGGGCAAGCTCTGGAAGCACAGCAACAAAGTACATACAAACCAGAAAAGAACCAGGGTTTTGTGCAAAAATTAGCCAGGCTGAACTAAAGGTCTAGGCAGGTGACTGCTCAACTCCAGAGAGTTGAGCTTCCTTCTTTCTCTGCCCTGGCATAGGCTCCTCCACTCCCCTCTCCTAGCCACAATCTGGAAGGCCTTTGGACATCTGCAATCTCTGTAAGATTCTGCAGGAACACAAAAAGATCCCAAGCTCATAGCTTCTTTCCTACAGGAACAGAAGGAAATGTGATCCTCTCTTGCCCATCAAATTAAGCTCTGGGCACCACTAGGCCCTTATTAAAGCAGTCCTAGTCGGGTGATACAGCTAACCCAGACCTTGACAGTCAAGTTCAGTAAAAACTCAATGTTCCTAGAACAAGGGATTATGCAACCTGTAGTGGGTGAATCCTACTGGAACAGGGTTTTGCGCTAAACTTCACTCTCTGTGACCAACCATCCCAGAGTGTCCAAAACTGTCAAGCAGCTAGAAGTACACATATACCCTTCCAGGGACTGTTTATGTTTTGGTTTGATAAATGGTCACTGCCCATGATATACAGCTAGCATGTGACTACAAAAACAGCCCTTTCCTTCCAGGTGAAACTCAGTTGTTTGGTGGATGCCAGGACCAGCATGCCAGGGCTATCCATGCCTGCCATTCTGAGCAAGGAGGCTACCCATGCACTACAGGGGGGTGGAGTACTATCCTGAGAAAGTCTTCTGCCTAGTTCAGGATGTGAGGTCATTTAGAATGAGAGAATAGCCTGGCACACATTCAGTACATGCTTTTTGATGGGGTACTAGAGAAACTGTGTGATCTCGGTAGTATAACAGGCCTCCTCTAAGGTCCTCAAGAAGAAGCTGCCTACTTCCCCTATTTGTAGGCTTGGTTCTCTTCCTGCAAGGTAGCATCTTTTGTGAGGACCCTGCATATGGCCTGTACTGCAGGCACTACTCAGGAAATAAGTGCTGGGAGCCACACTGGAGAAACCATGAGTCATTCCTCTGACGCCTCTTGTCCCTGACAATATGGTCACAAATATACAACCTCCAAGTCTCAGAGACAAAGTTTCCTGCTGGACACTGTGGCTCATGTCTATGATCCCAGCTGCTCAGAAGGCTGAGATCTGAGGATCAAGATTCAAAGCTAATCGGGGCAGACAAATCTGAGAGGCTCGTCTACAGTTAACCAGCAAAAAGCCAGAAGTGGAGGTTTCCGGCTCAAGTGGATAGACCACCAGCCTTAAGCAAAAGAGCAAAGCAAGAACTCAGGCTCTGAGTTCAAGCCCCATTATTGGCTCACTTAAAAAATGAAAAAAGAGCATGTTTTCCCTTGAACACAATTAAGGAATTAAAGGTGACCTAAATTCCAGCAGCTAGCGCTTCAAGGCTCAAAGTGTAACTGGCCTACTCAGACATACATGATCTGACCAGTTCAGCTACCATTGCAATGCTGCAAATTCAAACAACCTTTCCATTTAGAGATGTTGATTGCCATCTCCTACCTCTTTCCTACTGACGTCATCCTACATTTTCTCTGGACACAAATTCCTGGCACAGTTCTTTGGGGCTGCCTAAAGTAGGAGATGGAGGAGCCCTGCCCTACTGAGTCCACGCCAGCTCTCAAACTTTCAGCAAGTTATCAAAGGTTCAGGGAGAGGCAAGGAACCCAACCACCAAAGTAAGGTTAAAGGGCAAAAAAGAACTCAGAGGCTGCAGGCCCAGATCTGTCCTAGGTATTTGCAATGCAAATCTGCATTTTGTTGGAGGCCAACTCTACCAAAGTCTTGCACAATAGCCTGTGTATAAACATCCCCACCAACAATGCCTGACTGTGCAGTCAGGCTGTAATTACAGGCTGGCAGGAAGCTGCTGCTAGGAACTGCACCATTCAACCTCTAAACATCCCATGGAGGAGTCTCCTCCAGTCTCCACAGCTCAGAAGCACATTCTTGCACACAACTCCTGGGGCCCCTCCACCACTACAGTTGCAGGCTCAAACCAAGAGTCCACCCGGCCATGTGCTGTGCCTGCCAAGGCCCAAGTCACTTCTCAGAGATGTCACGAACAACGTCTCAGCTGTTCTTTTTAAAAAGCCCTGTGCCACGAGGCTACTGAGGGTGGCGACAGGGGCCACCATCAAAGTTTCCAGGCACATTCCTGCAGCCCCAGCAGTTTTAGAGAACAGAAAAGAGTGAGGTGCCACAGCGTCCCCCTGGAAGTGGCTTTCTGGGTTTTATATAGTAAACACACATATGGACATAGGCGTGCTGACAGCATTTATGGCTAAAGGGGAAAGGAATGACTGATGGGTTGGAGATGTGGTGGGGAAAGAAAGATAAAGGAGTGGGGGGGAGTCGGAAGCGATTCGAGTTTTGCTTTCTGGAAATCCGCACCCCCCTTCCCAAATTTCTATGTTACTTGACTTTTCCTCACTGGAGGGCCGAGCAAATAAAACAAGGGGAAAGTTCCTTAAACTTCCTTCCAGCAAGCGAGTGGAGGGTTGCAAAGAGGAAGAGCACGTTTCCCATTGGGGGAGGAGGGGCGGAAGCCCGGCAGAGCCCAGCCTGCAGGAACGAGGGCGCGCGGCCCAGATCTAGGCCCAGGGAACCCCCTTCCTCCGCACCCTTCTCGCAAACAGCGTCCAGAGCCACACTGGCTGCAATCCTGGACGTTTTAAGAACCATCGCAAAGCAACAACTGTTGGGGCGCAGCCCAACGACGCGACTCTCCGTCTCACTCCTGCGCAGGGCACCCCATACCCGGCGCCAGGCTTGCCATATCCCCGCCCGCGCGGCCAAACCCGAGACTCGGAGCATTTCCCAGCTCCACATCGACGCCCTCGCGGAGGAAAGGAACGAGGAGTTCACTGCTCACCTGGGCGCTGGATCCTGGAGCCTCTCCGAAGGACGCGGGGCGCGAGGGAGGGCGGCCCCGCAGACCCAAACTTTGTTGTTCACCGGCCGGCGCAATCGTCACTTCCTCGCGGAGCTGGCGGCACTGCCACTGCTGTGGCCCGGCAGCTAGCACGGCGGCGCGCGGGGCCCCCGCAGCCGCCAGTCCAGCCCGCGTCTCCGCCGGGCCCCGCAGTCGCCCGAGGCCCTTCCCGAGCCCCCAACTCCGCGCGCTCTGGGCCCTGCGCCCTGGGGCGCGAGAGGGACGCGCTGCCCTGCGCCCCCCAGCCTTGGAGGTCTGTCTCTGGGGAAACCTCGCTCCAAAAGTGATCCAAAGTGCGATCGGCGGCGCCACGCCGAGGGGCCCTGCTCTCAGGCTGCCCTAGAAGTTGGTGTTAGGGTGCAGGATCCGAGAAAGCTGGGAAACCGCCCTACACACACACACACACACACACACACACACACACACACACACACACACACACACACACACGCGGACAAGAGAGGGTGAAGACAAACGTTTTCAGTTTGCTGTTGGGATTTTAAAAAATCCCATTAGAAAGCAGTGCATTCTGTGCTTTTCCCAAGTAATGATCAAGCTGCGCCTTCATTTTTCCCTACATTTCCCTAAAAGGTCTGAGCTACCGTCCTGCCTGTCACTTTCCTGGGCTGTGCTTGTGCCGTACCTTTCCAGTGCGCTACTAGTCGGAGACTGTGGAGTGTTCTCTTCCTCCCCGGCTGATTCCACCTCTTCCTTTGCACTCACATCTCAGCATGTCTCTTTGAGACTTGATGGATGGGGAAGGAGGGGGCGGTCCATCACTGAACAAAAGTGACCTAAAAGGTCGAGTAGAGTCCTGAGAACAGGAGATTCGGGTAATAGTGATTTTGAAACTTACATTGCCCAGAATAAATCTGTTCACCTATAATTAAAAAAAAACTGTAATAGAAAACCACTCTGAGTTTCTGGTAAATAGCAACAAAATAGTTAAACAGCAGTGTTCAAGAATTCTTAATCCTTTTCAGCTGAGGAGAAGCTAGTCTTGACTGTGGTTTACAAAAACAGAACAAAACAAAAACAAAAACAGCTTCCTAACAGTGGAGAACATTAGCCTTCCTGTAGCTTGCCCTGGAAACCAGAGACCTCTAAAAGGTGATTGAAAAGCCTCATGTATGGCTGAACAATTTTTCTTTTCTTCCAAATACTACTCCTAGCTAACACATTAGCCTGATAAGATTTCCCTATGCTTCCTTTTCTAAAGCACAGAAGACCATAAATATGAGTGATATTTTTGTCTTGGAAAGTGACATCTGGGGAACAATCCCCTGGTCTGCTTAAAAAAATAAAAATCCAGAAAAGCCACAGATCCATCCAAATATTTGGAAAGTAAAGATCTTAGTTCTCTTAGCAACATGAAATCCTCCAAGTTACAGCTATGGCTATGCTAGTTCTGATTTCTATGGAGACATTTAATGGCACTTTATGTATACATAATGTACAATGTAAGAAATATAATATTGCTTTAAGAAATAAGTGCATCATCAGACTTAATGATTATAATTCTCTGACATTTTTATTACATCATTCTGTGGTGAAGGGGGTAGAAGGTGGTGGGATTATGCATTTCAATTTTGGAATTGAAGTAATTGGAAATAATTTCCTAGTGCCTTTTGCCTACAGCAACCAACGAGAAGAGAGGCGTCAGCCTAGCTTCTAAAGACAATCATGTGATACTTCATATTTGCTAAAACAAGACTAGAATATTTCTTTGTTCAGTATTGTGATTCCAAATTCTCTGCTGCAATTTCATGAATATTCAGTAATTCTGTACGCCCAGTAGTAATTAGCAGAGAGTGTAAATGTGTGAATCCTCAACACTTACATATGCACATACATAATACTTTTTCTCTGCACTGGGTGGCATTTGCTGAAGTTCGAGGGTGCTGTGTGAAAGATGTGGTAGACAGCCTCTAGGTCATGCTCTGTGCCAATGACCCCGGCCTCTTGGTAGCCACAACCTTGCCTAATCTCTGCTTAAGTGTAGGCTGGACCCATTGACTCAGTTCTAACGAATAGACTAAGTGATGTGATGTCATTTCCTTGTATGTGTGTGTGCATGCACACTTGTACTGGAGCTTAAACTCAGGGACTTGTGTTCTTGTTTGGCTTTTTCCTCTTAAGGCTGGTGTTCTACCACTTGAGCCAGGCCTCTACTTCCACCAGTGATGTCACTTCTGAGGTTAGGTTATAAAGAAAACTCTAGCTTCCATCTTCAGTGCTCTCTGTCTTTCACTTTATCTTGGACTGCTCACTGTGTGAGAAGCTACCTGGCACATCCTAAGACTGTCCTTTGGAGAGGGAGTGAAGCCTACCAACAACCAAATTCATGAGCTTAGAAAAGGATGCCTTCTCTGTCCCCTGCTAAACAAGTTTTCCAATGCTACCTGCAACACCACCAAGTGCTTGACCTCAACTTCACAGCACCTAAGCTACCTGGATTCCTGACCCACAGAAACTGCACATGAATAAACATTTGGTGCCTTAAGCTATTGTGTTTCTAAAATGTTCTGAGGTTTGAACCCAAGACTATGAATAAGGTACTTCCCCAGTCCATGTTGCTATGTTTTGAGGTAATTTGTCACGCAGCCACAGATAACTAATATAGAGGCCCACAGAGCAGTCAATGGGCCCTCAGTAACAATCCCTCATCTGGAAAACTGAAGATAAAGAAAAAATAGAGAGTTAGAACCAGATTTAAAGTGTAATACTTAAGTCCTGGCCCTCATCCCTTATGCAGAACAAAGGTTATACTTCCAATTTAACTAGGTCAAAGGGTGTGGACTACTGCTCCATTGCTGGTAGCTTTGGTATTGGGTGTCACCTGACAACAGATGTCTTTGTGTTGCTGGAACTGACTTCTGCACAGTCCAGGCACCTCTTCTTTCCCCTTGGGACATCTGCTCAGATTCCTGAGGTCTTGGCACAGCCAGGGACCATGAAATTGAGCCTTGATTCTAGAAGGAGAGATTGAAATAAGGGCTTTCAACTATGGCAGCCAGAAGGAGGAGGTGACCTGAAGGAGTGGCCTATAATGCAGAAAAAGTTGAGGTCCTGAAAGAGCAAATCACAGACTCCCTGATAAAAATCGTTTCTGTACTGCCGCAGGGCTGAGAACAGGCTGTCAGTGTGATGTCTTTCAGTATCACTTCCTCTGTGGCTGGAGTCAATTATTTACTCTTAAGATTAAAAAAAAAAGTTTTAAAAAGCAAGACATATCATTCTCTTCAGCCCTGACTGGGACAGGCTTCTGCTTACGATGGGCCCCCATGTCCCCTCCCCTCAACCAACCTTGCAGTAACTGGCAATTATACAGGCCATTTCTGTTTTCCCTCCAGGAATACCAGGCTCTGATTTTTTTTTTTCTCTTATTCAGTGGCCACAGCTGCTGTGTTGCTATGCTGTCATCCGGTTGCTATGACTCGTGAGGTTGTGAATGTGCCAGAACGTGAATCTATTAATTTCACAGGAACTGGGCTCAGCACATACATTCCTTGTTAGGTCATTTGCTTTGCTACCTAAACCACATCCAATGTTCAGCAACGGGCATGTTTCCTAGAGTCTGGCATTGTAAGCAATCCAAATGCCCCATGTTTTGAGTCTGCACACTTCTTATATGAGCAAATTAGTGTGGAAGATGTAATTTAGGGAAGGGATACAAATAGGTAAGTTCAGGGGAAGAAAATCAAGGGTCAACAACTGGTTAATATCTCTGGTTCTTGTTATACACTTAGATTCTGTCTGCAAGAGGGGTATGTACTAGTGTCTACAGGAATGCCCTCCAAATGCTACTTGTTCAAATTCTGACCTCTTCAATACTAGATAGATAGATAGATATTGATGTTGTTTTCGTCAAGCTTTTTTTTTTTTTTTTTTTTTTTTTTGCCAGTCCTGGGCTTGAGCTCAGGGCCTGAGCACTGTCCTTGGACTTTCTCAAGGCTAGAGCTCTACCACTTGAGCCTCAGCACCACTTCTGGCTTTTTTCTATGTATGTGGTACCGAGGAATCGAACCCGGGTCTTCATGCATGCTAGGCAAGCACTTTAACCACTAGGCCAAACTCCCGGCCCTCGTCAAGCTTTTTCTCTCAAGAATAGCATTCTACCACTTTGAGCCACAGCAACACTTCCAGTTTTCTGGTTGTTAATTGGAGGCAAGAGTCTTACAGACTTTCCCACCCAGGATGGCTTTGAACCATGGTCCTCAGCTCTCAGAGTCCTGAGTAACTAGAATTACAGATGTGAGCCACCAATGCTTGGCTCATATTTATATTTATGTATAGATATTTAAAATCAAACCAGGCGCAGTGGCTTACACTTATAATCCTAGCTACTCAGGAGGCTGAGATCTGAGGATCAAGGATCAAAGCCAGCCCGGGCACAAAAGGACCTGAAACTCTTATCTCCAGTTATCCTCTAGAAAATGGGAAGTGGGGGTTGGCTCTAGGGTAGTAGCCTTGAACTGTAAAGCTCAGAGACAACACCCAGGCCCAGGGGTAGGGTTGTAGTCTTGAGCTGAAGAGCTCAGGGATAGCACCCAAGCTGAGTTCAAGCCCCATGACCCACACACACACACACACACACAAAGAGATTTAAATCATCAGGATGCTTTGTATTGAGAAGACTAGGTTTTGTAGCATCATGTAGCATCTGTTCTAGATGTATATAATATGTACATACAGTATATTTGTATGAGGTCAGAATATAAAATAAATGTTCTATATCCAGGCAAAGAAGTGTGAAGGTTTTCCATTTAGAGAGGGATGAACCAGATGAGAAATTAGCTATGATTTAGAGGTTTTCCAAATTCTTCTTCTCTAGTGAATTAAAGGTCACATCTGAGCATTGTTCCTTGTGCTCTCTCTTAAACAGAGCATCAGGCCTGACACTCAGAGCTGTAAGGCTACACTGGCACTCAGGACAGATGCCCCACCCTTTTTCTTGCTTAGTAGGTGGTAGGAAGGGGAAAGAGAAAAAAAGGAAGGATCAGAAATTCGTCATGCTTTTTCTTCCTCTACCTGACTAGGATGGGAGTTGGAAAGGTACATTACCTAATGAGTGTTGCTCCAAGCACAGAGGGGGGCTTTTAGTCATCTCCACACTGGAGATTCTGGAAGGAAGCTGCAGCTAAGGCTGATGTACACCAAACCAGGGATTGCCATGTCAAGTGAACCCAGTCGTGAAACCCAAGTAAGCCACAAGAAGCTCTGTCTTGCTTCCTTGAATCTCCATATTTCCTGCCTACCATGGATATAAAATGGAAAGTTAGCAGCCTGCTGGTGCAGAAGATAGTACTTCAGGAAGCTCAGTGAAGGATGAGGAGTCTATACCAGGGAAAATGGAGGGGAACATGAGAATCAAGTTGCAAGAGGGAGATAATACAGGTGCAAGAGGATGTCCCTGCTGAAGAGTGAACCACAAGCTTTCTCCCCACAGTAGCAGAGGTCTAAAGAGCAAGTAGAACATGTTGAATTAAAACTCCTTTGTTGGGGCCGGGAGTTTGGCCTAGTGGTAGAGTGCCTAGCATGCACAAAGACCCGGGTTCAATTCCTTGGTACCACATACATAGAAAAAAAAAGCTGGAAGTGGGGCTGAGGCTCAAGGGGTAGAGCTCTGGCCTTGAGAAAGTCCAAGGACAGTGCTTAGGCCCTAGGTTCAAGCCCAGGACCGACAAAACAAACAAACAAACTCCTTTGTACAACTCTTAAAGATAATGATAGCTGGGTGCCAATGGCTCAAGCCTATAATCCTAACTACTGAAGAGGCTGAGATCTGAGGATTGTGGTTCAAAGTCAGCCTGGGGAGAAAAGTTCATAAGGCTTATCTCCAATAAGCCACTCAAAAAAGGCCAGAAGTGGTGCTGTCGCTCAAGTGATAGAGCACTACCCTTGAGTATAAAGGGACTCGGGGACAGCTCCCAGGCTCTTAGTTCAAGCCCTAGGACCAGCTTTAAAGAAAAAGAAAAAGAAAAAGAAAAAAACCAGACACAGTAACTTATGCCTGTAATCCTAGCTACTCAGGAGGCTAAGATCTGAGAATCTTAGATCAATGCTAGCCCAGATACTTAAGTCCATAAGACTCTTGTCTCCAATTAATCACCAGAAAATGGATAGTGGGGCTGTAGCTCCAGGAGTAGGGTGGTAACTTTGAGCTGAAGAGCTCAGGGACAGCGCCCAGGCCCAGGCTGGAAATGTGGCTCAGTGGTAGAGTGCCTGCCTAGCATGCATGAAGCCCTGGCTGCATTCAATTTCTCAGTACCACACAAACAGAAAAAGCCAAACGTGGTGTTGTGGCTCTACTGGTAGAATGCTAGCCTGGAACAAATGAGGCTCAGGGATAGTGCCCAGGATGGACAAGAAAGAAAGAAAGGTGGGGGGGGGGGAGGGAGAAAGAGAAAGGAAAGGAAAAGAGTAAGGGGTCGGTAGGGGAGGGATGGGTATGAATTTTGAAAGGGGTGACATTGATTAAGATACATTGCATTCATAAACTGCTTTGTTAAATTGTAATTCCTTTGTGCTACCTGAAGACATGAATAACAATAATAAATTTCTCCAATTCTCATGAAGAGAAGGGCTGTCAACTGTACCATAAAGAGGTAGTACATACGATCTGATCCCTCTAGAGTCCATAGACATGTAAGCTTTTACAGTTACTTACCTCTACGGTTGAGATGGCATTCGAGAGGAGACAGTGATAAGTGCAATAATGTCCACTACACGTCCATCTCTTAATGAATATGCAGACACGTTAGATTATACGGCAAAAGGGAAATCCAGATGGCAGGTGGAACTAAAGCTACTAATTATTGACTTTAAAATGAGATTTTTCTGGCTTATGGAGATGGGCCTGAGGTAATCACAAGGATCTTCAGAAGTAGAAGAGGGGGGCAAAAGAGTAATCAGGGTCCTATGGAGATAGATACAACTGAAAGAATGAATGAAGAGCTGCAGTGTTTCTGGCTTCAAAGATGGAACGTAGTGGTTATGAGCCAAGAAATGTGGGCGGCTTCTGGAAGCTAACAAAGGCAAAGAAACAAAGTCTCCCCTGGAGCCCAGAAAGGAATAGTCCTGCCAATACCCTGATTTAAAACTAGTGATTCTGTGTTAACTGGAAGATGAAAAAAAAAAACTGTATTGTTTTGAACCACCAAGTTTCTGGTAATTTGCTACAGAAGCCATAAGAATTAAACAATGCAGGAACATTTTCTAAATGTGATGCTTTCTGGAAAGGGTTGATACTGTGTATTACAAGCCCTAGTTTTCATATTAGAACATGAGCAGGAAACTAGGCTGGGTGGGTCAGGCAAAGTCCCAGGAGACCAAGTCACCAGGTGGTTTCCAGAGTAACAGGCATTAGACACTCAGTTTGGACATCAGTTCTAAACTCTGAGATAGTATCTTAAAAGTACAGTCTATATGCAGTCCACTTTCTCAGGTGTGACCTTGAAATCATGCATCATTTTTGAAGCTTCCTTATAGACTATTTTTTCTTTCTTCTTTCTTTCTTTCTTTTTTTTTTTTTTTTTTGTGAGTTATGGAGCTTAAACTCTGGGCCTGGGCATTGTCCCTGCGCTCTTCAGCCCAAGGCTACTGACCTACCCTTGAGCCATAACCCCACTTCCCTTTTTTTTAGTGATTAATTGGAGATAAGAGTCTCAGGTTCTTTAGTGCCCAGGCTGGCTTTGAACCATGATCTTCAGATCTCAGCCTCCTGAATAGCTAGGATTACAGGAGTGAGGCACCATGCCTGGCTAGACTAGTTTTCTTGAGTTTTCCCCAAAAGCTTATGTGCTGAAACTTGGTCTCCAGACAGAAGAACTATCAGAAGGTGGTGGGATCTTTAAGAAGTGGAGTTTCGTGGGAAGAAGTTAGGTCATTGGATGTGTACCCTTAAAGGAGTTATTGGAACACCGGTCTCTTCCTATCTCTGTGTTTGCTTTCCAGTTGCCATGAAAGGAACAGTTTTCCTGTAATTCTGCCATGACATAATACCTTACCACAGGCCCAAGGCAATAGAGCCAGGCAACTATGAATTGAAACCTCTGAAATCATGAGCCAAACTAAACTTTTTGCTTCATGAAGTTGGTTATTTCAGGTATTCTGTCACAGTGATAGAAGGCTTGACTAACACATTAGTCTACACACCTCAATGTAGAGGTCAAGAATAGGAATGGTTCACAATATAATCAACTGTCAGCGTTCTATGAACAGTTCTGGGTATTCAGTGACCCCCAAGGAGTCCAGCAATGCTGCCCCACCATCCAAGAATTATGAATAACTCTTTTCACAATGAAAAGAAAGAAAAGAAATGCACAAACCCAAGAGTGAAAGCATTATGCACAGCATTCCTGGAATCCAGGTTGGTAGGAATGCCAAAGTCTTGTATCATCACCTTGCATATTGCTTTTTCTGACTTGAGACAGGTGAATGTTTATTGATAGGTACAGCTCAAAGGTCAGAGCTCACTACATAGTGAGAAGAAAATCTCTTAATTCTCTACCAGTAATAAATGTGAGTCCTGGGACATGAGCCTTAGTTAGCATAATGTTGGGAGGTGTTATTGGGCTTACTGCCAAGAGGGTCAGGCATCCTAAGGTTACTTTAGGGCCTTGGCTTCCTTTGGAATTAAGGAAGTCCTCCTGTCCTTGGTGTGATAATACCTACATGCAATATCCTTGCTGGAACTCAGCAAGAATCCAGGCCTTTGGAAACATATAGTATCCATAAGGAACTTTTTTTTTTTTTTTTTTGCCAGTCCTGGGCTTGAGCTCAGTGCCTGAGCACTGTCCTTGGACTTTCTCAAGGCTAGAGCTCTACCACTTGAGCCTCAGCACCACTTCCAGCTTTTTTGTATGTATGTGGTACCAAGGAATCGAACCCGGGTCTTCGTGCATGCTAGGCAAGCACTTTAACCACTAGGCAAAACTCCCGGCCCCCATAAGGAACTTTTAAGGCTCTCTATGTTTGAAATACTCCACAATATTTCCTAGGAACTGTATATAGAAACTGTAATTTGTGGATTGTTTATACCAAAAAAATCCATAAACCCCTTCATTTAGTCTTTTCTACTTTTCAATTCCAAATAGAATTCTCCAGAAGGACCACATTGGATGGCCACTTCTAATTGTATTTATGTGACACTTCCACATTCGCTGTCAGACTCTCAGGCCCCATAACACTCATTCAGAATCTCGAAAGCTATCTCACTTGAATGACCTTTGCCCTGTAGTGCTGCAGGGCTTTGCCTGATCCCTAGACATAAATTTTGCCCTTTGCTCTCAGCTAGAAGGTGTGTGGCTGACTCACCTGCCAGGACCTCACTGCATAAGTCCTGTCAATAGACTAATTCCCATCTGATGTGGAGTCTGCTGGGCACCACATCCCAGGTTCTGCTTGGTGCCAATAGTTATCTTTGCATTCTTGTCCCAGGTTACTTCCACTTCTAAATTCAAGGAAAAAAAAAAAAAAACTAGCAGTCTTAAATGTTACAGCCAAAGCTCTGGATCCTAGGTCTTGTTTATAAATAAAAAATAGCTGCTTCAGAGATGGAGCCCCATGGTCACAAATGAAGCCTATTTTGTGGCCCATCTAGTCATGCTTTCAAATGACAGATAAGTCAACAGTCTCATCTACATTGTAGGGACCAGCAAATCTTACCACAGTTACCTCAGGTATTGATGGACACTATACATGACCAGCATGCACAACCTCCAAGCAACTGTGCTGAAGCAACTGTGGCTTCTCCCTACTCACACACTGCTTTCCAGAACCAGATAACAGTTAGAGGGCTGCATTCTTATCCTATCAGTGGAGTTAAGGACTTCCAGGGATTTCTTACAGTTATGCAAAGGAATGCTTTACATTGTCTCAACACAGTCAAGACAGTACTTGAGAACTATGTGCAGTGAAAAGTGAGACAATGTTCCTCCAATTGCTCTTTCTCTAACTGGCACCTACAGTAAGAAGCTGAAAGGACAGAACAGTCAGCTTGGGCTTCTGAATGCCCTTACTCCTTGCCTTCAGATGTAGCATGGTTCTGTGAGCTCATTTTCTGCATATGTATATAACACTCAGGAAACAGTTCCCTAAGGATCTCTCACATATCTACATGTCTCCGGAACAGTCAATGGGAACAGTCAATGGCTGCCATTGTTCCAACAGTCATTATCTATCTATCTATCTATCTATCTATCTATCTATCTATCTATCTATCTATCTATCTATCTGTTGGTTGTAGGGCTTGAACTCTAGGCCTGGACACTGTCTCTGAGAATTTTTGTTCTAGAATAGTGCTCTACTACTTTGTGCCATAATGCTACTTCTGGTTTTCTGGTGGTTACAAATTTTCCTGCCTGGGATGGTTTTGAACCATGATCCTCAGATCTCAGGCTCCTAAATAGCTAGGATTACAGGTATGAGCCACTAGTGCCCAGGTACATACTATTGTGTCTTTGGAACTCCAGGCCTGAGTGCTGGATATCTCTGAGCTCTTCAGCTCAAGGTGCTCTACCACTTGAACCACAGCACCACTTCCAGTTTTCCGAAGGTTAATTGGAGATGAGTCTGATGGACTTTCATACCCAGGCTGGCTTTAAATCATAATCCTCAGATCTCAGCCTCCTGAGTAGCTAGGATTACATGTGTGAGCCACCAGCACCCAGCCACATTATCTTTTTTTAAAAATATATTTTATTGTAATTAATAGAAGGGTTACATTATATTTGCCAGATAGAAGGTGCATTACTTCACAAACATGGCTACCCTTTCTTATGTTTTTGTCCCCATTTCTGTCCCCCCAACCCCCACACTATCTTTTTTAAAGATAATTTCTTCACTCAAAAGATACAGGAGAAAAGATACAGGGAAAGGGATCATGAGTTTGAGGACAACCTGGCCTATATAGCAAAACCCTTTCTTGTTTTTTGTTTTTCTGGTCCTGGGATTGAACTTAGAACTCCAGGCACAGTCCCTGAGCCTATGTGTGCTCAAGACTATGTGTTGATCCACAACATAAATTTTAGTTATTTCTAAGTAGTTTGTTGATATTAAGAGTCTTAGACTTTTCCGCCCAGGCTGGCTTCGAACTGTGATCCTCAGATCTCAGCTTCCTGAGTAGCTAGGATTACAGGCCCAGCCAAATCCTTTCTTGAACACACTCTCTCTGTCTCTCTGTCTCTCTCTCTCTCTCTTTCCCAAAGCAAGGTATAGGATGCTTACTGTTTAGTACCTAAGAGTCTGATTGTCAAAGTTTTGGGGATCTTGAAACATGCATTGCTGTGTACTCAGGTGTCACCTGGCCTTCTTTACATTAAGAATTAGAATTCAGGGAGGAAGCACAAGCAAAAGTAAATAGTCTGCCCAATGCTATTGCCATGAGTAAAGAGGACATTTGCTTCTGATGTACCCTGATGCTTTGTGTCTATTGCTCATCTGCTACACAACACTGCAGCAAGCTCACCCATTAGCTTGCAAGTAGGATGAAAATCTCAGACCCTCCATACCTCTTGACAATTTCATGTTCCTTTCTCATATAACACACCTCTTCAACTCACCTTCTAATTCCCTTCACACCTGTGATCAGAAAGCCATCTTGGCAGTTGGAGCCAAGGGGAAACTACCCTTAAGAGAAAAAGACAGATCAAATTAAGAGCATGATTGAAAGTATAGCAGGGATGCAGTGGCTCACGCCTGTAATCCTAGCTCCTCAGGAGGTGAGATCTGAGGATCACGATTCAAAGCCAGCTCGGGCACTAAAGTCCCTGAGACTCTTATCTCCAATTAACCACCAGAAAACAGAAGTGGCACTGTGGCTCAAGAGGTAGGGCACTAGTTTTGGTTGAAGAGCTCAGGGACAATACCCAGGCCCAGAGTTCAAGCCTCACGACCACCACCAACAACAAAAAGGAAGTATGGCAGGACTTGGTGACAGGGCTGAGAGATCCAGAAGACTGGTTTAAGCTTGAAATCAGAAGAGTATGGTAATTTTGGTCTCTTCCTTGTTACATTGTTAGCTGAATGTTTCAATTAACCTAGGGACAGGCAATTGTAACTTGTTCAAATGAACAAACTCATTGGTTTTCTCATCTGTAAAATGAAATGAGTAGAATCTGGTTGTTTCTTAGGATCCTTCTAGCTATAAAATTCGTACTTTATAAATTTGTAACAGGGCTGTCTTGCATACACATTAGGCACTTGATCTAACTTAAAGTAATGATTGCAAAGAAAACTACGATAAAATGGACAGAGTACAGCATTGAAAGTTAGGATTTTTGCATTCTAAGTCCAATTTGCTGCGGCATGCTGGGGAAGTTAGTCTTTTCCTGAAGGATATAGATGTGAGATGAAGATACAGAAGGCTTTAGATGGCTTTGAGGACATAGTATTAGCTTACATCCAAAAATTAAACTTTCTTTTTAATTCTCCTTTTATTTTTCAGACTATGCCACATAGAGAGTCTCAGCTTGTTGCTGGGGCATATTTAACAACTCTTGGACTAACTTCCCTGTTTTGGAAAAAAAGACAGAAGTCTTAAACTCAGATGCTCCACATGCAGCACTAACTAGAGAACATTTAATAAACCTGCCCAGCCCTCCTTTGCTTTTGTTTTGCTTTCCATTTATGGCAAATAATGTCTGTTTTCCACTTATGGAAATGACAAAAAATTTCCTTTAAAATTAAGTTAACTGGGGCTGGGAGTTTAGCCTAGTGGTAGAATGTTTGCCTAGCATTCACAAAGCCCTGGGTTCGATTCCTCAGTACCATATACATAGAAAAAAGCAGGAAGTGGTGCTGAGGCTCAAATGGTAGAGCTCTAGCCTTGAGAAAATCCAAGGACAGTGCACAGGCCCTGAGCTCAAGCCTAGACTGGCAAAAAAAAGAAAAAAGAAAAAAAAATTAAGTTAACTAAGTCGGTGCAGTAGCTCATGCCTGTAATCCTAGCTACTCTGAGGATCAAAGTCCAAAGCTAGCCTGGGCACAATAGGACCTGAAACTCTTATCTCCAATGAACCTCTAGAAAATGGGAAGGGGGGCTTGGCTCAAAGGTAGGGTGGTAGCCTTGAGCTGAAGAGCTCAGGGACAGCGCCCAGGCTGAGTTCCAGTCCCATGACCCACAAAAAGAATTAATAATAACTATAAAAATTTTCTAAAATGCACTATATTAATGGTTGCACAATTAAACATGTGTGAGTGTGTGTGTGTGTGTGTGTGTGTGTGTGTGTGTGTGTGTGTGTGTGTCCTCGTGTTAGAGTTTTAACTCAGGCCATGGGTGCTGCCACTTTGCTTTTTTGCTCAAGGATAGTGCCCTTCTACTTGAGTTACAGCTGTACTTCTGGCTTTTTGCTTGCTACAATGGCCTTCAAGTGCTTTCTCTTCCTTTTTTTCTTCTTTTTTTTTGTCCATCATGGGATCTGAACTCAGGGCCTGAGTGCTGTTCCTGAGTTCTATTTGCTCAAGGCTAGTACTCAACCATATTGATTCACAATACTATTTCCAGTTTTCTGGTGGTTAACTGGAGATAAGACTCTCATGGGGCCGGGAGTTTGGCCTAGTGGTTAAAGTGCTTGCCTAGCATGCACGAAGACCCGGGTTCGAGTCCTTGGTACCACATATAGAAAAAAAGCTGGAAGTGGTGCTGAGGCTCAAGTGGTAGAGCTCTAGCCTTCAGAAAGTCTAGGGACAGTGCTCAGGCCCTGAGCTCAAGCCCAGGACTGGCAAAAATAAATAAATAAAGCCTATTAAAAAAAAAAAAAGACTCTCATGGACTTTTCTGCTAAGGCTGGCTTTAAACTGGAATGCTCAGATCTCAGCCTCCTGAGTAGCTGGGAGTACAACCACAAGCCATCTGTCCTCGGCTGGCCTTCAGTCTTACCTGACTCATTCTCAAGTAAGTTTTCTGAAAATTCCTCTGCTTAACCTTCAGCATCTCCCACACTCTCCGTGGTTTAAAAAGTCTTGACCTCTCATCCTGGATTAACATCTATGTAACTGATACCTAGTAAATCCTCTAACCTCTTCTAGCTAATCTTTCCCTTCTTCCCCCCACCCTTTCTTTTTTTCCTTTGCCAATCCTGGGTCTTGAACTCAGGGCTTGGGTCCTGTGCTTGAGCTTTCTCAAGGACAGCTCTATCACTTGAACCACAGCACCACTTCCTGCTTTTTCTATGTATTTGGTACCAAGGACTCAAACCCAGGGCTTCGTGCATGGTAGGCAAGCACTCTACCATTAAGCCACACTCCCTGCCCAGTCCTTGAGATTCTTATCTCCAATTAACCATCAAAAAGTTGGAAGTAGAGATGTGGCTCAAGTTGTAGAGTGCCTATTTTGAACAGCATCAGGGCAGCATCCAGACCCTGAGTTCAAGCTGCAGTATCAGTGCAAAACAAAAAAAAAAAAGTTGATGCACCTGCTCTTTTGATGTTATCTTTGTTCCTCTAGTCTGAAGTGCTTTCTTCCCTCTTATTCTTCCACCTATCTCCCACTGGTCCTTTAAGACTCTGTTTACAAGTCATCTCCTCAACTAAGACTTTATACTCCCCTGTTGGGTGAAGCTTGAGATGCTCAGATGGTATTCTGGGATTTCCTTCAACACCATGTGATAGAACTATAACAGAGAAACTGGAAGTATGTGGTTTTAGAGCCAAGCCATCTGGATTGAAATTCTAGGGATTCTGCTTGCTCTTGGGCTTAGCCTGTTTATGCCTCTATTTCCCCATCTATAAGTGGAGATAAGAATACTATGGTGTTCGCATGAAATAGTGTAGGGCCAATGTCTTTGGGCAGAGTCCCACACATAGTGAGTACTCAATAAATATTAGCTATTATTGTTTCTGAATGCATCATAATCTTTTGTACATAGCAGTTCCCTGCTTGGTCTCCCTTGAGGGCAGGGAGTATGTCACATTCACCATTGAGTCTCTGGGTGTCTCCACCCACCCATGAAGCCTAACACATATGGTGTTGAATACGGATCTTTGAATGAAGAATGTTTTACTCCCTAATTTAACTCACCAAATTTGGCCTGATCCTGCAGTTCTTTCTAGGTTTTCAGAATTTGTTTTCCTTGTTCTGGTCTGGGCAGGTTATAACCCAAATCTTTTCTCTTTTTTCTTTTTTCTTTTTTTTTTTTGCCAGTCCTGAAGTTTGAACTCAGAGCCTGGACAATGTCCTTGGGCTTTCTCCAGACTAGTTCTCTATCACTTAAGCCATAGTGCCATTTCTGGCTTTTTCCGTGTATGGGGTACCAAGGAATGAAACCCAGGGCTTCATATAAGCTAGGAATGCACTTTACTAACAGGCCATGCTCCTGGCCCCACAATCCAAATCTTATTGATGGCATTTTGATTTTAGATTTCAAAAGCTGGTCTGAGTACAAGTCAGGAAATCCCTCAGGTAGTATGGAAGGAAGTATTCTCTCACAATTCGTTAGAATTGTCCTCTCAGGATTATCACTTCCCTTTGCTCTAGTTAGTCAAGATGAGTATGAGCAATACTCAATCACAGCAAGGCGTTCAACCCTTCAACAAGGGTGGCTGGGGTGCTGATGGGTACTGAGGATGCAGAAGAGAGGAGAGTATGAGCCCAGCTGACAAGGGACTTCCTATAGAGTGACTGGGTCAGTCCACATTTATCTGGCTAGACAAGGAGGCAGTTTTGAAGCTGGATGTACACAAAAGATAATCAGGATCTGACTTGGAGCCAAGGCTGCAAGGCAAGACCAGGCAAGTCAAAGGTGAAGGCAGGAGGTGAGGGCAATGCCAGGAAGTAGAGTTCAAACTGCTAACAATCAAAGTCCAGCAGGTGACAACCTCCCCCTCCCGACAGAGATAGATTCCAACAGAGTGGGCCACTGGGGCCCACTGAGGTGCTCTTTTGTTTTTTTCTCTTTCTTTTCTCTGGGTGAAGAACTAGAAAGCAGAGAGAAAACTACTCTGGCCTCCCTGGCCCAGATGTAGAGGTGAAGGCTGCGGCAGCGGCAGCCACAGGTCAGTATTACAAAGCCAAGCCATGGGTCTCCTGTCAGGACCTGCCTTGGGAAGGTGCGGTGCTGCTGAACAGCGTGTTCCCCAGCCAGCTGCTGACAACAGGGCAATGGAAGCATGGGAGACTGCGGCACAAGGCCCAGAATCTGCTGTGTAACCAGCTGAGTGGCTCTGAACAAACCATTTTGCTTCTTGAGCCTCTATTCTGCATTTAGAAAAGGAGTATGAAGATGCATGAAATTAAATGAATATTTCCAATCTTTTGATATAAAGACGTGTGTGTGTGTGTGTGTGTAACTGGAGATAAGAGTTTCATATACTTTCCTGTCCAGGTTGGCTTTGAACTGTGATCCTCAGATCTCAGCCTCCTGGATAGCTAGAATTATAGGCATGAGCCACAGGAGCCCAGATATGAAGATCTCTTTTTAAATGTAAAACATTGCTCAATGGTTGAATACTTGCTGAGCATGGATGAGGCTCAAGTTCCATCCTCAGTACCACAAGACAGAACAGAAAAACCCAGCACTTCTAGGACTCCTTATGATAATACTGGCAATTTTAGAATTTGGTACCTATTGATTTTTAAAAATACAAAATAAGCCAGGTGCAGTGGCTCACACTGTAATCCTAGCTACTCAGGAGGCTGAGATCTGAGGATCCCAGTTCAAAGCCAGTCCAGGCACTAAAAAAAAAAAAAGAAAAACGAGAGACTTTTATCTCCAATTAATCACTAGAAAAAGGAAATGGGGCCGTGGCTCAGGGGTAGGGCAGTAGAGCTGAAGAGCTCAGGGATAATGCCCTGGCCCAGCAGCAGGGTGGTAGCCTTGAGCTGAAGAGCTCAGGGACAGCATCCAGGCCCAGAGTTCAAGCCCCATGACCTACAAAAATAAATAAATAATACAAAATAGTAAAAGGCAATAACTTGTGTATCTTCTAAAAGAAATTTGTTTCATTAAACAATAATATAGGAACACCTATAGTCCTTTATAAGCAGAGGGGTAGAGCATCCTTTTGGGGGGGGTGGTCAGGGGACTTGAACTCTGCCTGGACACTGTCCCTGAGCTCTTCAGCTCAAGGCTACTGCCCTACCCCTGAGCCAAGCCGCACTTTCCATTTTCCAGAGGTTACTTGGAGCTAAGAGTCTCAAGGTCCTTTTGTGCCGGGGCTGGCTTTGAATCTTGATCCTTAGATATCAGTCTCCTGAGTAGTTAGGATTACAGGCTTGAGCCACCAGCTGAGCATCCTTTTTAATTAACTTTATTTTTTAATATGCGATACTAAGGAGTTGAACCTAGAGCCTCCTACATGCTAGGCAACACCCTGTCACTAAGCCACATTCCCGGCTCATATCGCATCCTTTTAAAAGGCTAGATTAGTAAAGATCCAGGCCATTAGGACATCATCTTGGCCTTCCAAGCCAAAACAAGATTCAAAAGAAATATAATTTCAGAAAGTCTTGCCTTTGCCCTTCCTTCTCCCCTTCTGGTTTTGATCATCTTCATCATCTTTGATCATCATCCTGAGGAGAGGATTTCCATGGGTACTTGATTAGAAATTAACTCAATCAGAGTGTTATGGGACCCAGCTAATAAGGTGCTACCTTCCAAAGCATTTAATTATAATAGGAGCAACAGGTCAGCACATAGCCCAGAGTATAAGAAGCCATAGACTCTGAGCCTTCAGAACAGATATATAAACACATGGCAGGCAGAAGCCTTCAAGCTTCCAAATAAACTTCACATTCACTCATCATTGTATTGGAATTTATTCCTTTAATGAAGGCTAGAGTGACAACCAAGACATAACACTGGCAGATGCTATCTGCTGCTGAACTTCAACATTAAGCAAGCATTGCTGCTACAGGATTGCAATCCTAGTGGTCTCTGCTGGCTGTGGAGCCAAATGGGGTATGTAAGCTTTGTATACTATGAACAATAGCAGAATCTGCAAACAACAGCAGACAATTCTGTTATTTTCAGTCTCAAAGTCATACCAACCTCCTACCCTAATTCCTTATCTTCCTTAGAGCTCACAGAAACCTTTTATCTATGTCTCTGACTTGGGGGGAGGGGGAATCAAGGGACATTAGAGCCCTGGACCAATGTCAATAATACTGATATGCTAGAGGAAAATTGGAAAGTCAGGCTGAGAGGTAACAGTTTTGTCTTTTTGGCTACCCAGGTTTGGAATCCCTTCCTAGCTTTGTGGAAGAGTCCATCTTATGAATCTTGGTGAAGTTAGAGCCCATTGCACAGTTCCTACACTAAAGGTTAAAAACTTGAAAATGTTAACTATTTTATTTACCAGGCCCCTTTATCCACTGGGCTTAGAAACGTGAGGAGGGCTTTGCCAATCGGATACATTGCCCTGGGCATAAATCTAAATCCTACACCAATCATAGATCCCAACAAAGAATCTTTTCCGGTAAGAGTAGCCAAGGCTAGCAAAGCCTTATACAGATCCAGGGTCATGGTAGCAGTTGCCCAGGGTTCTGAGACCACAGTCATTCTTTTTGCTTTTCAGATACCATTTTGGCCTTGCTCCTGGCTGTGGCCCATTATCCTTTATTCTCATTTATAACCTGAACCTGACTCTTCAGCCTTCTCAGAGCTACCCAACATCCTTTCTACAAATTTCTCTTTGCTTTCGACCATCCAGAGCAAGTGCTTGCTGCATTTTTTTTTTTTTTTTTGCCAGTTCTGGGTTTGAGCTCAGGGCCTGAGCACTGTCCTTGGACTTTCTCAAGGCTAGAGCTCTACCACTTGAGCCTTAGCACCACTTCCGACTTTTTTTCTATGTATGTGGTACCGAGGAATCGAACCAAGGTGTTTGTGCATGCTAGGCAAGCACTCTACCACTAGGCCAAACTCCGGGCCCTGCTTGCTGCATTTTTATGTCAGAGTTCTTACTAGCCCAATCTTGTGTCAGTCTTAGCACTTAACTTGTTATTGTATTTTGCTTAGGTTCAGAGAAAATTCTAATTATACAGATGGATAGTTATAAATAATTATGGTAAAAAACCATTATATAGTATTTGGTATATGCTAGAATCTATTCTCACTATTTTGCATGTGCTAAATCACTCTAGCCTTTGGAGGCAGGTCCATCATTCCTCTCCCTTCTTTTTTTCCTATCAGTACTGGGGGTTGAACTCATGGCCTTAAGCTCTCACCTGGCTTTTGTATTTATTGCTGGCACTATACCAGCTAAGAGTACCTCAGATTTGTCTACCCAGGCTGACTTGGAAGCTGGATTCTCATAGATCAGCCTCCTGAGTAGCTAGAATTTACAGGCTTGCGCCACCAGTGCCCATCCGCATTCGCCTTTTACAAAAGACAAAACTGAGATAAGGAGGAATAATTTACTCAAGGTCAAGGGCTTACATCAAAGCAGTTCCATTCCAACATGTACACTCTTAATTATCTCTCTTTGTGTGTCTCTCTCTTTTTTGCTCTCTTTCCCCATTCTGCTTTCTTGTGTTTGTGGTATTAGGGGTTGAACACAGGGCCTCACATGTGCTAGTAGCAGGCAAGCACTCTATCACTGGCCTATGTCCTCAGCCTCACAAGTATCTCTTCTGAGATTGAAAGTGCAATCCAGAAGCTAGAAAGAAATGTAGTAAAAAAAAATATTTCCAAGTTGAATGAGTAACTATAAAAATGTATAACTGCTTTTCCCCCTCATCATAAACATAAAAATCAGGTAATAAACAACTAAAATATACAAGTGCTAAAGGAATGAGCTAAGTGATGGCTCTTCCAGTCATATCTCTGATCAGGCTGCTAGTTTATGAAGTCTGGTAAGCCTGCATACAGGAAGTGCTCTGCTTCTCATTGCTCTGCCACTGAAAAGCAGACATGTCCAGGCTGGCATAGCACAGCAACATCCATATGACACACCCACTCTTGGGCCAGCCAGGCTCAGGAACGCCAGGAGGATCTTGTGCCAAACTGCACAAAATACAGTTTACAAAAATAACAAAACAAAAATACTCAACACTGATTCCATACAGAAAAGGAGCCCAAGAATCAATGGGAAGAACTCCCCAAGGCTGAAGTGGAAATTACTTAAAACAAAATTAACATTAGATTATAACCCAAGTATTAGATAAATATCTTTGAGTCCATACTTATATATATTTTTATGCTAGTACCAGGGGCTCAGATTCTTCTTTAGCTTTTTCATTTAAGGTGAAGGTTTTGCCACTTGAACCACAATTCTGTGTTTGGTTTTTTGCTGGTTAATTGGTCATTAGAGTCTTATGTCTGTACCAAATGGCTTCAAACAGTGATCTACAGATCTTAGCCTACTAAATAACTAGGATTATAGGAGTGAATCACTGATGCCCAGTTTGCCATTAATATCTTTAAACTGAGGTTAAGTAGTTACAAAAAGTTTACTGTGGAATAGTTATACCTAGCTAATGTCACAATGATCATTTTTACTTTCATAATAGTGAGCATCATTGTTCTAGTCTACAAATTTACAAATGTTAGATACACAAAACTCTCTAGGGGTCGGGAGTGTAGCCTAGTGGTAGAGTGCTCGCCTAGCATGCATGACCCTGGGTTCGATTCCTCGTTACCACATACTCAGAAAAAGCCGGAAGTGGTGCTGCAGCTCAATTGGCACAGGTGCTAGTCTTGAGCAAAAACTGTCCAAGGACAGTGCCCAGGCCCTGAGTTCAAGCCCCAGGACTGGAAAAACAAAACAAAACAAAACCATTCTAGTCTTACCTAGCACAACAGGTTTAACTCTTTGAAAATAGACAAACCATTTCTTCCAAATCGGATATTATGTATCTTTCTTTCCTTTGCTAGGGTATCAGTTGTTCCCTCTTCCTTTAGTTTCATTGGGTATGGGCATCTTAAGCCCTGTTAAGTTTGCCTTGTCTTGCCCAGTTTTAGATCTAACAAGTGCATATCAGACAGACCATGTGCCATTTGTCTCTTTGATATTGGCTTATCTCACTCAACATGATTTGCTCTAGTTCCATTAGTATTCTAGCAAATGCCATTATTTATTGTTATTCTTTTGCCAGTCCTGGGGCTTGGACTCAGGGCCTGAGCACTGTGCTTGGGCTTTTTCAAGGCTAGAGTTCTATTACTTAAGCCACAGCACCACTTCCTGCTTTTTCTAAGTATGTGGTATCAAGTAATCGAATCCCCATCTTTGTGCATGCTAGGCAAGCACTCTTAACACTAGGCCAAACTCCTGGCACCATTTTTTGCTTTTCCAGTCTTGAGGCTTGAACTCAGGGCCTGAGCACAGTCCATGGTCTTTCTTAAAGCCAGAGCTCTACCGCTTGAGCCACAGCACCATTTCTGGCTTTTTTCTATGTATGTGGTACCAAGTAATCAGACAGGTCTTTGTGCATGCTAGGCAAGCACTCTACCACGAGGCCAAACTCCTGGTCCTCAGGGTTGTTTCTACTTGCATTTCCTTTATGGCTATGAATGATGAACATTTCTTTATATGTTTCTTTGCCATTTTTATCTCTTCTGAGAAGCTCCCATGCTTGTTAGGTTTGAAGGGAATTCGTTTAGTAAGTTCCCTGTATATATTGGATATTAAGCCTTTGTCTGGTGTAAATATCATTTCCCAGTTGGTTGGCTGTCTTTCTATTTTTGTAACTGTGTTTTTAGCTATGCAGAAACTTTTTATTTTTAAGTAGTCCCATTTGTTGAGACTCTCTCCAATCTGTTGTGACCCTGGGACTCTGTTCAGGAAGTTTCTGCCTGTGCCTATGAGTTCTAGTGTCTCTCCAACTCTGTCTTATAGTTTCAGAGTTTCAGGTCTGTTGTTGAGGAGTTTGATTCATTTTGAGTTGATGTTCATGCATGGTGACAAGCTGGGATCCACTTTTTTAGGTTTTTTACATGCTTGCCATTAATATCTTGACAAAATAAAATAAGTAGTTAAGGCATTTATATTGTCTATTAAATGCATTGGCAAGGAGGAATGAAATCATTATATTATTGCCCAGGCTGATTTGAACTTGTAGGTTTGAGAGATTCTCTGTCCTAGCCTCCTCAGTAGCTGGGCCGACATAGATGTGGATCACCATACTACAGATGTGAACAATCCGCTTGGATTAAATACATTTCAATAGTCATTTCTGAATTACTTAAATATACATTCTAATAAGATTCTAGCTGGAGGGCTGGGAGTTTGGCCTAGTGGTTAAAGTGCTTGCCTAGCATGCATGAAGACCCGGGTTCGATTCCTCGGTACCACATACATAGAAAAAAGCCGGAAGTGGTGCTCAGGCTCAAGTGGTAGAGCTCTAGCCTTGAGAAAGTCCAAGGACAGTGCTCAGGCCCTGAGCTCAAGCCCAGGACTGGCAAAAAAAAAAAAAGATTCTAGCTGGAACCTTGTTCTGGTGACTTACACCTGTAATTCTAACTAATTAGGAGCTGAGGTCTGAGGATCACAGTTCAAAACAAGCCCAAGCAGGAAGTCTGTGAGACACTTATCTCCAACAAACTACTCTGAAAAGGGGTGGAAGTGGCTCTGTGGCTCAATGGTAGAATGCTAGCCTGGAACCAAAGAAGCGTAGGGCAGTACCTAGGCCTAGGCCCAAATGATTGACCTACCATCAAAAAAAAAAAAAAAAAAAAGGATTCTAGCTGAGCACCAGTAGCTCATACCTGTAATCCAGATATCAGGAAGCTGAGATCCAAGGATCACAGTTCAAAGCCAGTCAAGGGCAGCAAAGTCCATCCATAAAAATCCTATCTTCAAATAACCACTAAAAAGCCAAAAGTAGAGTTGTGGCTCAAGAGTGCCAGCCTTGAGCAAAGTAGGTAAGGCACAGTGCCCAGACCCTGAGTTCAAGCCTCCCATTACCAGCATAAAAATATAATAATAGTACATTTTAAAAGATTGTAAATTTTCCATTGGCATCACTGAATCACCTCAGTTGTTGAGCACAGTTTGAAATCCTCTAAGGAGCTCTTAAGAATCCTCTAAGAATGCCCTTAGTCTCTGCCCCTAAAATTCTCTGGACTGTTGAGATAGAAAACTCCATACCTCAAGAAAAAGCACTGAAAAAGCAGATGTGTGCCCAGTGGCTCATGGCTCATATCTGTAATCCCAGCTACTCAAGATGCTAAGATCTGAGGACTGCAGTTTGAAGCTAGCGGAGGCAGGAAGGTCTGTGAGACTCTTAGCTCCAATAAACTACCAAAAATCTAGAAGTGGAACTGTAGATCAATTGGTAGACTGCTGGCCTTGAACAAATAAAAACAAACAAACAAAACCCCAAACTCTAAGACAGCACCCAAGCCCTGAGTTCAAGACCCAGGACTCCTCCCTCCCCTGCAACACACATACACACACACACACACACACACACACACACACACACACACACACACACACAATCACTTAAAAGCAACTCTGTAACTTCCCCTCCCCACTGTCACCCAGAACACTGCATGAGCAACTGTCTGAACCACAGCAGCAGTTGTCTTTGTCCTCCATGTGCCTGTCAAACTCTGCGTTCCCCAGCAGTGAGAAGGGCAGAAGGCGGGAATTAAGTGGGACAACAGATGGCTGGAACACGTCTTCTTGATGCTCAGCTGCACTAGCCAGCCTGTCAGGCTGTGTACATTTCAAATGTCTGAGGTTCAACCAAAAGAGACAAGTAATGATTTTAAATCGCTTGCTGAAACACATGGCTAATCCTTGGGTAGCCAGGAAGAGTGCTCAAAAACCACTTCAATCCAGCAAAGGGAACAAGGAAAGCCTGTGATCCCTCTCGGCTTTGAGCCCACATCAGGCCATTATGGGGACAGATGCGCATTTGTGTAGGATCCCAATGTGAGTCCTATTTCCTATGCTTTTTGAAAGGTCAAGTGATTCGTGTGTTTATTTGGAATGGAGATGAAGAGGGGAAAGACTGATGCACAGGTAGGTTTGGAGCCTAAGGTATTTGCCTCCGTGGTTTGAAACTGGGTGACCCCTTTAGTCAACCTGCTTCATAAGTTTAGGCAGCTCTGGTACCTTGCATTAGATCCTTCCTTTCTTTCTTACTTGCATCCTACTAAAAGTCTCCTATGGCTGCTTCTTAATTCTGTGTAATTAGGCTCTCCTGATACTTGGGACAGCTGCCATCTTGAAGATCTATCTCCTTTCCTTCCCCCACGCCACCCTCTATTGCTCTCAGCTTCCTGATTCCATTTCCCCGTTTTTACCACAAACTTCTTGAAATCAGACTCTGCCTTTCCGGATTCCATCTTTCACTTTCTGGTCTCTTATCTGCCTCTACTATACCACTAAAACTTCTTGTGTTACTAATACACCTTTTTTCTTCTGCCTTGGACCATTTTGGTATTTATAACACTGTTCATGGGCTATACAAAATTATCAATATAGACAGATGGGCCTTGGGAAGCAGGGGAGAAGCATATATGTCTATCTCAGTAAGTACCAAATGATTTTGCAGGCTTATCTAATCCATAGTCTAATCATCCCCATTTTTATTGGTAATCTCTGATCATTCCCCACCTCTTCAAACAGATCCTCTTTAAATTCATCTGTAGTTTATGTACTGCAAAATCCAGTGGATCTATCTGTGTTTGCATCAACACTGATCTCCCAAAACAAAGGCACAATACCTTTGTGCCTCTGATCATATAACATTTATCAAAATGAACTCCGGGAAATGGGAACAAACAAAAAACCCTGACCTCCCAGGATCATGTGACACAGTGACTACTTTCTCCTTCTTTCGGTGCTTTAATGATGATCATCTTCTCTGGTTTTCTTTCTACCTCCTTAGACAACTCGGTCTCTTTGACAGGCGGTTCCTCCTGCTTCACTTGGCCTCTACTTGTTGGGATACCTTTGGGCTTGATCCAGAAATAGTAACTAATTTCTGTCTACAGCCCTCCAGATGACCTCATCCTCCCAAGAGCTTTTATGACTACCTAGATACTGATGACTCCAATTTAACATCTCCATTGCTGAGCTAAGATCCATCCATTCAAATGTCTGCCTTATATACACAGGTATAAGTACACACTTATACATCCAAAATGGGGCTGTTGGGTTTCTTTAACCTCAAAATCTTCTACTCATTTCTTCCTACCCATTCACTCCTTCAGTATCTTTATCCTCCTTTCAGCTTAGGCCAAGTTCTAGAAGCCATCTTTCCTTCTTTCTTTCCCCTTATCTTCCACATGCAATGTCTCACTTTGTTTGATCAAAGAAGTAGTAGTAGTAGTTGTGTGTCACTCTATCCTACCTTCCTGTCCATCTCCATAGATGCTGTTCTACTCTAAGCCACCGTCATTTTTCATCTGGAAAACAACATGGCCTTTTGGGCCTGGAGTTTGGCCTAGTGGTAGATGCTTGCCTAGCATCCACAAAGACTCAGGTTCAATTCCTTGGTACCACATACATAGAAAAAAGCTGGAAGTGGTGCTGTGGCTCTAGTGGTAGACAACTAGCCTTGAGAAAACCCAAGAACAGTGTTCAGGCCCTGAGTTCAAGCCCAGGACTGGCAAAAAAAAAAAATGACCTTTTAACGGGCCTCCCTGTTTCTGAATGGTCCCTCTCAAATTTGTTCTCCACCAACAGCAAGAACAAACATTTCAGAGTATAATTTGCCATATTCAGCTATTCTTTCATTAAGAGATACTGTGTGTACTATGTACAAAAGTTACTACACCTAAGGATCTTGTTTCATGGTAGGGGGCAGGAAAGCAACATAATTAATGTAAGCTTATGTCATGGTAGAAGATGATAACATAGATGAAAGTAAGCACACCTCAAGGAACATAGTTTCTCTGCAAAACGGTGCAGTCTTTCAAATGGTGTAGACAGAAATGTCTGATGTCTACTATCAGTTTTTATGAGTGATGTTCATAAGAGCAATGTCTGATTTGAAGTCTGCATTTAAAAATATGTAAGATAGCCAGGTGCCAGTGACTCACACTCGTAATCCAACCTACTCAGGAGGCTGAGATCTGAGGATCCCGGTTCAAAGCCTAGCAAAGCAGAAAAGTCTGTGAAATTCTTTTTTTGTGTGGGTCATGGGGCTTGAACTCTGCCTGGGCGCTGTCCCTGAGCTCTTCAGCTCAAGGCTACCTTCCTACCCTTGAGCCAAGCCCCACTTCCCATTTTCTAGAGGTTAATTGGAGATAAGAGTCTCAGGTTCTTTGGTGCCCAGGCTGGCTTTGAACCTTGATCCTCAGATCTCAGCCTCCTGACTAGGTAGGATTCCAGGTGTGAGCCACCTCACTGGGTAAGTCCATGAAATTCTTGTCTTCAATTAACTACCACAAAACTGGAAATGGCAGTGTGGCTCACAATGGTAGAGAGCTGGTCTTAAGCAAAAAAGCTCAGGGACAATGTCCAGGCCCCAAATTCAAGCCTCATAACCAACAACAAGAAAAAAAAGTAAGATGATTCAGAAACAACTGGTTCTACCAGAAAGTAAAAAAGCTAACAAAGACTACTATTATGGCAGCAAAAGGATTTGGGAGCCAGGTACTAATGTCTCACACATGTAATCCTAGCTACTAGGAAGGCTGAGATCTGAGGATTACAGTTCAAAGCCAGTCTGGATAGGAAAAGTCCCTGAGATTCTTATCTCCAATTAACTACCAAAACCCAGACCCAGAAATATCAATCCAGGCTGGACCATGACAAAAATTGGAGGTGACCAGATAGTCACCCTCTGGAGAGTCACATTACAATCATGAAATAGTTAACAGTTCACAGATAAAACACAGATTGTCTAGCTAAACTTGAATTTTAAATAAATTTCAAATAATTTTCAGCATGAATACATCCTAAATATTCCATAAAAATACTTACATTAGTGTTTGTGGATTGTCTGAAATTCAACTTTGACAGAGAATTTGTATTTTTTTATTTACTAAATTTGGTAACCCTATAAGTAGTCTGGCCAAAATAGACCTAAATCTGCTCCAGTCACAAAATTTAACAAAATGTGGGAGATGGAGAAATTAGTTTAATGAGCACCACAACCATGTGATCAGCAATATTCAAATTAAGAAAAGTTTTGCCCTCAAGGATAGACTACAAGACTTTTCAACATACAGAAAATGAATCTGTTTTCTATTGAAAATAGCAACACAATACCACATACCTTGATTGAAAGAAAGCAGATTTATTTTAGCTTAAGATTCAGCCCTGAGGGGCTGGGAGCATTGCCTAGTGGTAGAGTGTTTGCCTAGCATGCACGAAGCCCTGGGTTCAATTCTTGGCTACCACACACACAGATAAAGCCGGAAGAGGTGCTGTGGCTAAAGCGGTAGAGGGCTAGCCTTGAGAAAGCTCAAGGACAGTGCCCAAGCCCTGAGTTCAAGCCTCAGGGCTGGCAAAAAAAAAAAATTCAGGCTGGGAGTTTGGCCTAGTGGTAAGAGTTCTTGCCTAGCATGCACAAAGACCCTGGTTCAGTTCCTCAGTACCACATACTTAGAAAAAAAAAGCCAGTTTTTCCCCTGGTATCCCAGTTGCCTTGTGAAGTGCCACCAGCCAGCCAGCCAGCTTGACTGCCTTCACACCAACCCTGTTGTTTAGAATCACCACCCCCCAATCAAGAACTTTGAAGAAACTACATTGCAACCATAGCTGCTTGCTACAAAAGCACAAATCTAGCTACAGAAGGGACTGTTCAAGCCATGACTATTTCAAACAGCTTTGGGCTATCACAAACCTCCATAAATTCTAGATGACCTTGCAGCTATTTCTGCTTAAGACAATGGAAGAGCATTTCCCTTAATATTAAAGAATAGGCCTGTCACTGATGCAAACAACGCCCTGCATTTGTAGGGAGAACTGTGCTGTGATTGGTACAAACATAACTTGCACCAAGTTTTTCTGTGATTGGCACCAACATCTTTGCCATTCAGGCTGTTCAGCTCACTGATATAGGAGACACCCTCCTGTCCTGATCTCTAGGTACATTAGGCCCAGTAAAAGGCTTCTTTTAAATACTGTCTCTTACTTTAGATGTTTATCATTGGTAAAAATGGACTGAGCTGAGCTGGAAACATG
Source organism: Megascapheus bottae (assembly GCF_031878675.1). Taxonomy (NCBI): domain Eukaryota; kingdom Metazoa; phylum Chordata; class Mammalia; order Rodentia; family Geomyidae; genus Megascapheus; species Megascapheus bottae. Next base: position 11,586,777 of record NC_143522.1, read on the forward strand.
AAGAGAAGACAGGGGCAATGGTAGCAACAGTGGTGTTGAGAGGGCAACTGAAGAGTTCTAGAAAGTAGCTGGGGGCAGAAAGGGCAACAAAAGAGACAATGAAAGCTATGAAGAACTTAAGTTGAGAAACTGCTGACCATGGTGTCTGAATGAGCTCCAGGAAGCTGCAAACCTTGAGGGCCTAGGGTCTCAGGGACTTTAGGCCCCAAATTTCTAACAGTAGCATCTATCAAGGCCTGAGGATCATGACACCTGAGAGCTCTAGCACCTGTTGCTGTAGGACCAAGAGGCCTTCTCAAGATCTGTACCACTAAGAGCTACTAGCTGGTTCTGCTTGCTGCAGGCAGAAGCTGAAGACTAACAGCTGCCAAATGATAGGGGCTGATGGTTAAAGATTAGAGCAGTTGGCTTCTAACTTTGAGTACCTGGAGCCATAAAGTCTTTGCTTTCTAAAACCTAGAGCAATAACTCTCAGGACTGGGAGCTATAAGCTTTTGGATCTGCCAGTTTAGCTCCTAAACCCTGGGCACTCAAGGTCTAGGGACAGTCAGCCCCAGAAGAACTTGTCCTCACCTATGCATTATTTCTATTCAGGTGGAGCAAAATGACCCCAGCCAGCTGGTTGGTAATATTTTATTATAACAAATGTAGTTGTTAGATGTGTGATTGCTCCCTCAAGCATGGCACTTAATCTTCCATTTTCATACCTCATGAAACTCTTCTGACTTAGAAATAAGCTCACTGTTGCAGCAGTGCAAAAGTCACTTTCTCAGGCATCTTGAGCCACTCACTTCCCTCTGTGAATGGAAAGCCCAGGCTGCTTCCTGTTTTCACTTACAGCTCAGTTCTCTGAGTGTCTGCGGTGTACGTGTCTTGTGATGTGTTACGGAAGCTGTGATGAGGTTCACATCCCAATTAGATGACATCCTTGGGAAGGAGAGCCTTAGACAAGTCAGGAAAAAAAAAATGAGGAAAATCCAGAGTCACTTTGGGGAAAACATGGTGCTTGGAAACGTCTGAACTCTATCCCAATCACCATCTAGTACTCAGCTCAAGAGAAAGTGATGAAGCCCACAGCTGCCTTTACCATGTGTCTGTATTTGGAGGGCAGGAAATATACAGAAGAAAGATGACAGGAAGGCTACTGTAAAGAGCACTGGGCTTGAGTTTAAAGGCTCTCCTTATATGATTGTGATAAAATAAGTTATTTTTATATTCAAATAACATTTTTCTTCAACATCATCTGATGAACTATGATTCTATCCTATTGGAATGGCTATTAAAATATTTTGGAGTCAGGAATCAGTGCCTCATGCCTATCATCTTAGCTACTCAGGAGGCCAAGATCTGTAGATGATGGTTCAAAGCCAGCCTGGGCAGAAAGTCCATAAGATTCTTACCTCCCAAAATTAACTACCCAAAAGCCAAAAAGTGGAGCTGTGGCTCAAGGAGTAGAGTGCTAGCCTTGAGCAAAAGAACTCAGGGACAGCACCCAGGCCATGAGGTAAAGCCCTAGGACCACACACACACACACACACACACACACACACACACACACACACACACAATTTAGAAGCTTCTTCCCTTGAGGTTTGAGAGGAAAAACAAATATTTTTTTCTTCTGGCTTATTATATTTCTTATTCCATAGACATGGCTCTGAAGCACACAGAACAGTCCAAAAATTCATATTCTTTTTCAAAGACCTGTCTCCACTGAGGATGCACTATAAGAGAGATAGGCTTTACTTAATGAGGAGGACTGGAAAGGTGTAGAGTGTTAGCACAGGTGGGAATGTGTGGGGCCACCTCAGACTGAAGGCTCAGGGAAGACAGGGGCTATGACCATGTATTGACCATGGACACTGGCTTTTGTCTATTGAATACTGTGTGCATTGTTGAATGAATAAGAAAGAACCAACACATATACCAGTGCAAGTTCTGTAATGTTTTGTTAAAACCCAGGAGAAAAAAAGATCCCAATTCTTTCATTATGTCAGTCCTGCAAAGGCCTTGAAAAATACTGCTCACCCTCTCACTGGGGTGAATGGCCTAGCCTCCTCCAGAAAACCCCAGTACTCAGCAGCAGTGCTAGGGATCCAGGAGGATCTGAATATATTTTTTAGGAGAGACAAATTCCACACTTAAAATTAAGACTACCACCTGCGTTTGGGTGCAGACTTATTAAGGCTCAGTGTTAAGAGGTGGTGTTAGGGGGCTGGGAGTTTGGCCTAGTGATAAAGTGCTTGCCCTAGCATGCAGGAAGAACCAAGTTTGATTCCTTGGTACTACATACATAGAAAAAGCCAGAAGTGGTGCTGTGGATCAAGTGGTAAAGTGCTAACCTTGAGAAAGCCCAAGGACAGTGCTTGGGCCCTGAATTCAAACCCCTGAACTGGCAAAAAATCAAAAAAGAGGTGATACTGGTTCCTTGAGCTCTGCCACAAAGTTCCACAAACTGAGTGGATAAACAGAAACTTATTGTTCACAGATGTAGAGGCTGATGTCCGAAGTCAAGGTGTGGGCGGGGCCATGCTAACTTGCTAGCTTCAGAGAAAGCCTGCTTTGCCTCTTTTTTGCTTCTGGAGGTTTGCCTGGCCTTGCAGCTGCAGCACTCCAATCTCTGCCCCTGTTGTCACATGGTCTCACTTCACACGGCCCTTTTCTCATGTCACAAGTTATGTTGAATTATAGGTCCATCTTATTCCTATATGACATCATCTTAATTAATTATACCTACAAATAATTAATTTCTAAGTAAAGTCAGGATCTAAAGAACAGGAGGTTAATTAAGATTTCAACATACTGTTTTTTTTTTTAGGGGGGGTTGTCATAATTCAGTGTATAACTAAAGGCATTGGGAGAATATGTTATAAAAAGGATTGAGAGGGTAGGGGCGGGAAAGTGGGAGAAAAGATAGGAAGGGGTAACAATGTTCAAGAAGTAATGTACTCACTACCTTATGAATGTAATTATAATCCCTATATATCACCCTGACAATAAAATAAATTTTAAAAAATTTTTTAGAAAAAAGGGCCAGGAGTTTAACCTAATGTTAGAGTGCTTGCCTAACATGCACGAAGACCTGGGTTCAATTCCTCGGTAACACATACATAGAAAAGTCGGAAATGGTGCTGTGGCTCAAGTGGTAGAGCTCTAGCCTTGAGAAAGTTCAAGCACAGTGTTCAGGCTCTAAGGTCAAGCCCCAGGACTGCTAAAAAAAATACTACATTTGATTTTTCTATTCATCTATTTTTCTGTCCATGAACATTTGAGTTCATTCCATTTTTTAGCCATTATGAAGAATATTGCTATAAATATTTATCTGAAAATAAAAGAGTCTCAGGGACTTTCCTGCTTGAGCTGGCTTTGAATCATGATTCTCAGATCTCAGACTTCTGAGTAGTTAGAATTACAGTATGAGCCAGTGTTGCCTGGTTATCTTCACTTTCTTGATCATATTCTTTGAAATGCAAAAGTCTTCACTTTGATGAAGTCCTTTGTCCATTTGTCACTTGTGCTTTAGAAGTAGTGTTTAAGAAAGAATTGCCTAGGGCTGGGAGTTTGGCCTAGTGGTAGAGTGCTTGTCTAGCATGCACTAAGACTAGGGTTTGATTCCTCAGTACTACATACATAGAAAAGCCAGAAGTGGTGCTGTGGCTCAAGTGGTAGAGCACTAGCCTTGAGGAAAGCCCAAGGACAGTACTCAGGCCCTGAATTCAGTCCCTAGGACTGGAAAAAAAAAAAGGAGAAGAAAAGAAAGCACTGCCTAATACAAGAGCATACAGATTTACCACTGTTGTCTTCTAAGAATTTTTAGAGTTTTAGCTCTAATTTTATATCTATTATCTCCTCCTTTCATTTTCAGTTTGATCATCATCTTTCAGTTTTATCATCTCATAAAAACATGTTTTACTGCAGATTTGCTTGGTGTACTTTTCTCTGTGTTGTTGCCTTTTACACTATATTAAAACTATGTTTTAAACAAAGTTGTTCATACTTAGTTCTGTGAAATGGATATTCATCCTTCTAATTGTCTTTGACTTCCATCAAACATGTATGTAATAAAATATGTTTTCCTGCCTAGTATTAGGTAGTGCTGTACCTTAGACCAAGACCAGAGGGATTCTAAGAATTGACAACTTTGCAAGGGTGAAGCTTGGTGGCTTAAAGCAAGTCAGTCTCCACTGACGTCAATCCTGAGGAAGGAGGACAGCTAGAGAGCTCTTTGACAGGGCAATCTGTCATCTTCCTTAAGTCTGACCACTGCAGGGCTCTTTTCCACCAAGGGCTCATCGTTCTGTGGTTTTGTTTGTTCAGGTTTTGTTTCAGTCATTGTCTCCAAGATGTTTGGATTTGGAAACCTTTCCTTCCTTCCTTGAGCAAATGACCTCCCATTTTTCCCCTGAATCTTTTATCCATTGATTATGGTAAGTTGGTGGCAAAATTAGTTCTCCTTTTCTTGAGCATCTTCTCTAAATGGTATATTTATTTGTTCTCATATTTGCCATTAAATCCTTCAGCTTTCTATTTATTTGAATATCTTCCAAAGCAGTAAACAAATTAATTTTAAATGAAAATGGAGCCAAGTGCTGGTGGCTCATTCCTGTAATACTGGCTACTCACAAGACTGAGATCTGAGAATTGTGTTTCAAAGCCAGCTTGGGCAGGAAAACCCATGAAACTCTTATCTGCAATTAAACACCAGAAAACAGAAAGTGGGGCTGTATCTCAAAGTGGTAAAGTTTAGCCCTGAGAGGGAAAAAAATTCCTTCCCTCCTTTTACAGAATTCTCATTTAGATTTAGCATTCCTAGAAGAAAAGGATCAGGAAGAAGATAATTTAAGGTTGACATATCTTTGCATAAGAAATCATTACTTTATCCTTTATTTCGAACCATACTTCTCAATGAAAGTAGTCAGCATGAGCTAAACTTGTACATTTCTGCAATAAGATAAGCATCTTCCCTTAAGGGATAAGTAGCTAAATCTAAAATCTATCCCTAGTCTTCACTTCTTAGTAACCTCAGTCCACATATGCCCAGGAACAGATTGGGTCATTTTCCCTGGAGAATTTTTTTTTTTTTTCCTATTGGAGTTTGAACTTAGGGCCTCCTGTTTGCTGATAGTCTACTATGGCGCCATCTCCAGCCCTCTTTTTGTATTGTTGTTTTGAAATAATGTCTTTGATTTCACCTAAGCCACACCAAGATCCTACCTCTATTTTGTGCTTCCCATAGTGGCAAGAACGACAAGTGCTTGTCATCATTATTTCCAATGTATCCAATTTCTTCTATTGAGGAGTCTCAAGAACATTTTTTGGGGGGAGTCTAATGATGACTTGAATCTGTTCTTCCTAATCTCAGTCTACCAAGTAGCTAGGATGACAGGAATGAACCACCACACCCAGCTATTGCATGAGAAGGAATTGTAATAACTTTTCTTACTGAGCTGGCTTTGCAGCTCAATAAGAGCTCAAAGATACTTCTGATTTCAGTCTCCAGAGTAACTTTAACCATGAGATTTTATTGAAATAGTTGAATGAGGCATCTGTGAAATAACTTGCATAGTTTGATGACCCCTTTTGATTATTTGTGTATGAAAAGGACACATTAGTTCCCTCTCTTTTTGTTTTTGTTTGTTTTGAGACAGACTCTTAATACACAGCTCAGACTGGCCTGTAACCAAAATCATCCTGCCTCAGTTTCCTAAGTACTGAAATTACAAGTGTACTGACCCACATTAATATTTTCTCCAGGTAACAGAATTTGAATTTTCTCATTTTAAACTTTTCAAAAATACTTTATTTATGTATTTATTTATTGTGCCAGTCCTGGGGCTTGTACTCAGTGCCTGAGCACTGTCCTTGGGCTTTCTCAAGGCTAGTGCTCTGTCACTTGAGCCACAGCACCACTTGTAGCTTTTTCTATATATGTGGTATTGAGGAGTTGAACCTGGGTCTTCATGCATGTTAGGTAAGTACTCTACCAATAGGCCAAACTCCTGGCCCTCAAAAATGCTTTATAAGCAGTACACTTTAATAATAACAACAGCAATGTAGGATATGACGTGGCCATTTCTATAAGTCTTACCTCTGTACTCGAGTACATGTACTGAATTTTAAAATCATGCAGCCAAGAACACATTTAATGTGTTGCTCTGCAGGAAAACTTAAAAAAAAAAAAAAGTAGTAAGCAGCAGTTTTTGATGGTGGAGAAGCAGGTCAAAAGTCTACAGCTCTAGCAGTCTGGGGCCCAGCTTTAAATTCCAGGTCACAGGGCAGTTAGCCAAGGCAGTCCTTTCTTGGTTCTTCTGCCCCCTCCTGGAAAGTTTAGGAAAGTACAGGCTCTGGCCTAAGGATTTCTCCAGGGATAGGATCATGGAGAGGTGATATTTAAGAACCCAATGACGTTTGGAAAGACTGGCCTCATTGCTCAAAATTGTTCTGGAAGTGCTTGCCACAGAACAATTAGTCATGTAGCAACCCTTTTGGTTCATTACCTAATTTTTACATGCAAACTTTTAAGCAAAATTTATTCTAGGTATTTATATATATATACAGAATAGACAAAGAAAAATACACATTTATTTTTGGGCCTCTTCCCCATTCTGTAATATAAATTGTTTTCTGTTCTATTTCTTATTATTTAACTTGTTGTTGTGCCCTGGAGTGGGCAGGACTAGGGTGAGACAATACTCTGCTACTTATAAGAATGGGTCCTTAAACTTTACACTGTGCAAATCTGACCCCTGTGTACAAATTTATGCACGTGCCTGAGGTATCCTGAAACAAATTGGCCACAGTAAGCTATTTTTCCCATGGTGAACCTCTAGGTTGTATCCACATTTTAGCTAAAATGCTGTGTTGACATTTTAAAAATGTAGTTGTTTATAATATTTCCTATATTGTTTATTCATTTTCTTTTCTATGTGTGCATTGCTAGGGTTTGAACTCAGGGCTTTGCCTAGGTATTTGCTAGGCAAGTGCTATACTACTTGAGCTATGCCTTAGTCCTGTTTATGCAGTCTCTACTTTGACACCTTCCTTTTTTTAAAGGTTGTAATGATCCTTCCTTCCTTTCTACCTTCCTTCCTTCCTTCCTTCCTTCCTTCCTTCCTTCCTTCCTTCCTGTCTTTTTTTGGATCTCAGATGTAAAAAGTTGAATTAAGTATTGTCTTATTCCATTTTCTGTTCTAAATACCATAGACAAGGAATGTCTTAAAGAAATGACTTTCATTGGGTCTGGTTCAAGCTTGGGGGATTGTATCTAGATGAAAATGCCATTTTTCTAGCAGAGACCCAAAGTATGGTACACAAGGTATCACATGACAAAAGATAGGGAGAGTGTATGTATTATGTATCCTCTCACTGTCTTAGGAAACCACCAGATCTACCATGAGGCCTCCACCCCGATGACCTCATCTAATCCTAATTACCGCATGGCCCCATCTCTAAAACCATCCTTGTAAAGGGGAATGAAATCTTAACATGGTACGGGGCCTTGAACTCTCCACTGGCCCTCTACCACTTAAGCAGCAGCTCTACTTCTGATTTTTGGTGGTTAATGACAATAAGAGCCTCAGAGACTTTGCTGCCTGGGTTGGTTTTGAATTGAGATTCTGAGATCTCAGCCTCTTGAGTAGCGATGATTACAGGCATGAGCCACCATTGCCCAGTTAAATCATAATTTCATAATGTCTGGCTTTTACTAATTTTCAGATAGAATATTAACACTATGGCTAATTTGTGGCCACTACATGCTATTTATTTTCTTTTAGTGTTCTTGGCTCATGGTATTTTCATGATATGATACTTTTGCTCTACGAGGGCCAGACTTAATGAATTTATTTCCCACCAGCCTCCTGATAATCAAAATTCTACACTGAGAAATTAATTCATTTGATCTTTTCTTGTAGTTAGATCTGAAAGAACAGATATTAATCCTTCTTGGCCACTTATAATGTAGTATGAGTGAATTTATGATCCTTTCCTAGGAGCCAGTTTGAAATAGGAGACAGGGAGAAGCATGAATGCACTAAACTTGAATTAAAGGGAGGCTGTACTCAGTCATCACCTAGGAAAGATCAAGAGCACATGTGTACCAGGATTTTTTTTTTCAGTTGTGGGGCTTAAACTCAGGGCCTGAGTATTGTTCCTGAGCTCTTTTGCTCAAAGCTAGCACTCCACCATTTGAGCCACAGCTCTACTGCTGTTTTTTTTTTTTAAGTGGTTAATTAGAGATAAGGGTCTCAGGGATTTTCCTCCCCAGTCTGACTTCAAACTAAGATCCTCAAATCTCAGTCTCCTTAGTAGCTAGGACTACAAGTATGAAGCACCAGCACCAGGATTGTTTGAAAGTTCTTTTAAATTGTTCTTTTTCTTTTTCTTTTTTTTTTTTTGCCAGTCCTGGGCTTTGGCTGAGGGCCTGAGCACTGTCCTTGGACTTTCTCAAGGCTAGAGCTCTACCACTTGAGCCTCAGCACCACTTCCGGCATTTTTCTATGTATGTGGTACCGAGGAATCGAACCCGGGTCTTTATGCATGTGAGGCAAGCACTTTAACCACTAGGCCAAACTCCCGGCCCCCTAAATTGTTATTTTTCAAAGGTGATATACAGAGTGGTTTCAGTTACATAAGTCAGCTAAGGAATATATTTCTCTTTGGACAATGTCACCCCTTTCCCCATTCTCTCCCAGCTTTTCACTCTCGTTCCCATCTACAATTGTTTAATTCATTTTCAATACAGAATTTGTATCAGGACTTATACACAAGAATGTTCTTGGAAGAACTGTTTATAGTGAACTTGAACTAGAAACAGCCCTATCTATCAAAAATAGAATGGAAAAATGCATTGCATTGCATTTACATGATGGAATACAATACAGCAATAAAAATGACATGGCTATCAAAAATAACTTGTATCTCACAAGCATAATTTTGAGTGAAAGAAACATGATACAGAATAATACATACAGTGGGAATGTAAACATATAAAGTTCAAATACAGGTGGTAGATTATAAAGAGTAAGAAGAAACTGGGGCTGGGAATGAGGCTTAGTGGTAGAGTGCTTGCCTAGCATGCATGAAGCCCTGGGTTTGATTGTTCAGTATCATAAACAGAAAAAGCTGGAAGTGGTGCTGTGGCTCAAGGGGTAGAGTGCTAGCCTTGAGCAAAAGAAGCTCAGGGGCAGTGCTGAGGCCCAGGACTTGCAGGAAGAAGAAAGAAAAAGAGGAGGAGGAGGAGAAGGAGGAGGAGGAGAAGGAGGAGGAGGAGGAGGAGGGAGGGAGAAGAAGAAGAAGAAGAAGAAGAAGAAGAAGAAGAAGAAGAAGAAGAAGAAGAAGAAGAAGAAGAAGAAGAAGAAGCAGCAGCAGCAGCGGCAGCAGCAGCGGCAGCAGCAGCTGCTGCAAGTTATAGAGAAAATTTCCCTTGAGCAAAGAGGTCAGGGACAACACCCAGGCAATGAGTTCAATCCCCAGGACTAGCAAAATAAAAGAAATCTGATGTCATCTAAATAGCTAACAAGTTTCTTCTTGCTGTACCTTAAAATTTTCTCCTTCATTTCCTTTTTAGAAGTCTCACTATGTATCCCAGACTGGCCCAAAATGTGTAATCTTCCTTCCTCGGTATTGAGATTACTTCCAGATATTGAGATTGCAAGTGTGTAACACCACACCTGATTAAAAAATTCTTAATTCACTCAAGACAAATTCTTATTTTTTTTCTCCTGACTGTGGAGCTTTAACTCTGGGCCTGGCCACTGTCCCCTGATCTCTTCAGCTCAAGGATACCTTGAGCCACAGTGCCACTTCTGGTTTTTCTGGTGATTAATTAGAGAAAAGAATCTCACAGACATTAGGGCTGGCTTTGAACTGTGATCCTCAGATATCAGCCTCCTGAGTTGCTAGGATTACATGCGTGAGCCACTGCACCCAGCTCAAAACAAATCCTTAATTCTCTTGGAACAATTTAACTCCAATGCTTCCACCTTTGCTCATGTGTTTATGTCCCACTTTTCTTTTTTCCCAGTCCCGGGGCTTGAACTCAGGCTTGGGAACTGTCCTTTCCACACTTTTTGCTCAAGGATAGCACTCCGCCACTTGAACCACAGCATCACTTCCAGCTTTTTCTATGTATGTGGTACTGAGGAATCCAATCCAGGTCTTGGTGCATGCAAGCGAGCACTCTGTCATTAGGCTATGCTCCCAGCCCTATGTCCCACTTTTACTATGTATTTGTCATTGAGCTGTTCCTAAAGATGATGTTCAGTAATCCTTTCCAACTAGTTTCTGAACACAGTGGCTTAATTGAATGTTCTCTCTGAGAGCAATTTCATACTGTTGTCAAGGACTTGAAGGCACATTGTGTTTTAGACTAGTTGCACTTAACACCTCTTCCAATTTATTTTCATTCCTGATTTAATTATATGGACACTTTCCCTCAGTACATCCTCCACCTACAACATACCCCCATATCTATTCAGTGGCACTGTGCTGTCAGAAGATACTATTGCAATGCTAGTTTAATGGATTTTTGTTCAAGTTGATGGAACAGTGAAATAAAATAAGTAATGTGGGCCAGGAGTTTGGCCTAGTGGTATAATGCTTGCTTAGCATGCACGAAGACCTGGGTTCGATTCCTCAGTACCACATACATAGAAAAACGTTGGAAGTGGTGCTGTGGCTCAAGTGGTAGAGCTATAGCCTTGAGAAAGTCCAAGGACAGTACTCAGGCCCTGAGTTCAAGCCCCACAACTGGCAAAAAAATCAGTAATGTATGTTCATACAAGTTTTGTTTTGTTTTTGTGCCTGTACTGGAGCTCAAAGTGAAGGCATCAAGTTCTCTCTTAGCCTTTGTGCTCAAAGCTGCCCTCTACTACTTGAGACACACCTCCTTTTGTAGCTTTTTGCTCGTTAAGTGGTGATATGAGTCCCTTAAATTATTCTTCCTAGGGGCCGGGAGTTTGGCCTAGTGGTAAAGTGCTTTGTCTAGCATGCATGAAGACCCGGGTTTGATTCCTCGGAACCACATTCATAGAAAAAAACAAAAACAAACAAACAAACAAAAAACACCTAAAAGCTAAGCAGGAGCTCAAGTCCCTGAATTCAAGCCCTAGTACTGGCACCAAAAAAGAAAATAAATAAAAATAGGGGGGGAAAACCCACAAAAAAATATTGTTCTTCCTATTTAAGTTGTTTCTCTCAGGTGTTTGATACAATGATAAAAAACAGACTCACATAACATTCAATTGTGATGATTCTTGGTACTTGTAAAAGCTCTTCATCTCCCTCTGGAATTCTACACCTTCCTCCTACTATAGCCAGAAAGTAGTCATGAGCACTATTATGTCCCTAAAAAAATCCACACATTATTGTCTATTAGTAGTTCAAATTCCTAGATATAAATACATTCACATTTTCTATTTAGACTTTCTGTAGCAGAAGAAAAAATGCTGGTATCAATACATTTGTAGTTATTTTGCCTATGTTGGAAAGGGAAGTTAATAAAAAGTAAAGAAAATTTAGTATGATTGATAGAAAAAAAATCTTTCTTGAAGTACCTATGCAAGGCTGGAACTTGCTATATAGCTCAAGCTAGTTTCAATCGGGCAATCGTCCTGCCTTAGTGTCCTGAATGTTGGGTTCAGAAGAGAAGTTACAGTGGATGGCCACTTAGCTCCATTGTTTCTGGGCCAGGGATGAGCCTGCATAATAAGGCAGGAAGCATGTGTGGTAAAGCAAAGCAGCTCACCTTATGGCAGACAGAAAGCAGAAAGAGACAGAGGAAATACCCATAGATAAGATATCCTTCAAAACATCCCTCCTGTGACCTACTTTTTCCAACTAGTCCTAAAGTTTCCAGAACATCTCAATATAGTGCCAGCAAAGGGGACTGAGATTTCAGCACACAAGCTTATAGGGGACAGCTCATATTCAATCCGTAGCAATTATGGACTGGCAGTTTACTTAAACCCTGAACACTTGCCTGCTACTACTTCAGTAGCCAGCAAGGAAAGGAGGATTGGCCAAAGCTACTTATCTAAAAGTTTTTGTTGTTGTTGTTTGGTTTGTTTTTTTCTGGAGTATCAAAGAGACCCTGAGAGAAGCCTCATTGAAAAGACATAGTAGTTAAGAGAGAAATGAGCTATTTTAAAGAAGTATTTGAGCCTTTGGGAGGCTGACTTCATCTTCTTGTGGATGCTCACAAATCAAATACAGAAATAGAAAAGAAAAAAAAGAGGGGGGATGTAAGTAATACCAGTAAACATTCCTACTGCACAGTTTTTTTCTTCTAAAGATCTCTGTTCTTAGCAATAATTCAGCCCAATTTCTGTTTTAAGATCCTTGTGAAATGGCAAAATCACAAGTAAGGGTGTTATTTCTGTAATAATGTATGCATTTTTCCATTAGTGAGGGAGAAAATGCCTTGGGGAGCAAAATTCAACACTCAATTTAACAATAGTGATACATACTCATTAACATTGAAACATAAAATCAATTTAGTCAAGAAAACATCCAGATAAAATGAAATGGACCATGATAATGATACAGTCTTTCAATTGTGACTGAGGATCATAATGACTATGAGGCTATGTGGATCGTAATGTTTTCTTAAATGTTAATTAAAGTTCTCCATACTTCTGGTAATTCCAGTATGGAGGTATGTGAAATCTCAGCACTCAGGAAGTTGAGGCAGGATTGAGAGTGAGGCCAACCCTAACCCACATAAGCAGGAACATTTCCACAAAACAAGCAAACTCCTTTTGCAGCAAATATAAAGGTATTGACATCAGAGATGAGAACATTGAGAAAAGAGAATTCCTGGGACTGGCCTAGAGATGAATGAGCAGTTGTACTGGTGATGTAGAGACAGAATTTTTGGGTTTAGCTTCTATTATCAGCTGTGTATCCAATGTTTCCTTCTTTCCTCCCTCCTCTCCACCCTTCCTTCCTTCCTTCCTTTCTTTCTTTCTTTCTTTCTTTCTTTCTTTCTTTCTTTCTTTCTTCCTTTCTTTCTCTTTTTTCTTTTTTTTTATACCATAGAAAGCAAGTTTCCTTGAAATTGAAAAGAAATCAGGAAAAGGAAAGTAGGGAGACTCTCCAAAGACAGGAGCACCAAAAAGGAATCCAATGGAGTCCTCTCAGGGGCGGTTAATACAGGAGGAAGCTTTTCCCGAAACTCCTCCCTTGGGGCTCATGCTGATCATTTGATAGTTTGTATGTGGCTGCCCTGGCTCTTTACATCAATGAGCAGATACACAGGCATTATGTGAAGAAATGTTTGAGCAGGATGCTAAGGCTCTATGGGAACAAGAAATGCCACAATGGGCCACATGTTATCTGCCACATGTTTTGTTTACCACTTTTTATCCATATCTATTTGACAGTTCCTCCTTATCTCCCTCATTCCACCTCTGGGAGAAAACTTTAACTGCTGTTGAACAGGGAGCGTTTCCTGCTGAATAAGGGCAGAGTGGCGCTCGGTACTCCAGGGCTTTTAAAACTATGATCGTGGACCTTACTATTGATCACATTAAAGTATCATATGTGGGGTATTGTTTTCTGAGCTTGTGTGGTAGATGAAATGAAAGGGTACCCTTCCCTTCTATTATAGAAATTTTTATTTATGGGGCTGGGAGTTTGGCCTAGTGGTAGAGTGCTTGCCTAGCATGCCCGAAGACCCAGGTTCGATTCCTTCATACCACATACATAGAAAAAGCCAGAAATGGTGCTGTGGCTCAAGTGGCAGAGTGCTAGCCTTGAGGAAAAAGCCCAAGGACAGTGCTCAGGCCTGGAGTTCAAGCCCCAGAACTGGCTAGATTTGTAGTGAGGTCCACAATTAGGCACAGGAAGAAAATTTGCTTCTTTATTTATTAGTTACTTAATCTAATGTAGAAGTTAACTAACTTAACCTCATTTTTCTCCTTGTGGATAGGAATGATAACAACAGTATTATTTTGAAAATTAAATCATATAGGGAAAATTATATAGTATTGCCTAACCTTATATGATTTGTATAACATATTTAAGTTACACAAGTAATAGTAATCCTTAGTGATTGAGAACATTTAGGAAAAGAAATATGATGACAATATACCTGTAAATCTTCTATTCATTTCTTGAGTTTTAGAGATTGGAGAAAAAAAATCATGCATATTATCAAGAGTTCACTGACCCTTGAATGAAGAGACTCAAAAAATCAATTTGCTGCATGATTCCTTTTCTACTTTGACTTTTTTCTTATAAGATCAAGTTGTCAACAATCTTTATTTTCTGCTCTCTTATTCTTTTTGAGCTTTTTTCATTTTCATTCGTCTAAGTTATTACAAAGAGAGCTTAGTGAAGGTATATAGACGCTTGACAAAGAGATTAGCTCTTGCTTTAATGTGTTTGTAATTAATTTTTTTTTCTTGCCAGTCCTGGGGTTGAGCTCAGGGCCTGAGCACTGTCCTTGGACTTTCTCAAGGCTAAAGCTCTACCACTTGAGTCTCAGCACCACTTCTGGCTTTTTTCTATGTATGTGGTACCAAGGAATTGAACCCGGGTCTTTGTGCATGCTAGGCAAGCACTCTACCACTAGACCAAACTCCCGGCCTATTTTTTTTTGCCAGTCCTGGGCTTGAGCTCAGGGTCTGAGCACTGTCTTTGGGAGTTTCTCAAGGCTAGAACCCTACCACTTGAGCCACAGCACCACTTCTGGCTTTTTTTTTTTTTCTATGAGTGTGGTACCAAGGAATTGAACTCGGGTCTTTGTGCATGATAGGCAAGCACTCTACCACTAGGCAAAACTCCTGGCCCTGTAATTAATTTTTTTATTTACTGTTTTCTTGAAGTTTTCCCAAAGAAATGAAAATGTTCAGTGGTAACTCTTCCAACTGCTTTAATCTGTTTGATTGCTATCTCCTGGCTGGCCACTGTAGGCATCTTTGAGTCATTCTTCTTCAGTGTGTGTGTGCTGATACTGAGACTTGACCTCTCATTTGGCTTTTTCACTTAATTTAACACTCTACTACTGGAGCCACACCTCTTCTTCTGGCCTCTGGCTAAATGAAGATAAGTCTCAAGGACTTTTTCACCTGGACTGGCTTCAAACCAGGATCCTCAGATCTCTGCCTCTCTAGTAGCTATGATTACACAGCATAAGCCATCAGCACTGGGCCCTTTCAGCTATTATTATTATTATTTTACGTGCTCTATTAGCTCCTACATTGTAATGTTTACAATGTAAATCTCAATTCCTACACTTGCCTAATTCTGAATGCTCTCTTAGATTTGAAAATCCAAAGCTCTCCTAGGAATAAGTCTTTCTCAATTTAGCCCATCATAAATGGAGACACTTAATAGTGAAGGAAACTGAGAAGTTGGCCCACAATAGGCAATTCAGTTTTGAGACAGAAAGATTAAATCCTGGGAAATGATCGAGCTAAAGAGCCCTGGTGGGCGAGGGACAGAGGGAAAGGGAGTGAGAGAGGAGGGAGAAAGGGGAAGAGACTTGGCACAGTGGGGAGTGAAGGAAAAGAGAACAGGCTTGTGCTACTCTGAATTACTACAGGTTGCATTACTACAGCAGCTTTATGGGTGTGTCTTGTCTTCATCTACTCCCATTTTGTAAGGCAATAGTTTTGACATAAGCCATTTCTACTTTGAGTAAACCTTCCAAAATAGAATGACTTTATATCTTGTTTACACAAGTAAACAACTACCATCTGGACAGATAACTAATTTAACTATGTCAATATTATAAGCAAATACCTCAAATCATATTAGTAAAACCAGGCCCATGAACTTGAGTACAGCAAACCCTTAGCAGAACCCTGTAAAACGAAGGGCTTCTAGCCCTGGGACCCAGCCTTAGACACAGATCTGTCAAATGACCATTCACTGTGTGTGTCAAGGATTAACATGTGAGGAACTGTTAAATCTGTCCGTGGGACTTCAGCTCAGCCACAAGGCCCATTTGATTGTCAAATTGCTATCAGATTTGCCATGCTTCTGGATCTCAATGCCTGGACTCAGAACCTATCTCTGTGCTTGAAATCAGCTGTGCACCTTCAATCAGCATTGGGCCCCAGTGGGATCTCAGCAACTGTGACAGCTGTGCCAGGATTTGTTCCCAGTGTCTTATCTGACTGCCTGCAATGACTCTTTTACAGCTGTGTCCACTCTGCTCTGGCTTTAGGTAAGGCCTCTTAGAACTCTATAGCTCAACTATCCTAATGTGTGATCTGAGAGTAGTTAAGATGAGAAATGAAATTGATGTAGACTGTGAATTTGTTATCCAATACATTTAGACTGTAGAAAGTCACAAGCCTGTCTGTGTTCCTGATATAACTCTCACAAGGAGAAAGAAGAGGGAGGGGAGGTAATGACAGGGAGAAGAAGAGTGGGGATGGAGACAATCTAGTTCAGTGGTAGAGCACTGTGAGCCACGGGCTCACACCTGCAATCTTAGCTACTCAAGAGGAAGAAATCTGAAGATCAAAGCTCAAAGACTGGAAAAGTCTGTGAGATGCCATATAACCAGCAGAAAAAAAATGGACAGTGGTTAGAGCATTAGCTATGAGCAGAAAAGAGCAAGAGGACAACGTCCTGCGTTCAGCCTCTAGGACTGGCGCACACACTGACTCACAGATACGAATTTACTGGTCAAGGCTGAGCAATCTGCTCTTTGGACCGGGGAATTTACAGGACACCAGTCCCGGTTAGTTTGAAATCCTTTGAAACTGGGGTCCCGCCCCGTCCCCCCCTTCTCCGCCCCCTCTCCCTGTCCCCGCCCCTGCCTCTCACAGCCTGACAGGGCTGGAATCCTCTCACACCTTAATCCCGCCCCAGTTGAGGGAATCTGCGCGCGTGTGCGCGCGCGCGCGCGGCCAAGAGCACCCCGAGTAACCTTGGGCCTCCCAGAGTGGTCAGAGGGTAGGGATCGCAGCGCCCGCCTACCAGGCTGGTCTCGCCAGATCTCGCGAGACCCCTTCAGCTGTGGAAGGTGCTGGACGTCCGGGCACGGCAAGTACGGTGAGGCGGGCGCGCCGAGGGACGGGCGTGAGGGCGACAGATCCCAGGCCCGGGACGCCCCGTGGACCCCGCGCGCTGCCTCGCGGAGCTACCGGCGGCGCTGGCGGAAGAAGAAGGTGTTTTTTAAAAATTGTTGGGGGTTGAGAGTGGGCAAGCGAGCGCAGGCTGGGATCCAGCGGCGTGTGCGGCGCCCCGTCGAGGCGTGGGGCGCCGCGGACTGAACGCGAGGCTGGCCCGAGACTTGATGCTCTCGGGGCGGCTGGGTCAGTTTGGGGTGCAGACGCGGGTGATTGAGCTCCAGCCGAGCGAGCTGTGGCGAAGAGCGGAGGGAAGGCTGGGTTCCAGGTGTGTCGTGGGGTGGTCAGTGCACGTGTCTAGCGGGGCAGGTGCGGATCTGGAGTTTTTTCCTTCCAGCCCCACCGGGCGGAAGATTCGCATGAGTTTGCGTCAACATGTGTGGTCACAAGGTAGTTGTTCGACCTTGGGCGGATTATTTGCCTTCTTCGAACCTTCTTTTTCTGCGCTAGAAAGCAACAAGATGAACAACCTCTTGTTGGTGTTTTGACTAGGAGTTGTATTTAAACAAGACGATAAAACGCTTCCATTCCAGTGCTGTAGCACCCAGGAACCCGAGGGACACAAGCTGAGAGGAGGAACCTTTCCAAGGTTCCACTTGGTTGGAACCGGGCCGCGTCTTCTGTTCTCAATGATCTCTTGCTTCCAGGACAACATAGACACTCGTGACTGGCACCCAAGCAAATTGCACAGCGGCAGATCGGATTTGCCGAGTTTCTCCCTGGTTTCCTGTAGATCTTGATTTGATGTACCTTATTTTAAATGCTCATTGTGTGACTAAATGAAGTTTCTATTGTTTGTTGGGTTAAAGGATAACACACACTTCTCTTGCATTGATTAGTTGTACTTGGCACTTTTTTAATGCCGAGGGAGATAACGATAGTAGTGTATTTTTCATGATGCTAAGCAATGTTTTGGCAAATCTACAATACACAAATCTTACTTGTTTTTGTTGCTGGAATCAAACTTAGGGCATTAACTATTGCTAGGAACATACTCTAGTGCTGAGCTACATTCCCAACTTCTGAGCCAATGTTTTACTGTGTTGTCCAGGTTGCCCTCAAACTCATGATCCTTCTCCCTCAGTCTCTCCACTGCTGGGTTTATAGGTTAGTGCTAGGATTTACCTGGTTTCAGTGTGTATACTTTAAAATAGAAAATACTGTTGAAATTAGAAAAAAAGAAAAATATTAAACTTAATTTGAATATATCCTTTTGGGATCCTATTAACCTATTTTTTCCTTCATTCAGAAGCACAATTGGACTTTTTTGTTTTGAATTATTAAATACTTCAGATCTTTCTGGTGACTTAATTTTTTTTATTTATAGGGATTTATTTTATATTGAATCGGTGACACCACTGCACAGAATGATTGTACAAAGAGTGGTATTGAATTCCAGACCTGGTATGTATTTGTCTTTGGTTAATGAGAAACTTCAGTCTTTAATAATTTATTTTATTGGGGCCAGGAGTTTGGCCTAGTGGTAGAGTGCTTGCCTAACATGCACAAAGACCCGGATTCGATTCCTCCGTACCACATACATAGCAAAAAGCCAGAAGTGGTGCTGAGGCTCAAGTGGTAGAGTGCTAGCCTTGAGAAAGCCCAAGGACAGTGCCCAGGCACTGAGTTCAAGCCCCAGGACTGGCTAAATAAATAAAATATGTGTGTGTGTATATATACATATATATATATATATTTTTTTTTTTTTGCCAGTACTGGGCTTGGGCTCAGGGCTTGAGCACTGTCCTTGGGCTTTCTCAAGGCTAGTGCTCTGCCACTTGAGCCACCATGCCATTTCCGGGTTTTTCTGTGTATGTGGTACCCAGGAATGGAACTCAGGGCTCCATGCATGCTAGGTGCACACTCTACCACTAGGCTACAATCCAGCTTCTAATTTTTTAATTTTAATTTTTTGCCAGTCCTGGGGCTTGAACTAGGCCTGTCTTTGAGCTTTCTCAAGGCTAGTGCTCTACTACTTGAGCCACAGCACCACTTCTAGCACTTTCTATGTATGTGGTACCCAATCTTTGTGCGTACTAGGCAGGCACTCTACCACTAGTCTGAACTCCTGGCCTTTTAATAATTTTTAGTGAAATAGAAAGTAGAAACGAATATGATCACATGTATATAAATCCATCTACATAAATATATATGGATTCATATGAATCTAAGAGGCTATTTTAGGAGAAGGGGAGGAGGAAGGAAAAAGGATAGGTGATGCATTTAGTAATACATTTCAACTATAACAACATGAAGAACTTCAGTGAAAGCAGTTGATCAATAGAGGTTGGAAGGTGTGAGGAAAGAGAAACAGGCTCTGTTGGGAGCTCAGTAGCCAATGGGTTTAGTCTAACAAGGAGAAAATGAAAGAGGGATTAACATGGAAGTAGATTGTTGACAACTATGAAAACCTGTTGAAAATTATTTTGAGGAAAGAGGAAAAAGAGTGATACACACGGTGAGAGTGATTGGAATATATTGTAACTGTAGAAATAAAAAATGAAATCCTCCCATAAAGTAAACTATTAAAACAAGAAAGCTAATATATCAATGTGGTAAATTAAAGTAGTAAGATATTAAGACTAGTAAATATATAGAAGAAACTAAACAGTGTAATGCCGAGTTGTCCAAATCAAGGTCATTTGTTACAGATATTCTTGGAGTCATAACATTTAGAAGGTTATATTGCTAATATGCATAATTTTATCTTATTTATAGGTTTGTTTTTCTTTTAATGGGTCATGGGACTTGAACTCAGCCTGGGTGCTGTCTGTGAGCTCTTCAGCCCTACCCCTTGAGCCACAGCGCCACTTTCTGGTTTTCTGGTGTTGTATTGGAGATAAAGAGTTTCAAGGCTTTAGTGCCTGGGATGGCTCTGAACCATGATTCTCAGATCTCAGCCTTCTGAGTAGCTAGGATTACAGGTGTGAGCCACTGTGCCTGGCTACATCCACATTTTCTGTTTAGACTTTCTGTAGCAGAAGAAACAATGCTGATGTCAATTCATTTATTTTGCCTATGACTACCTGTTGGAAAATGAAGTTAATAAAAAGTAAATTTAGTCTGATTTGTAACAAAAAACAAAGTCTTTTTTGAAGTAGCTTACATAGCCAAGGCTGAAACTTGCTATATAGCTCAAGCTGGTATCATCAGGCAATTATCCTGCTTTAGTGTCCTGAGTATTTGTTTCAGAAGAGAAGTTACAGTTGATAGCCACTTTTGTTTCTGGGCCTGGGATGAGCCTGAATATTATGGCAGGAAGCATATGTGGTGGTGCAAAGCAGCTCACCTTACGGCAGCAGAGAAAGACAGAGGTACTGGGGATTGAACTCAGGACAGTGTGCTTCTGCTTGTTTTTTTCACCCATGGCTAGCATTTTACCACCTGAGCCATGCTTCAGGTCTGACCTTTTTTCTAGATGAGTTGGCGATAAAAAATTTCTGGAGATGTTTCTGTCTAGGCTGGTTTGGAATGTCGAGCTTCAGATTGCAGCCTCCTGAATAGCTAGAATTACAAGTGTGAGTCACTGGTACTTAACTGATTTTATGTTTTTGACTGATATTTTAGGGAAAAATGGTAATCCAGTAGCAGAGAATTTTCGAATGGAAGAAGTCACTTTATCAGAGAACATCAATGAAGGACAAGTGCGAGTTAGAACTCTTTATCTCTCAGTGGACCCTTACATGGTAAGAATCAAAGGTGTGACTTGGTGAAAAATATTTTTTTTTCCTATCAGAATTTTATTTTGCAATCTTTAGGACTGATGATTTTAGGGCAATTATATATATATATATATATATATGTTACTGAGAATTATAGGTAATGTTACCGTTATTCTTATTTACTTGCATTTATAAGACCTACTGCAAATGATTGTATTTCTAGACATATTGGCTAGCCATGTTCTTCTATAGCACGAAGGTAGTAAAATATTTGTAAATCAGATCTGTCAGAGAATTTTCAAGGCAGGCTATGTATAAATAGACTTGCTTCTTTGTATATATGAGAGTCTATGCATATGTATAGACTCTCTTGCTTTTCTTCGTTCTTCCCACCTTCCTCTGTTTCTTTTCTTATTTTGAGACAAAGTCTGTAGCTCAGAGTAGCTCCTGACTTGAGATTCTCCTGTACCATCATACCAGTCGGTCTGTTAACTTACCTACCTAGATTTACCTGTACTATGCATTTCATATGAACAGAAGCATATAACATACTTTTTGTGTCTGGCTTCTTACATATATGTTTACAAAGTTAATTTATATATATATATATATATATATGTATATATTTTTTTTGCCAGTCCTGGGCTTGGGCTCAGGGCCTGAGCACTGTCCCTGGATTTTCTCAAGGCTAGGGCTCTACCACTTGAGCCACAGCACCACTTCTGGCTTTTTGCTATGTATGTGGTACTGAGGAATCGAACCCGGGTCTTCGTGCATGCTGGGCAAGCACTCTACCACTAGGCCAAACTCCTGGCCATAATTAAGCTATATTTTATCAGTTCTTTTTAGTACTGAATTATGTTGCATTATCTAAATATTCAATATTTTATCATTGATTTATTATTGGTAGACATGTAGATTTCTAGTTTGGCTACTATGAATATTCTGCTATATTTTTTCCTATTAGCATATATCAATGGTACGAAGAGTTTCATTATAATCTCCTTAAATGCTATGTACAAGACTATCTTTTTATTTACCTAGTAATAAAACTGCCAAGTCTTTTGATAACTGTTTAATCTTCAATTTTCTTATTGCTATTATAAAGCTGATATACAGAGGGGTTATAGTTACATAAGTCAAGTAATGAGTTCATTTCTTTTGGGACAATGTTACCTCTTTTACTCTCTCCAAGTTTTTTCTTCCTGTCCCCACTTACAAGATATGTAGTTCATTTTCAACATAGTATCCAGTACTGCGTTTGTTCATCCTTTGTTCCTAGTATTTAACCTTTTGAGGGAAAACCAGATTATTTTCCAAAATAGTCACCATTCCATCAGCAGTGAATAAGTTTTAGCTACTTCACAACCTCATTAATATATATGTCCATATTTTTGGTTATTGCTACTCTAGTAGAGGTAAATTGATATCTCATTATGGCTTTGTTTTGCATTTCCTAGATGGCTAGTTTTGAGTACATTGCATGTACTTATGGCTATTTGTATATCTTTTTTGAAGGAAATTTCTATTCAGATTTCTTAAGCATTTAAAACACTGAATTACATCTTTATTATTGAGTTGCATGAGTTCTTTACATACTCTAGATAGATGCTGTGCATGCATGTACATGTACATGCTTGAACACATGGGCTGGGTGCTGTCCCTGAGCTGTTTTGCTCAAAGTTAGGGCTCTACCAGTCGAGCCACAGCTCTACTTCCAGCTTATAAATTTGGTAGTTTCTTTTTTTTTTTTTCTTTTTTTTTTTTTTTGCCAGTCCTGGGGCTTGAGCAGGGCCCTTGGACTTTCTCAAGGCTACAGCTCTACAACTTGAGCCTTAGCACCACTTCTGCCTTTTTTCTATGTATGTGGTACCAAGGAATCAAACCCAGGTCTTCATGCATTCTAGGCAAGCACTCTACCACTAGGCCAAACTGGTTTTTTTTTTCATATATTTTTTATTGTAATTAATAGAAGGGTTACATTATATTCACCAGATAGAAGGTGCATTTTTTCACAAACATTGATATCCTTCATCATGTCTTGTTCCCCATTTCCCTCCCCCCGGCCTCTGTTTTTTTTTATATATTTTTTTAATTTAAATAGTTGTACAAAGGAGTTGCCATTCACCAAAGCAGATTATTTCTTCAGTAGTTTATTGGAGATAAGAGACTCATAGGGGCCGGGAGTGTGGCCTAGGGGTAGCGTGTTTGCCTAGCATGCATGAAGCCCGGGTTCAATTCCCCAGAACCATATACACAGAAGAGGCCTGAAGTTGTGCTGTGGCTCAAGTGGCCTTGAGCAAAAAGTGTCCAAGGACAGTGCCCAGGCCCTGAGTTCAAGGACTGGCAAAATAAAAAGAGGCTCATAGACTTTTCTGACCAGGCTGGCTTCAAATTTAGATCCTTAGATCTCAGCCTCTGCAGTAGCTAGGATTATAGATATGAGCCACTGATGTCTGGTTAGATAAATGCCTTTTATGAGACATATGACCTGTAAATATTTTCTCCAATTCTATCAATTGTCTTCGTATTCTTGCAAAGACACTGTGCTTCCTGCTGAATCACAATATTTGTTAATGCTGATAGAAGACCAATTTATCTATTTTCTTTTTGTAATTTAAAACTTTTGGTGGTTTTGAACCTAAGAAGTCTTTGAGAACTGATGGCTTATACCTGTAATCCTAGCTACTCAGGAGGCTGAGATCTGGTTGCTGTCCTAAGCTGCTGTTGCTGCTTCTTAGAGAGAGAGGGGGGGGGAGGGGGGGAGAGGGAGGGAGGGAGGGAGGGAGGGAGGGAGGGAGGGAGAGAGGGAGAGAGGGAGAGAGGGAGAGAGGGAGAGAGGGAGAGAGGGAGAGAGGGAGAGGGAGAGAGGGAGAGGGAGAGGGAGAGGGAGAGGGAGAGGGAGAGGGAGAGGGAGAGGGAGAGAGAGAGAGAGAGAGAGAGAGAGAGAGAGAGAGAGAGAGAGAGAGAGAGAGAGAGAGGGAGGAGAATTAGGGGGCTGTGGAGTGTGGGGGAGATGGTCATGGGACTTGAATTCAGGGCCTGGGTGCTGTCCCTGAGCTCCTTTTACCCAAGGTTCTCTACCAATTGAGCCACAGCACCATTTGTTTCTCCCCTACTTTTTATACCCAAGGCTTGTACTTGAGCTACATTTCCACTTTCGTATTTTGATTGTTAGAGATTTTCTTGCCTGGGCTGACTTTGAACCTCAGATCTCAGCCTCCTGAATAGCTAGGATTACAGTGTGAGCCACTGGCCCTTGGCATAATTGTACTTCTTCATTGTTTAAAAGTGAGGTACTTTTTTTTTTCTCTAGAGTAACAACAGAAAAATTAACAAATTTCATTTCTGTTTGACTTGTCCTTTTACCAACTGAGAAAAATTAGTAAACTGTTAGCCAACAAAATTATCTTAATCAATGTTTTTTCTTTCAGCGTTGTAAGATGAATGAAGACACTGGAAGTGATTATTTAGCACCTTGGCAGTTGTCTCAGGTGGTGGATGGTGGAGGCGTTGGAATTGTAGAAGAAAGCAAGCACAAAAACTTAACTAAAGGCAATGTTGTGACTTCTTTTTATTGGCCCTGGCAAACTAAAGCTATTCTAGATGGGAATGGCCTTGAAAAGGTGACGTATAATTAAAAAAATATCTGATATTTTTCTCATTTCTAGTTCTTTTTCCTTTTTCTCCCCCCGTTCCAGGGCTTGAACTCAGGGCCTGGGCACTGTCCTTGGGCTTTCTCAAGGCTAGTGCTCTTGAGCCACTTCACCACTTGTGGCTTTTTCTGTGTATATGGTTCTGAGGAATGGAACCAAGGGCTTTGTGCAGGCTCCCACTAGGCCATGCTCCTAGTCCCTCATTTGTAATTCTTCTTTTCTTTTTTTTTTTTTTTTTGGCCAGTCCTGGGCTTGAGCTCAGGGACTGGAGCACTGTCCTTGGACTTTCTCAAGGCTAGAGCTCTACCACTTGAGCCTCAGCACCACTTCTGGCTTTTTTCTATGTATGTGGTACCAAGGAATCGAACCCTGGTCTTCGTGCATGCTCGGCAAGCACTCTATCACTAGGCCAAACTCCTATTTTCTACATTTATATGATTTTGTTATTGGAGGAAAGAGAATAAAAGCATAATTTTCTTTTACTTTCTTTTTCCACTGTTAGCTCTACTTTATGTGACAGTTCATAGATCATCTTCCATTTATTTCTCAAACTGTATGTGCAAAAGCTGAGCTGAGCATCCAAAATATATGATAAAAACCAAATTCCTTATATAATTTACATATTCAAAAATTTCCTGAGAAATAGCCATAGAAATTAATTGACTTTGTAATTGAAATTTTCTGTTAGAATCTTGAGTTCAGGGCCGGGAGTTTGGCCTAGTGGGGGTGCTTACCTAGCATGCTTACCTAGCATACTGATTCCTGAGTACCACTTACATAGAAGAGCCAGAAGTGATGCTATGGCGCTAGTAGTAGAGTGCTGGCCTTCAGGAAAGCCTAAAGACAGTGCTCAGGTCCTGAGTTCAAGCCCCAGAATTGGCAAAAAAAAAAAAAAAAAAAAAAAGGAATCTTGAGTTCACTTCAACTCAGGTTGAATCATATGAAATAACTTACCCAAAATGGCAGCTTTATATAATTAAATCTAATTGATATATCATTAAAGAAGTATTTTATATAACTTCATGTTTCTTCATGTACAAAATGAAAATAGTTACCTTACAAGTGGATATGAAGATAAATGTTAGGATAAAACATGACTAAATATTTTTTTATTTTATTTACTTAATTTTTCCAGTCCTTGGACTTGAACTCAGTATCTGGACGCAGTCCTTGAGTTTTTGTGCTCAAGGCTACTGCTCTAGGACTTGAGCCACAGCACCACTTCCAGCTTTTTCTGAGTAATTTATTTGAGATAAGAGTCTCACAGACTTTCCTAATCAGGCTGGCTTTGAACAGTCTCAGATACCAGACTCCTGAGTAGCTGGAATTATAGATATGAGACATCGACACTTGGCTAAAATATCTTTATTAAATTTTTATTTTTATTATATTAAAAATCTGTGTGTGTGAGTACTGGAGTTTGGACTGAGGGCCTGGGTGGTGTCACTTAGCTTTTTTGGTCAAGGCTGGTACTGTTAACACTTGAGTCAAAGCTATACTTCCCACTCTGTGTGTGTGTGTGTGTCTGTGTGTGTGCTTAGAGATAAAAAAGTCCCACCCCAGCTCAGACCTGTAATCCTAGCTATTCAGGAGGCCGAGGATCAAAGCCAGCCCTCATTAAAGTCTCAGACTCTTATCTCAGTTAACCCCTGGAAAATAGGAAGTGGTACTATGGCTCCAGGGGTAGGGTGGTAGCCTTGAGCTATAAAGCTCAGTGACAGTGCCCAGGCCCAGAGTTCAAAAAGTGTGAAAGGAATATTTAGCAGTTTATAATTCTGCATCTTACCAAAGATTAAAAAAACATAAATACTTCGTAATAATTTTTAAGAAATTGAGTAATTTTGGTAAAACTTTAGCAGATCTGAAATTAATCAGTAAATCAGTTTTAGTTCAATATCATAACAAAATAAGTTTTTAATCATTAAATTTTCAGGTTTGTTTTAAGATAGGGTGTAACTATATAGTTCAAACTGGCCTGGAACTCATTGCCTAGGCCACACGGGCCTTAAATTTCTCCTGCGTTTTGTCTGCTAACTCTTGGGATTACAGAAGTACTACAGCAAATCTGGCTTGTGTTCCATAGTTTTCAATAGCTATCAGTTAGTTACATCTGGTATATGAACAAAGGTAACAAATTTACTGGGAAGTTGATACTACACAGAAATATCTCATGTATGCAGTAGTTGCTTACTAGTAAAGCCAGTGTAATTGATACTTTCCTGCTTCAGTCCTCTTAAGAGCTTGCATTATATTCCTGGCATTTTTATGTTATTATATATGCATTAGTAATTTTAAAAAACTGTTGGATTTTGAGGGTTTTTTCATATGTATTTTTTTGAGATGGGGTTTTCAAGACTGCTGTCTAGGCCAGTCTTGAATTCTTGGGCACAAGCAATCTTCCTATCTTAGACTCATGAGTAGCTGGCACTATAGATGTGGTCCTGGTTGCTTTGGAATTGTTCAGAAATGTAAGCCTCCCAACTTTGCTAGTGTGTTCCTATTAAGGATTTCCTCTCTTTTGATACACAGGAGGAAACAACAAGAAAGGATAGTTTTTATTTTTAATGTAGGAATTATTTTTAAAGTAGTAACATACAGATTATTGTTTTTTGTCTTTGGGTTTTTGTTTTTACTCTTCACAAATAGATTGGCTTACTGTTGGATTATATTGAGTAAAGTATGTTTGGGCTGTCATAACAAAGTACCACAGGCTGGCTGAGCAGCTTTAACAGTAAACATGTTTTCTATTCTGAAGGCTAAAAATCCAAGATCAAGGTTCTGAAAAATTCACCTTCTGATATGGTCTCTCTGCCTAGCCTATAGATAGATAATTGTACACTGTCCTTAAGTGGTCTTTCCTCTAGAGAGGTAGCTATGCCCGATTCTTTTTCTAAGGGCACAAGAGTATTGGATCAGAGCCCCACCATTATGACCTTAAAGTATTATTCTAAAAGCCTTTTTTATTTTGCCAGTCCTGAGGCTCAAACTCTGGGCCTGGATGCTGTCCCTTAGCTCCTTTTGGCTCAAGGCTAATACTCTACCACTTGAGCCATTATTGCCACTTCTGGCTTTTTCTGTGATTAATTGGAGCTAAGATTCTCACAGATCTTCTTGCCTAAGTTGGCTTCAAACTACAGTTTCAGATTTTAGTCTTCCCGAGTAGGATTACAAGCATGAGCCATCAGCACCTAGCTAGGATATATGTAAGAACTTTGGATAGGACACTCACAAAAAAATAAAAAAAATAAAGTGATTTTTAAATATTATTAAAAAGCTCTATATTTTTATTTTAGGTAGAACCACAACTTGTGAATGGACATCTTTCATATTTTCTTGGAGCTATAGGTATGCCTGGTTTGACTTCCCTGATTGGAGTACAGGAAAGAGGTCATATAATTGCTGGATCTAATCAGACTATGGTGGTCAGTGGGGCAGCAGGTGCCTGTGGATCCTTGGCTGGACAGGTAATTTTTTTTCCTTTTTTTTATTAAAGAATTTATTAACGTGATTTTTATATCAAATTTTAAATGACATTTAACAAGTATTCAACAAGGGAATCTCTATATACAATCACAGGCAGTTAGTTTTTAGAACATAATCAAAATTAGGCTGAAGGTTTGTATGTCAGATACATATTAATCTATGTAATAAAACATGTCTATAGTCATAAATTTTTATGTCTATGTAGTTGTGTTTATATTTCCAATACCATTGGACAGGTAAATTTTTTTATTAAAGAATTTATTAACACTGATTTTTACATCATATTTCAAATGACATGTTTAACAAACAAGTATTCAAGAAGGGAATCTCTATATACAATCACAGGCACTTAATTTTTAGAACATAATCAAAAGGCTAAGGGTTTGTAGATACGTATTAATCAATGTAATAAAACATTATGTCTATAGAGTCATAAGTTTTTAGGTCTACATAGTTGTGTTTATATTTCCCGTACCGTGTCCATATCATTGGGTATGCAAATATTGAGTCTTCGCTCTTGCACTGTTTGGATCTAATAGCCATATATGAAGGATACCATGCGCTCCAGGAGTGGCTGAACTAGTTTACAATCCCACCAAGGACAGGTAAATTTTTGAGGCTGTAGTTTTTTGTTTTTTTTGTTTGTTTTTAAGGTAGCCACTGGTAAATTTTGGGGTGTAAGTATATATATGTTTTAAAATGTAATACATTTATGCTATTACTTCATACATTTCTGGTAGAAATGCTATTACATTTTTTTTTTTTTTTTTTTTTGCAGTCCTGGGCTTGAGCTCAGGGCCTGAGCACTGTCCTTAGACTTTCTCAAGGCTAGAGCTCCACCACTTGAGCCTCAGCATCACTTCCGGCTTTTTCTATGTATGTGTTACTGAGGAATCAAACCTGGGTCTTTGTGCATGCAAGGCAAGCACTCTACCATTAGGTTATGCTCCCAGCCCCCATAAGAATCTTATCTCTATTTGACCACCAAAAAGGTAGAAAGTCTTAAGTGGTAGAGTGCCAATCTTGAGCCAAAAAGCTAAGCAAGAGCACAAGATCCAAAATTCAAGCCCCAATACTGGCATTAAAAAACAAATTCCTCAAGTAAGAATTCCTTAAGTAAGAAACATTACTGAATTCTAGAAATGTAGTAAATGTTATGATAGACCTGTATAAAATTCATCATTTTATAAATATTATATGGGCATCACAAACTATTTTATTTAGCCCTTTTTGACTGATACTTGGACTCAGAGCCATGATCTTGCTCAGTTTGCTTGCTCATGGACAGTGCTTTACCACTTGAACATCAGCTTTTTGCTAGTTAACTGGAGAAGGAATCTATTGGACTTTTCTTCCCAGGTGGCTTTTAACTGTAATCCTAAGTTTTTTAGCCTCCTGGAATAGTTATCATTAAAGGAATAAATCTCTGGTACTACGCTTTAGCTGTAGTTTTAATTCCTCATAGATTTGAAAAAATATTCAGTTATAAGACAAATACTTTCAGTCTGTTCAATAAAATCAGATTTCTAAGTAGTGATTTTTAAATTTTTTATTGTTTTAATTTTAAGGATGCCTGTCCCCTGTTGTTTTGGTTTCAAATTTCACTTAGCTAATATAGCAGTATAATTTAACCTAAATTTTGATTACTCATTTATTTTTAATATATATATTTTAATAATATACTTTCACATTTTAACATTTAAGTATAATATAAAGCCACTTAGTTTTCAAGTTTTTCTCCCTTAGATTGGCCGTTTGCTGGGCTGTTCCAGAGTGGTGGGAATTTGTGGAACACATGAAAAATGCTCCCTTTTGACCTCAGAACTGGGCTTTGACGATGCAATTAATTATAAAAAAGGGAATGTGGCAGAACAACTCAAAGAATCATGTCCAACTGGAGTGGATGTTTACTTTGACAATGTTGGTGGTGACATAAGTGATACAGTGATAAGTCAGGTTGTTTGCTAGCTTCTATTTGTTACAAATTTGTGTATACATGTTACTTGTGTTGTTGTTTTAAATGATACTGGGGGGACGGACCTAAAATGATAGTTTATTTAAGTGACAGTATCATTATTGTATTGAAGTAATACAAAAGAGCTTGCTAAGACAAATTTCACTTGTTTTCAGATTTTTACTCTAAACTTCAGGTTTAGGTCTTTCCTAGAAATCTTACATTTTTACCTTCGAATTATTTTTGTAAAAAATTAGGATTGTGCTTTTGAAATGACCATAAACTTACCAGGAGTCAACTCATAGCCATGGTCTCTGAGTTTGAGTAGGGAAATGATTGAATATATTTATTTTATTGACAGTGTTATAAAATATCAATGAACTATTAACAATATGTAGATATTTACTATGTATAAATTGTCAGCAATTAAAATCAAATTATTTAAGTCCAAGAAATAATTACCTCTACTAATACAAATAGCAACAATGACAACCAATATAATTCTTTTTTTTTTTTTGTCAGTTGTTGGGCTTGAACTCTGGGCCTGGGCACTGTCCCTGAGCTCTTCAGCTCAAGGCTACCATCCTACCCCTTGAGCTTCTGCCCTACTTCTTGTTTTCTAGTGGTTAATTATCAAAGTCTTAGCTCTTTGGGCTGGCTTTGAACTGTAATCCTCAGATCTCAGCCTCCTAAGTGGCTAGGATTACACGTGTGAGCCACAGGGCCGGCTAATGTAATTATTTTGCTGTCATTCTTTATATTCTTTTGGAATGAACTTAATTCTAGTTAATTAAAAATCTTAAAACCATAAGATGGGTTGGCAATAAAGGCTTAAATAGAGTGGTCAAGGAGGCTTTTATTGAGGTAGCAATTAAATTAGTAGTCAGGGAAGGCATTTATTTTAGGTTTAACAATCCATTTTTTTTCTGTACAGATGAATCATAACAGTCACATTATCTTGTGTGGTCAGATTTCCCAGTACAATAAAGATGTGCCTTATCCTCCACCCCTACCTCCTGCCATAGAAGCAATACAGAAGGAAAGAAACATCACAAGGTGTGTGTGCTTTTTCCTTTGCCTCTCTTTTCTTTTCTTTCTCTCTCTTTTCTTCTCTTTCTCTTTCTTTCTCTCTCTCTCTCCCTTCCTTCCTTCCCTTCCTTCCTTCCTTCCTTCCTTCCTTCCTTCCTTCCTTCCTTCCTTCCTTCCTTCCTTCTTTTTCTGTTGGTCCTGGGACTTGAACTCTAGGCCTGGGAATTGTCCCTGAGCTCTTTAGCTCAATTATACCACCCTACCCCTTGAGCCACAGTGCCACTTCGGTTTTCTGATCGTTAAGTAGATATGAGTGTCACAAACTTTAGTGCCTGGGCTGGTTTTGAACTGCAATCCTCAGATCTCAGCCTTCTGAGTAGCTAGGATGACAAGTGTGAGCCACTGCACCTGGTTTTTCCTTTGCCTTTATTACCACATTAAGTGGGGTTTAATTATCTTACATGTATATGAAATGTACTGTTCTGCACTTAGTCTTTCCATATTTAATTTAACTTGAAAATCCATACTTTTAGACTGGTTCAGTGTATAAGGTTTAGTTAACTAGCTTTCAGAAAACTAGTATTTTAGGGCTTTGACTTTTTTCCATGTTAGGTCTTGTGAGGGTGCTGTCTCCTAAGAAAAATTTATAATACAGTTACCAAATAGGGTTGAAGATGCTAGGCAGACATAAACAGGAGAAGTTTACTAAACTTAAAGTTGTAACTATATACAAAACTTACCTGAACAGAATTGGTATGGCTAAATCTTAATATTTTAAGGGTTAACAGATATTTGATTTTGGGTTCTCACTTCTGTTGTGTTCTCTAATGATTATCTTTTTCTTCCCTACTACAGGGAAAGATTTCTGGTGTTAAATTACAAGGATAAGTTTGAGCCTGGCATTCTACAGTTGAGTCAGTGGTTTAAAGAAGGAAAGTTAAAGGTAAAACTATTCTTCATCACTGTTACTCTTCTTGGTAGTTAGTATACTTTTATATTATTTGAATTTACTATAGCAGACATTTGCTTCATTGTAAAAAATAATTGTACAAAATAAGTGTATACTGAATGAAACTACTTCCCAGAGGACTATAACCTGCTATTTAGGGAAACCTACTAGCCATGTACTGGTAACTCATGCCTATAGCTACTCAGGAGGCTAAGATCTCATAAACACAGTTCAAAGCTAGGAAATTCTGTGAGACTCTTCTCCAGTTAATCACAGAGCAAGCCAGAAGTAGAGTTGTGGCTCAAGTGGTAGAGCACTAGCCTTGAGCAAAAGGAGTTCAAGGATAGCACCAAGGCCCACAGTTCAAGCCTCAAGATTGGCAAAAACAAATAAACAACAAAAACAAGTTATCAGCTGGGTGCTTGTAGATCCTGTCTGTACTCCTAGCTGTTCAGGAAGCTGAGATCTGGAATTGCAGTTGGGACTTGAAGCCAGTCCAGGCAGGAAAGTCTGAGACTTACCTCCAATTAACCAGGAAAAAAAAAAAAAAGATAAAGTCTGCTAGGGAGCAGCCAGAAAAGAAACTCAATAAAAGGAAAGCAATTAAAGTTTATTCTAGCTATAATGCAAGTTGTTCTGAATTTAAGGTAGCATCACATGATATATCTCTTAAGTCCATTCCTGAGATATTCTGTCTGTTTCAGAGACCTGTGCAATCTCTGGCTCTAGGGGGGAATTTGAGTTTAGATCACATAGAAGTGAACAATTGGGTAAAAGAACTGGTGCTACAAAGAAAAAGACCACTATGACTTTAGAATATCAAGGCACATGCTGCCATTACTGTTAATATTTGGCTAATAAATTTTTGTCATAATGTAACTGTAGGTGGTTTACAGGGGTAGTTTGTAGGAAAATAAATTGTCAAAATGAATATACCACTTTGATATAGGCTATCATTAGGTCCCATAATTGTGACTTGCTAGCAAAATATTACTTTTTTTTTTTTTCTAGTCCTGGGCTTGAGCTCAGGGCCTGAGCGCTGTCCTTGGACTTTCTCAAGGCTAGAGCTCTACCACTTGAGCCTCAGCACCGCTTCTGGCATTTTTTTCTATGTATGTGGTACTGAGGAATTGAACCCAGGTCTTTGTGCATGCTAGGCAAGCACTCTACTACTAGGCCAAACTCCTGGCCCAAAATGTTACCTTTTTTACATAGGCTGTCCCGTGTTTTTGTCTTGGAAGCAGCCTAGACTTGGAT
This sequence comes from Megascapheus bottae, assembly GCF_031878675.1. Classification (NCBI taxonomy): domain Eukaryota; kingdom Metazoa; phylum Chordata; class Mammalia; order Rodentia; family Geomyidae; genus Megascapheus; species Megascapheus bottae. The sequence goes on from NC_143522.1 coordinate 11,619,854, forward strand.
TCTCCTATCTATGCTTCCTGAATACATAGAATTATAGTGGGAAACTTAGATCCTTGTATACTTGGAACCATTTTGTTCAGCCTCTAAGATATTCTTTTTTTACACCAGTCCTAGGTCTTGAATTCTGGAGTTTTGACACTATCACTGGGCTCCTTTTGCTCAAGGCTAGCAGGCTACCACTTGATTAACTATGGAGATAAGATTCTCACAGACTTTGCTGAAGTTGGCTTCAAACCTCATGATCCCCAGATTTCAGTCTCCTTAGTAGCAAGGACTTGGTTTGGCTTTTTTTGGGGGGGGCAGGGAGTGGCCCTGGGGTTTAAACTAGGTGCTGACCTTGAGTTTTTACATTCAAGGCTAGTGTGCTCCGACTCTTGAGCCATAGCTTTTTGGTGGGCTAATTGGAATCCTGCCCAGATTAGCTTTGAACCATGATCCTCAGGTCTTAGCCTCCTGAGTAGCTAAGATTACTGGGGTAAGCCACTGATGACTGGCTGAATTTTTTTAAAAAAGCAAATATATAGCTTTTGATATGTTAATAACTGAGGGTTAGACAATGGGAATATAAAATTTTGTTGGAACAGTATCAGTAAGAAACACTGAAATTTCTTTTTTTTCATATGTTTTTATTGTAACTAACAGAAGGGTTACATTATATTCACCAGATAGAAGGTGCGTTACTTCATATATATTGATACCCAATACTGAAATTTCTAAATAGTGTGTTGCCTTTTACAGAAGTGGGAATCACTAAGTAGAAACATAGGAATTTAAATACTAAATCTAGTTATTTTGATTTATAGATCAAAGAGACTGTGATAAATGGATTAGAAAATATGGGAGGTAAGATAAATGTAGATTACATACATGTTACTTCTTTTAATGCTGTCAAATGTTTGTTTTCCTTTCTTCTTTTCGGTCCTAGGGATTGAACCCTTGGCCTCTGGCATACTAAACAATGGCTCTACTAATGAATTATATCTAAGTTCATTTTTCTCTTTATTTATTTTTGTGGTAATAGAACTCAAAGTCATGCTCATTTTCCTCTTTATATTTATTTGTTTTGTGTTGTTGAAGGTCAAACTCATGGCCATACACATGCTAGACCAGTACTCTGCCACTATACTATATCCATAGCCCATGTGTTTAATTTTTTTTTTTTTTAGAAAGTTGCTGGGATGTACTTTTTATTTTTTATTCAATTTTTTTTTGCCAGTCATGTGTACTGAACTCAGGGCCTGAGCACTGTCCTTCGGCTTTCTCAAGACTAGAATTCTACCACTTGAGCCACACACCACTTCCAGCTTTTTTCTGTGTATGTGGTACTGAGGAATTGAACCTGGGTCTTCGTGCATACTAGGCAAACACTCTTACCACTAGGCCAAATTTCTGGCCTCTTTAATTTTTTTTATACAGTACTAAGGCTTGCACTTGGGGCCTGAGTGTTGTCCTTTAGCTTTTATACTTAAGGCTAGAACTGTACCAGTTAAAATACTCCTCCACTTCTGGCTTCAAAAAGCTAGTTAATTGGAGATAAGAGACTCATGGATTTTCCTGATCAGGTTGCTTCAAACTGTGATCCTGATATCAGCTTCTGAAATGCTAGGATTATAGGCATGTACCACTAGTACCCAGCTGATTTAATGTTTTAATAGTTGTGCTTCCTTTTTTTTTTTTTTGCCAGTCCTGGGCTTGAGCTCAGCGTCTGAGCATTGTCCTTGGATTTTCTCAAGGCTAGAGCTCTATCACTTGAGCCTCAGCACCACTTCTGGCCTTTTTTCTATATATGTGGTGCCAAGGAATTCAACGCGGGTCTTCGTGCATGCTAGGCAAAGCACTCTACCACTAGGCCAAACTCCCAACCCCAGTTGTGCTTCTTTTATGACAGACTCTCCTCCCCTACTTCCTCTGGTTTTTGAGACAGAGGCTCTTTTGTATATTCTAGGCTGGCCTTGAACTCAACTTGTTACTGCTAACTCAAAGTTGTCTTAACTTCAGTCTTTAGAATACTGTAATTACAGGCATGTGCCAACGATGCCAGGCTTCCTTTTTTTATGAGCTTCCAAACCACTCAAAATAATTTTGTGCCTGCTTTCTGATAAAAACAACGACCTTGACATTTATCTTTTCAGATAATCTAATTTTTGTTTCTTTTAAATTTTCAGTTGCATTCCAGTCCATGATGACAGGAGGTAATATTGGAAAGCAGATAGTCTGCATTTCAGAAGATACTTCTTTATAATCTGTATACATCTTCATCAAGGAAATAACACATTTCATTTTTCATTTTTTTTCCTTTTTCTTTTTGAGATGGTACTGGGGCCAGAACTCAGAGCATGAGGCCTTTTGGCTTTTTCTCTCATGAACAGTGGTAGTTGCCCTACCACTTAAGCTATGCCTTAAAATTTATGAATATAAACCATTCTTGATGATTTTTAGTAATCATTAAGATGAGTTTTAGTCACATAATTCTTTGTTTTATCTAAATATATCACATATGCATACTAAATCTAACATCACATATGCATACTAACATGATTACTTATGGGGAAGTTGATATTATTTCTTACTGTTTTGCTTTTGAGACAGGATCTTGTTATGTATTCCAGACTGGCCTTGAACTTGTGATTCTCTTACTTTATCAGGAATGCTGGAATTAATTCCAGTTGCAGGGATTAGAGCCAATATAGGCATGAGCCACCATACCTGGCTAGTTTTTTCTTTTGCCAGTCCTGGGGCTTGAATTCAGGGCCTGACCATTGTCCCTGAGCCTCTCTGTGCTCAAGGCTAGCTCTCTACCACTTGAGCCACAGTGACACTTTAAGGCTTTTTCTGCTTGTGTGGTACTGAGGAATGGAATCCCAGGGCTTTATGCATGCAAGGCAAGCACTCTACCACTAAGCCACCTTCCCAACCATGGCTAAAATTAATATATGTGATATTTATATCAGATATTCTGGAACTACTGGAGATTTAATACAACGGTTAATTTTCAAATCTATTGTATATGATCAATTAACTTGTATTTAAAACTGTATAATTATTCTATTGTGAGAAGTATTTAGTAAACATTTATTTCAAAAGAAATCATATAATTCTTAAATTGAAACTTAGTAACAACAGAATTGGGATGATCTTTCTATATAAATGGAAAAGAGACTCTGGTATGATGTGTATGTAAAGCTTGAGGGTGGAAGAGCAGAGGCTCTGGGTTCAGATTGGTATGAGATGATAAATAATTTAAAATGAGTTATGGAGAGACCAAGAAACCAGATGTGTGTCTTGCCAAGTAATTTAACATATAACACCTTAATACTACAGTATATATTGATAGAATATGCTTATTTTAGGCTTAGCAGTCACTGTTAAATAGTCCTAAAATGGAGGGCAAGTAAACACAAGCATCACCTGGAATTCCACTAGTAAAAACAATGGGGAGGTAAGGGTGGTTGACCTTGGGTCCAATCCTGAGCACCAAAAGCCCAATAAAACACAAGAAAACAGACACCTTCAGAAAATCACCAGACTGGGCAAATTACCCAATGGTTGCAAAGCTGAATGCTAAAGATATATTGATGTACCTATTAATGCTCGTTTCCTTTCCTGAGGGGACTCTACTCAGTATGTATTTCTCTCCAATCTATTCCATTTGTGATTTGCCTGAGTTTCAAAGTAAAAAAAAAAAATCTAGTAAAAAAAAAAAATCTAGCATCTCAAACTCTTGTCTAAAGATAAATTACCTTCTCCTGAAACACTGTGTACCCAGTACTCCTCACTCATCTTTTTTTGTTGTTGTTGGTTGTGGAGCTTGAACTCAGGGCCTGGAAGCTGACCCTGAGCTCTTTCTGCACAAGCTTATTACTCTACCACTTGAGCTACAGCTCCATTTCTGGTTTTCTGGTGGTTAACTGGAAATGAGTCTCCCATCCTTTCCTGCCCAGACTGTCTTCAGTGTCATCCTCCGGTGTAGCTAAGATTACAGGTATGAGCCACCGGCGCCCGGCCAAGAAAAAAAAAAAATTTTTTTTAAGAACTCCTTTAGTGGTTGATCACACCTGTAATTCTAGCTACTCAGGAGGCTGAGATATGAGGATCACAGGTAGAAGCCAGCCGGGGCAGAAAAGTCCATGAGACTCTTGTCTCCAATAAACTACCCAGAAAAGGCCAGAGATGGTGCTTTGGTTCAGGTGGTAGGGCTAACCTTGAGCCTGGGACAGCACCCAGGCCCCGAGTTCAAGCCCCAGGACCTGCAAAAACAAAAACAAGACAACTCCTTTAATTCTCACTCCCCCTATTTTAGTGAGTTCCTTATCCTTCTTGGTACCATCCCAGGTACCAAGACCTGGGTCTCAAGAAGTCAGGTTAGCAAAGGGTGACAGCTACGAACCCGTGTTTCAGAACCCGTGTTTCAGCCTCTCGTCAGGCCATCCAGCTGTCTTCCAAGCCAATGCTTGGAATCCATCACTTAACCCCGGCCCCAGCGCGTCTCCACGTGCCTGAGTGTATACCCCGTCCCATGCGCAAAGATGACCTCCGCTCGAAGTTTCTGTTCGCCCTGTAGGGAGAGGTTCGAGGTCAGCTTCCCGGGTCTCCCCTGCTGGGCGCGGTGACGTCACGGCCAGTCCGCCCGACCCGGTTTGCGGTCTTCGCAGACCCAGTGGCCCCGAAGGCCAGGGAGAGTGGCCGGCCGGGACCCGCACAGTTCCTCGTCCAGGGGCCTGGCCCTTCGCGGCAGGCCAGGCCGAGTCCGGAGCTGCCCGCGGGCGCGGCCACGGACCGTTGCCGGGGCCGGACAGCGGTGGGGGTGTGCGTGGGGTTGGCCAAACTTCCTGTCCCGCGCTGGAGCTGCTTCCGGCGGGAGCCGGAAGACGCCTTGTGTGGACGGAATTCGGCACCCGCTGACGGACAGACGGCCGCCCTGGACGGGAAGGTGAGCATCGGGGTGGGACTGCCCGCACCCGCTCGGCGAGGAGGGCCCCGAGGGGAGGGAGGGCGCCCCTGCTGACTCTTCGCGGGCTGGGGCCGAGCTTGCCGGGGGAAGGACAGGAAAGCCTCCCCCCTGGGGAAGCCGTCCTTCATCTGGCGGCCTGGGAGCGGCCGGGCGGAAGCCCCGCGGCTTCGGCCCTTCCACACGCGGGGTTGCAGGGCCCTGTTTCGGTGCCTTTGCGTGTTTTGGGGGTCGGGGACTTAGGGACTGTACTGTCCTGAGGAATCTGGGGTTCCCCGTGCGGGGGCTGGATGTCTGCCCGTGGACCGTGCGACCTCACACTAGGCCTAAATAAGGGGGTGCAGGATGTCGAGGGGGCGTACGTTTCAGCTCCTTTCTGCCTCCACTTACTTTCCTGGTCAGGAATGGGGACAGCTGTCAACTCGCGGGGGGGGCAGGCCGCCCGTTTCTCCTCGACTTGTCAGTTCAGGCGCCCGGCAGTGGCTTGTGCATATTAGCTCATGGAACTGATCTCTACAAAGTTTCTCAAGAAGAGACTATCCAATTAGTTTAGTAAACTTTACGAATCATGTAGGAGTTAAATGTTATGAACTTGGGGTTAAGAAAACATATTTCCATCTCACTTTGGCACAAGGGTCAGTGTACATAGCTGCAAAGAGAATTAAAAAAAAACGATGAAATAAAGTCAGAGGCAGCGAGAACTTTTTGTTGTATAGGCAACTAATCTAGCAAGCAGGCAACCTGAAGTCTAGTTTAAACTTCGTATCTAAGTAATATCAGATTTTAGGTAAATTTCTTAATCTGTACTATTTGGGGTCCTTCTCCAAGAATTTTATCATTCTGATTCACTGGTGTTTGTGTATGGGAAGTGACGTAAGCATTTCTATGTTTTGGAAAGATAATTTGAGTGGCTGTGTAAAACAGATTAGAAGGAAGAATTTTAAAAGCAAAGTTACCATTTAGAAGCGTATTCAAATACTTAATTGAAAAGTAATAAGAAACCTACACAGAGCATTACAGTAGAAATATTTGGATGACTCAGAATTATTGGAATTCTTTAAATACGGAGAATGAAAGATTCTAGATTGCTAGAATACAGTGAGTGGGAAGAAGATTAAACAGTCATTGAAAAGGTTAATAATACAGGAAGAAAATCGTTTGGTGGGCAAGATGACCTAGATTTTGGACATTGGTAAGTTTGACGTGCTATTGTGTATGGATGTGAAATAACTAGCAAGGAATTAGCAGTGAAAGTTTGGAGTTCAGCAAAGTTAGGACTAGAGACAAAATAGTTTATCAGTTGCAGTGTCATACATTCACTATAAAATATTTACTCAATATTACTACTATGTGCTTCCCAGGAAGTTTCCATGGAAATCATTTAAACTCAGTAAAGACAACTTTAGGAGTGGGAAGTGACTTCAGGAGCTTTTTTGAGGATAATATAGAACGTAAAATTGATTGTGGCTGTGGTGTACAACTGTGAATGTATTAAAGGCAGTTTAATTGCTGGGCGCTGGTGGCTCACGCCTGTACCCTAGCTACTCAGGAGGTTGAGATCTGAGAATCATGGTTCGAAGCCAACCCCAGCAGAAAAGTCCCCATGAAACTCTTTAACTCCAATTAACCACTCAAAACTAGAAGTTGCACTGTGACTCAAGTGGTAGAGGGTTAACCTTGAACACCAACAGGCTCAGGGACAGCGCCCAGGCCCTGAGTTCAAGCTCCAAAACTGACACCCCTCCATCCCCCCAAAAAAACCCTGGCAGTCCATTATCTTTTTATCTGCGGTATTTAACTGGATGAATTGCAAATTTATTTTAAAAGTATTTGATAGATGGAACAAGTATTTTGTTTGTTGTTGTTTAAGTACTTTGGGTTGAACTCAGCCTATGCTTATGTAGGTACTCTACTACTTGAGTCCCAGGTATTTCTGCTTTATTTTTTCAAATAGGGTCTTGAGTTTTTGCCAGGCAGACCAGGTTCCTACTTATACCTCTAGTCTTTTTTTTTTTTTTTTTTTTCCAATTGCCAGTCCTGGGACTTGAACCTCAGGTCCTGAACCCTGTCCCTGAGCTTTTTTTTTTTCCCTGCCACAGCTCCACTTCCAGCTTTTTCTATGTATATGGTACTAAGAAATCAAACCCAGGGCTTTGTGCAAGCTAGGCAAATATTCTACCGCTAAGCCACATTCCTAATCTTAAACGACTAGGTTTACTGGGATGTACACCAGTACATCAGTGTACTAAGTTTTTTATTGGTTGAGATGTAGTTTCTCTGGATCTCTACTCCTAAATATCTAGGGTTAAGAGAGTGAGCCACCAGCTGCTCACGCCTGTAATCCTCAAATCTCAGCCTCCTGAGAAGCTGTCAGTTCAAAGCCAGCCCTGGGCACTAAAGTCCTAAAATCCCTGAGACTTACCTTCAATTAACCACTAGAAAACCAGAAAGAGTGAGCCACCATGCCTGAACTGGAACAGAGAATTATTAAACTTGCCTGGATTTCATAAATATTTCTTTTCCTTATGGTTTGAACTCTGGGCCTTGTACTTGGTAGGCACTGCTGAGTTACCCCTTAAGCCTTTGTTTGCATCATTTATTTAAAAAAATTTTTTAGCCAGCATGGTGGATCACGCCTGTAATCCTAGCTAGGCAGCTGAGATCTGAGGATCAAGGTTCAAAGCCAGCCCCAGTACAAAAGGACCTAAGACTCTTATCTCCAATTCACCTCTAAAAACAGGAAGTGGGGCTTGGCTCAAGGGTAGGGCAGTAGCCTTTAGCTGAAGAGCCCAGGCCTAGGGGTAGTGTGGTAGCCATGAGCTGAAGAGCTAAAGAACAGCGCCCAGGCCAGAGTTCAAGCCTCATGACCCACCAAAAAAAAAAAAATTCAGGGATGGGGAGTTCCGTCTAGTGGAAGAGTGCTTGCTTAGCATGCACAAAGACCTGTTTGGGTTTGATTCCTTGGTACCACATACATAGAAAAAGTTGGAGTGGTGTTGTGGCTCAAGTGGAAGAGACCTAGCTTTGAGAAAGCCTAAGGACAGTGCTTAGGCCCTGAGTTTAAAGCCCCAGGACTGGCTTTTTTTTTTGGGGGGGGGGTCATGGGGCTTGAACTGAACTGGCCTGGGCACTGTCCCTGAGCTCTTCAGCTCAAGGCTACCACCCTACCCTTGAGCTATGCCCCACTTCCATTTTCTTGAGGTTGATTGGAGATAATAGTCTCAGGTCTTTTTGTGCCCGTGCTGGCTTTGAACCTTGGTCCTCAGATCTCAGCCTCCAGAGTAGCTAGGATAACAGGTATGAGCCACCGCACCGGCTTAAAAAAATTATTATTTTTTAGTACAAATGACAGGAATTGTTATTAAACCACAAGTATGCAAGAGAGAGAAATTACATAGCAAGTTAAAAAGAAATTATGTATCAATGTTAAGTCCACCATCTCCTGCCATAAACATTAACTTTCAATGAAATAGGAAGAATTGAGGGCAGGGTGTGAGAATGTATGTGTAGTTAAAACAGTCTAAATCATAGTCTAGTTCTGAAGTAGTAGCAAGTAGATATTCCTCTAGTGGCAGAATTGGTCAGATAGGGCCTTGTTACAATAAGATACAATAAAAATTACTAAGAGCCTCGCCATGTTACAGTAAGATACAATCAGGGTTTTTAAGAAGGCCAATGATCCTTCTCTTCCTGGATTCTAATGTCTACAAAATAACAGCCTTCTGGAGCATTAAGTTCCTCCCTCCATCCCTCCCCCCTCCCTCTCTTTTTCTCTCCTTCTCCCTCTCCCTTGACTCCCCTAAAGGCAGTGGAGATTGCCAGTAGTACATTTTACATCTATTGTTTGACTTACTTGTCTAGATAAGCTGAGTAGATTTATTGTTTTAAAACTGTTTGTTGACCCACCTTTTTTTAATTAATGAAATAAATACCATTAATCCTTAGATGATGGAAAATTCAAAAAAAAAAAAACCACACCCACCTCATGACATTTGAGCACCATTTTATTTTATTTTAAATTTATTTTGTCAGTCATGGGGCTTGAACTCTGGGCCTCAGCGCTGTTCCTGAACTCTTCTGCTCGAGGCTCTCTACAACTTGAGCCACAGTGCCACCTCCCCATCATTTGTTTTTGAGGGCATTTGGGCTATGATCCACCTACTTTAGGCTTCCATCTTTGTTAAGCTTCCTTGGTGCCTATAGTGATAGCACATACCACCATGCTTAGCTTTTTTCCATTGAGATGGAGTTTCATGACTATTTAGTCCAAGATGGCTTGAAACCTCTGTCCTCCAAATCTCAGCCTCCTAAACAGCTATGATTACAGGTATGACCATTGTACCCGTCACCAAAACATTTTAATTGTACTCATACTAATTTGGAAAGGTAATATTCAACTGTTTCCAGGAAGACTGAGCCCAACTAACTTAACTATGTCCCAGAAAAATAATTTAAAACTTTGAAGGAAGAGAGCAAAATCCAGCATTCAATGAACTATAGTTTGTGAATTCCAACATTCAGTAAAAAATTATCAGGGATGCTGGGTGAAGTGGCTGGAGCCTGTAATCCTAGCTACTCAGGAGGCTGAGATCTAAGAATCAAGCCAGCCTAGCACAAAAGGACCTGAGACTCTTATCTCCAAATAACCTCTAGAAACTAGGAAATGGGGCTTGGCTCAAGGGTAGGGTGGTAGCCTTGAGCTGAAGAGCTCAGGGACAGTGCCCAGGCTAAGGTCCAATCCCATGATCCACCAAAAAAAAAAAAAAAAGATGGTTAAAGAAGCAACAAAATAGCAAAATGTACCCATAACAAGAGAAAAGTTAGTTATACAACACCCCCCCCCCCAAAAAAAAAGAAAAGCAAACAATGCTGGAAGCAAAGTTGTGGCTCAAGTGGTAGAGCACAGGCCTTGAGTAAAAAAGCTCAGGGATAATGCCCAGGACTGGCACAATAAATAGAAAAAAAAAAAAAAAAGGACTGAACTAGATGTATACTAGAGTAGTAGAAAGATACACATTTTATTTATTTATCTATTTATCTGTCATGGGACTTGAACTCTGGGCCTGAGCTTTCAGCTCAAGTCTATCACCCTACCCATGGAGCCACAGCGCCACTTCTGGTTTTCTAGTGGTTAATTGGAGATAAGAGTTTCAGGGACTTTAGTGCCCAGGCTGGCTTTGAACCAAGATCATCAGATCTCAGCCTCCTGAGTAGCTAGGATTACGGGCATGAGCTACTAAGCCTGGCTTTATTTATTGTTCATCCTGGGGCTTGAACTCAGGGCCTGGGCTCTGTCTCTGAGTCCCTCTGTGCTTGAGGCTAATGCTCTACCATTTGAACCACAGTACTGCTTCTGGCTTTTTTTTTAGGGGGGCGAGAGGGTCATGGGGCTTGAACTCGCCTAGGCACTATCTCTGAGCTCTTCAGCTCAAGGCTACCTTCCTACCCTTGAGCCTAGCCCCACTTCTGTTTTCTAGAGGTTAATTGGAGATAAGAGTCTCAGGTCCTTTTGTGCCCGGCTGCCTTTGAACTTGATCTCAGTCTCCTGAGTAACTAGGATTACAGACGTGAGCTACCATGCCCAGCTAGTTCTGGCTTTTTCTGTATAGGTGGTACTGAGGAGTCAAACCCAGAGCTTCATGCATGCTAGGTAAGCACTCTACCACTAAGCCACATTCCCAACCCAAAAGATGCATTTTATTGTTGGAAATCTGTGAAATGAATAACGTAATCAATTGGGAATAGGAACACATTTAATTGTACATTTGTCATCATACTTCTGGCTAATTAAATACTTTGCAAATTTGGTTGTAAATTTGTATATTAAAGTGAGGTTCATATAGTACATTTGATAAGGTACTCTGTGCTTTTGAGCAGATTATTTTGAGTTTAGCCTATTCTTACGTATCCTGTTGTTCTTTTTCTTTTGTACAGTACATGTATAAGCTATAAAGTTGGATACCAAAATTGTATGACAGTACTACTTTATTTACTTCTATTTTTATGATACTAGGATTAAATTCATGGCCTTTTATTTTCTGTGTAAGACTCTGACACTAGAGTCATATCTTGTCCAATAGTATGCAGTTACAATATGAATATTCAGTTCCAGAAAATGATTATGCAGAGAGAATATAACAAATATATAACATATAAATTATATAGTATATTAAATATGTAAATTATAAAATATATATTGTATGTGTTCTGGTTACTTGTCATTATGATGAACATCTTTGGGCATATAGTATTTTCCATATTTAATATATATCATTAAAAGATTTTAGAAAATAGAAATTCTACCTCAAAGCATGCTATTTTTTAGAGGTTTTGACACCTGTTGAATTATTCTATTTCAAAAATATATGGTAATAAATTCTTGGCTTATTGTTAACTTTTAGATAAATTTGTTTATTTTACAACATTTTCCTTTTGCTTTTAATGTGTCTTTCTCTTTTTTCAATCCACTTATAGGTTCAAATTGATAACCATCCTAGTTCAGCATCTTACAGACGAGCATATAATTTCTCCTAGAGAAATATGAACATAACTGGAACTCTGACTTAAATTTGCATCTGTTCCCTAAACAGCTACAGGATTTTGAAAGCTGAATCAATGTTATCAGATGAGTTAGAATCCAAACCAGAGGTAAAACCTCCCAGCTTGTTTCCTTTTCTTTTGGTTGGTTATATTTCAGGTTGTCCTAGGTGCAGGGACCATTAAACTTTAGTAGTAATTATTTAGGTTTTACTTGGTAGTAAATACGTTTTGTGAGCCTATTTTTTTTTTATTTATTTATTTATTTATTTATTTATTTATTTATTTATTTATTTTTGCCAGTCTTGGGGCTTAAACTCAAGTTCTGAGCACTGTCCTTAGGCTTTTCTCAAGGCTAGAGCCTACTACTTGAACCACAGCACCACTTCCAGTTTTTTCTGTGCATGTGGTATCAAGGAATTGAACCCAGATCTTTGTACATGCTAGGCAAGCACTCTACCACTAGGTCAAACTCCCGTCCCCAAGCGTAATGGTTTTGATTGCATTAATTTTTTTTCTTATTACTGAGTATTTCCTCAAAAATTTAAGAATTTTTTTTTTATCTTTTGTAGGGTTTGTAAATAAAAGGCCTCGAACTTTGGCCCTACCACTCTTTGCTCAGCTTTTTTGCTCAAGATGGGTTCTCTATTACTTGAGACACAACTCCAGTCTAGTATTTTTGCTGGTTAGTTGGAGATGTTGTCTTCCAAGGCTGGCTTTGAACCTTGATCCTCATATTTTAGCCTCTGGAGTAGTTGGGTTATAGATATGAGCCCAGCTGTGTTAAAGAAGTGTAAAATAAACTTAATTATATAATAACAAAGTACTTTATATGCATTATATATATGATATACATGTATGTATGTACATAAAAATATTTGCCACCACAGACCATTCTTTTATTTTGTATAAAACAAAATATTTTCATTCTAAAAATGATTTGGAACTTAAGTGCTTTCTACTTTTTTTTTTTTTGCCAGTCCTGGGCTTGGGCTCAGGGCCTGAGCACTGTCCTTGGACTTTCTCAAGGCCTCTAGCCTTTCTCAAGGCCTCTATCACTTGAGCCTCAGCACCACTTCCGGCCTTTTTCTATGTATGTGGTACCGAGGAATCGAACCCGGGTCTTCGTGCATACTAGGCAAGCACTTTAACCACTAGGCCAAACTCCCGGCCCTGCTTTCTACTTTTTTTTTTTTCACTTTTCTCATTATAATTTTAGAGCATTCTCGTAGAATAGTAGGAAGGTTACCTCACTTTGAAGCGGGCATAGTCCTATCTAGTTATGTCATGTTGGACAATTCATTTAATATCGTCAACCTGAGTTCTCATTTGTAAAATCAGGTTTAGTGTATTGATTTAATGGCATTTATAACCTAATGAGCCAATATCTAGGAAAAGCTTTTGTAAGATGTAGTTGGTAAAGATGAGTTAAAAAAAATAGCCTGTCTTTTAAAAATACAATTACTTTAATCATTTCTGTTTGATAGGTGACAGAAGTTAATTATATACATCAGCCTTACATGAGAACAGAGACTTGAAAAAAAACCTTAAAACATTTAATTCCTGGGGGAGGGAAATGGGGACCAAGACATGAGAAAGGGTATCAGTGTATGTGAATTAATGCACCTTCTATCTGGTGAATATAATGTAACCCTTCTATTAATTACAATAAAAATATATGAAAAAAACCATTTAATTCCTAACAACCTCAGTTTCTCAGTGTTGTTCTCCCCCCTCCCCTCCTCCCCCCAGCTCCTGGTTCAATTTGTTCAGAATACCTCCATCCCATTGGGACAAGGGCTAGTAGAAGCAGAAGCTAAAGACATTACTTGCTTATCCCTCCTTCCAGTGACTGAACCCTCAGAATGCAGCCGTCTAATGTTACCAGGTAAAAATAAAGTTGACCAAAGATAGGATAAATGGAATGGAAAACTGGGAACTAAATATCAAGAAACTAAATGTTAAGAGTCATTGACAAAAAGTAGCCATAGAAGGTCCGGGAGTTTAGCCTACTGGTAGAGTGCTTGCCTAGCATGTAAGAAGACCTGAGTTTGATTCCCCAGTACCACATACATGGTGGAGGGGGAAGCCGGAAGTGGTGCTGTGGCTCAAGTGGTAGAGCTCTAGCCTTGAGAAAGTCCAAGGGCAATGCTCAGCCCCAGAGCCCAAGCCCAAGACTGGCAAAAAAAAAAGCCATAGAAGTCATAAATGCCTAAGTGTGTCTTTTTTTATTAACATGGGATGAGTTGAACAAATATTATGAGTTTAAATAGATATTTTGAAGTTTTCACAGTTTTGCATAAATATTTTAAGCTGTAGTAATGGATGTAATCATCCACACAGTGTGAGGGAACAAAAACCTAAGTAGAACTCTGGGGAATGCCTTATTGAAGATACAGGATAAGACAGGAGAGCCTAAAATGGAGGGAAGGAGAACAAAGTAGGGTAGAGAAGACTGATGAATATCACCAAGAAAAGATACCATGTCAGATGTTCCTGAGCAATAAGACAGAACTAAAAGGAGGGGATCATTAACCTTGGTAGCTCATGGAGGAAAGATGGAAGGTGTTAGAAAGCTATACTGCAGGGAATTCTAATAACAGTGCAGATGTAGTGTATAGTTGAAGAAGCAACTATACATTATTTTTTGAAGGCCTTCTTGCTATTAAAAAAAAGAAATGAGGTAAAGGGGAAATTGTTGTTTTGTTTTGAGTTTTAAGGGTTATATTATGCTATATGGAAAAGAGCCAATAAAAGATGATGAAAACCAAAAGAGATAATAGATAATTGGCAAGGAGTTTCCAGGGGAACTAGGAGGGAGTATGGTTCTGAACATAGGTGGTGAGATTAGCTTTGGATGGAAAGAGGGACTCAAACATGACTATTAGCAAGGGCAACATTTTTGATGAATTTTTAATATTCTGACCCTTAGTATAAAATTTGAAATGTTCAGCCAGGTGTGCTGGCTCACACCTGTAATTCTAGCTACTCAGGAGACTGAGATCTGAGGATCGCCATTCAAAGCCAGTCTGGGCACTAAAGTTGGTTAAACTCTTATCTCCAATTAACCAGTAGAAAACCAAAAGAAGCGCTGTGGCTCAAGAAGTAGGGTGGTAGCCTTGAGCTGAAGAGCTCAGGACAGTACCCAGACCCAGAGTTAAAGCCCCCAACTGACAAAAAAAAAAAAAAAGAAAGAAAAAAAAGAAAAGAAAAGAAAAAGAAAATGGGGAGTGAATGAAGAGATGAATAGTGAGTGAATAGAGTCATAAAATTCAATGTACATGTGTGAAAATGGAGCTAGGTAACTTGAGGGGATGGGTGGGTAGAGTTGGGATAGATGAAGGGGAGAGAGATGGAGTGGGTGACATTGATCAAGAAAGATTGTACCCGGGCCGGGAGTTTTGCCTAGTGGTTAAAGTGCTAAGTGCTTGCCTAGCATGCATGAAGACCCGGGTTCGATTCCTTGGTACCACATACATAGAAAAAAAGCCAGAAGTGGTGCTGAGGCTCAAGTGGTAGAGCTCTAGCCTTGAGAAAGTCCAAGGACAGTGCTCAGGCCCTGAGCTCAAGCCCAGGACTGGCAAAAAAAAAAAAAAAAAAAAGAAAGATTGTACCAGCTAGGTGCTGGTAGTTCACACCTATAACCTGCGCCATTCAAGAGGCTGAGATCTCTGGGTTGCAGTTCAAAGCTAGCCCAGGCAAGAAAAGTATTTGAGAATCTCATATCTCCAATTATTCACCAAAAGCCATCAGCCTTGAGTAAAAAAACGAAAGGACAGTGTCCTGGCCTTGAGTTCAAGCCAAAACAAAACAAAAAAAAATTAAAAAGAAGGGTTTCTCTGCAAGAAAATAACTTAAAATTCAGATTCTATTACTGTATAGATCTACTCCCCTACCTCCCCCCCCAATCCTGGGCTTGAGCTGAGGGCCTGAGCACTGTCCTTGGACTTTATCAAGGCTAGAGCTCTACCACTTGAGCCTCAGCACCACTTCTGGCTTTTTTTTTTCTATGTACTGAGCCATCGAACCCAGTTCTTTGTGCATGCTAGGCAAGCACTCTACCACTAGGCCAAACTCCCGGCCCCAGCTCTACTTTTAAATGAAAAGATATTTGCCAGAGACTCATGCTTATAATTCTAGCTACTCAGGAGGCTGAGATCTGAAGATCACAGTTCATAGGGCAAGAAAGTCCATAAGACTCTTATTTCCAGTTCACTACAAGAAAGCCAAAAGTGGCCCTGTAGCTCAAAGTGGTAGAGCTCTTCTAGCCTTGAGTGAAAAAGCTTAGGGACAGTGCCCAGGCCCTCAGTTTAGTCCCCATTACTGACTTAAAAAAAAAAAAAAAAGAAAAGAAAAAGTACTTTTCTAGCTTTAAAAAGGACTAATTTCTATCATAACATTTTGGCAGATTTTAGAACTTAAGGCCATCTCTGTTCTTCTCTGAGTCATATTTTTATTTGCAAATTGAGACTTTTCTGCTCCTATAAGGATGATAGATGGTAAGAGATGTCACATGGTTATTAAGTGCTATGTATCAAAATGTTGAGCTCCTTGGAAGTGGTTACTCTATATAGCTGTTGTATTTTCCCTTTACCAGATGATACTCCAAGTCATACTAACTCCTCCAAGGAGGTAACTTCCTCGGCTGTATTGAGAAGCCTTCAGGTGAATGTGGGACCAGACGGAGAGGAGACAAGGGCTCACACTGTACAAAAGTCCCCAGAGTTTTTGTCTACTTCAGAATCTCCTAGTTTATTGCAAGATCTACAACCAAGTGATAGCACTTCTTTTATTCTTCTTAACCTAACAAGAGCAGGTATTCTTTATTCTTTTATAAAATTCACATTTTTAACAAAAATAATTGAAAATGGGGTATAGTTAACCCAGGTTTACTTAAAATGAAAAGAGGCTTTAGTATTTTGAGAAATTGATGTAGTTTAGTGATGAATCAATTGAATGTGTAGAGTCTAGAATGACTCTTTTTTTTTTTCTTTTTATCTTTGTTTTTTGGAGCAAAGTCTTGCTCTATAACCCAGTTGAATCTTGAACTTGTAATAGTCCTATTTCAGCCTTTCAGGCTGGATTATAGGCATTTATATCCACACATAGCAGCTGGAGCTATTGTTTGGAAAATAATGTGGTACCATTTACTTAAGTAGTGTGCACAGAAAGAACAAGTCTCAGGGGAAGGATGATTTGTATCTGTTGATGTTGAGATTTTGGAGGAATATTCCGAAGAAAATATTCTTTAGAGTTAGAGGAATCCAGAGTTTTAAAGAGGTCTGGGTAGGTAGCAGAATGCAGATAATGTATGAAAGAGTGAGTATGGATTCTTTCATTCAAAAGAAATTTGAAGCATAAACAAAAAAGGCAAGTCTAGAGGAAAATATTTAAGAGGATAGCAGAAGAATGAGAAGAACCAGCTGGGAGGAAATGAAGAGAACTTGGTAGATAAGAAGCTAAAGGAGGAAAAAGCTTTAGGGAAGCAAAGATACTAACTCATTCCAAATACTACAGGGTGGGGTACAGAGAATGACATATGTGTCTGTTGATCTTAACGTAACATTATATAGTAAAAGTAGAGGCCAGGTTGAAATAGATAGGGAGTGAATAGATGGTAAGAAAGTGAGTACAAGCCAGGCACCTGTGGCTCACGCCTGTAATCCTAGCTACTTAGGAGGCTGAGATCTGAGGATCCCGGTTCAAAGCTAGCCTGGGCACTGAAAGTCTGGGAGACTCTGATCTCCAGTTAACCACCAGAAAAGTGGAAGTGGAGCTGTGGCTGAAGTGGTAGAGTGCTAGCCTTGAGCTGAAGAGTTCAGGGACAGCACCAAGGCCAGAGATCAAGCCCCATGGCTGACAAAAAAAAAAGGGAAAAAAGTGAGTACAAAAGTTTGAAGGCATACCTGTTCAAGGTACTCAGCTTTGAAGGAGCAAGTAAGATAACAGCTGAGCTGGGAAGGTGGCTCAGTAGTAGACTGCTTGCTTTGCATGCACTAAACTCTGGGGTTGATTCTTTGGTACCACATATATAGAAAAAGCCAGAAGTGGTGCTGTGACTGAAGTACAGTGCTTGACTTGAGAAACCTCAAGGACAGTGCCTAGGCCTTGAGTTCATTTCCCAGGACTGACAAAAATAAAAATAAAACAGTAAAGATGTCTAGGGACTGGGTGACTCACATCTGTAGTCCTAGCTACTCAGGAGGCAGAAATGTAAGGATCTCTGTTCAAAGCCAGCTCAATCGAGAAAGTTCATGAGACTCATCTCCAGTTAAGCAACAGTAAAAGCCAGAGTGGAGCTGTGACTCAAGTGATATAGCATCAGCCTTGAACAGAAAAGCTCAGAGACAATGCCTAGGTTCTGAGTTCAAGTGCCAGGACTATCACAAAACAAAACAAAACATGGACGGGGCTGAAGAGTGCCTCAAGTAGTAGAAGGCTGCCTAAGAAGCTGGAGTCCCTAAATCAAACCTCAGGTAAATACCAATACCACAAGCAAATAAATAAGATGGGAGAGACTTGAGCTACGACACAGTTAAAGGCTGTAAGGAAAAGCTAGTTGTAAATGGGAGAGAATATAATGAAGAGATGACTGAAGAATAGAATTAGGGGGCTGGGAATGTGTCTTAATGGTAGAGTGCTTGCCTAGAATGTATGAAGCTCTGGGTTCAATTCTTCGTTAGATACCACATAAACAGAAAAGGCCAGAGTGGTGCTGTGACCGAAGTGGTAGAGCACTAGAAGTGCTTGAGCAAAAGAAGCTCAGGGACAGTGTCCTGAGTTCCAGCCCCAGGACCTGCAAAATTACAAACTGAAAAAAGTAGGATTGGGATATATCTTTGCCAAGAGCCTGTGTGAGCTAAGAAAAAAGTGGTAGCTGAATAATCTGAAAAGAAACTTTGGGGAGAGAAGTAAAGGTCTGGAATAACTAATTCAGGACAGCATTTCTGTGCCTGGACAAATGGAGGAATTATTTGTTAACTCTTACATATTCTCCTGTTTCTTCCAGGTCTGGGCTCCTCAGCTGAGCACTTAGTATTTGTACAGGATGAGGCAGAAGACTCAGGAAATGATTTCCTCTCCAGTGAGAGCACAGACAGTAGCATTCCATGGTTTCTCCGAGTTCAGGAGTTGGCCCATGACAGTTTGATTGCTGCTACTCGTGCACAATTGGCAAAGAATGCAAAAACTAACAGCAATGGTGAGACTCATATAGCATTTTCCTTTCCAGTATTCTATGCAGAAATGGGTAATCAGTGAACATATTTTGAAGTGTATATGATCCAAATTATTTTATTGGTGAGAACACAGGTTAGAAATGTGTGAATTGTTTGTCTTTTTTCTGTAAAATAACATGGCTATACCAAACTCCTGTACAAAATCAACATCTTAACACTTTTGCAATGAAAAAATAATTAGGAGTTGGCTTTAATCTATAGTAATGAAGGTGTCTCTAAATCCATATTCTTGTTTTTTTGTTTGATTTTTTGCCAGTTGTGAGCTTGAGCTCAGGGCCTGAGCACTATCCTTGGACGTTCTCAAGGCTAGAGCTCTACAACTTGAGCCTCAGCACCACTTCCAGCTTTTTTGTTTTCTATATATGTGGTACTGAGGAATCGAACCTGGGTCTTTGTGCATGCTAGGCAAGCACTCTACCACTAGGCCAAATTCCCGGCCCTCATGTTCTTGCTTTTATTCTAATATTCTTGATGCTATTGATATATTTTTGTTTATGAAAAGTCTCACTAGATAGTCTAGGCTGATGTTATAATCAATTCTGCCTCAGCCTCCTGGGTGCTAGTATTAGCTGATTTTGTTTAAATTGCGGGGCGGCGGGGGGGGGGGGGGGGGAACAGTGTTCAGTCTTTCTCATCTCTTTTTATTCTGTTGAACAAAACATTACTAGATATTCTCTAACTTCTCTTTTAAATGTGGTTAGAAAATTTTAAAGTCAAACGAGCTTTTGTATTTTTAAATGTTTAATAACTAAAGAGGGGTGATTTAGGAAATCAGAAGATGGTTCTCATTCTTTAGAATGATAACAAATAGCCAAACTGACTTCAAAGGATGGAAATGTAAGAATACCCATCTGTGACAGAATTCTGTTATAAGCCCACACTATGCCAGAATGACTACTTTTCCTTAAAATACATCTTTTATTGTTCAGGGCTTTAAAGTCGTCTCTGTAATATCTTACTCTGGGTGTTGATCTGCCTGTATTCCTACCAGTTTGTGCACTACATAAGTTTAAGTCTGCTTTTTGATATTTCCGATAGGAAACCATTTTGATTATTTCCTATATTTATCCAAGAACCCTAATCTTGTCAAATAAAATATGGTAGCTATTGGTAGATCCTTGGAATAGTGGACAGAGTGTAGACCACTCTCGTTTATTTTTAAACAAAATATAAAAGAGAGCTGGGAAGATTAAAATAGATGCCTGATTAGTGATCACTAAGAGTAAATATGTGTTTCATTTTTTGAATTTAAAGTTTCTAAGAAGGGTCCTTCCTTGGATTAAAATATATGACTCTGTCATAGGAGAAAATGTCCACCTTGGTTCTGGTGATGGGCAACCCAAAGACTCAGGGCCTCTTCCTCAAGTGGAAAAGAAGCTCAAATGTACAGTTGAAGGCTGTGGGCGGACATTTGTTTGGCCAGCTCACTTTAAGTACCACCTTAAAACTCATCGGTAAGCAAATCTGAGATCTCATAAAAATATTGAGGCTTCCAGAGAAACTTGTTTTCCAAATTAACAAAAGAAAACATGGACTCCAGCTAACTTCTTGTTGTCCCTTTTGTTTTTGCCTTTCTTCTTAGTTTAACTGAGATTTGAACTCCAAGTCTTGAGTTTGCTCGGCAGTACTCTTCCCACCTAAGCCTTTTTTTGCTTTCATTATATTTTGGGATAAGATATCTCTTTTTATCGAATCCAGCTTGGACAAGAATTATCCTAGTAGCCAGGCATGGTGGCTTTCGCCTGTAATCCTAGCTACTCAGAAGGCTGAGATCTGAGGATCGAAGTTTAAAGCCACCCTGGGCAACAAAATCCATGAGACTGTTTATCTCTAACCACCAGAAAATCAAAAGTGGCACTGGGGCTTCAGAAGCAGGACAGTAGCCTTGAGCTGAAGAGCTCAGGAACAGCACCCAGGCCCAGAGTTTAAGTCCCACAACTGACAAGAGTTCTCCCACACACACACCTTTTTTATTAGGGGGGGGGTCATGCGGCTTGAACTTGGCCTGGGCACTGTCTTTGAGCTCTTCAGCTCAAGACTACCTTCCTGCCTTTGAGCCAAGCCCCACCTCAGCTTTCTAGAGGTTAATTGGAGATAAGAGTCTTAGGTTCTTTTGTGCCCAGGCTGGCTTTGAACCTTGATCCTCCAATCTCAGCCTGCTGAGTAGCTAGGATTATAGGGGTGAGCCACTGCGCCCTCCCCCCCCTTTTTTTTCCATTGTAAGGCTTGAACTCGGGATATGAGTACTATTCCTAAGTTCTTTTCTTCAAAGCTAGCCTCTACCACTTTGAGCCACAGCACCACTTCTGGGTTTTTGGTGGTTAATTGCGGATGAGTCTCACAGACTCCTGCCCAGCCTGGCTTTGAACTGTGATCCTCAGATCTCAGCCTCCTGAGTAGTTGGGATCACAGGTGTGAGCAACCTGTGCCCACCTATTAACTTCTTGAGTAGCAAGGATGACTGTCTATCCTTGGAATGGAGGGAATGGGGTCATGCTGTATTTCCCAGGAAGTCTTTAACTCCTAGGTTTAAGTGATTCTCCCACTTCAGCCTCTGAAATGTTGAGATTACCAGTGTGTACCATATGTCCACTGTCATGTTTTAATATTGTTGCTGTTTTTCTTTTTTTG
Source organism: Megascapheus bottae (assembly GCF_031878675.1). Taxonomy (NCBI): domain Eukaryota; kingdom Metazoa; phylum Chordata; class Mammalia; order Rodentia; family Geomyidae; genus Megascapheus; species Megascapheus bottae. The sequence continues at coordinate 11,641,208 of NC_143522.1, forward strand.
CCAGTCCCGGGCTTGAACTCAGGGCCTGAGTACTGTCCTTGGGCTTTCTCAAGGCTAGAGCTCTACCACTTGAGCCACAGCGCCACTTCCGGTTTTTTCTATGTATGTGGAACCTAGAAATAAAACCCTGGTCTTCGTGCATGCTAGACAAGCCATCCACCACTAGGCCACACTCCTGGCCCCTTGCATTATTATTGTTCGTGGGGCTTGTCCCTGAGGTCTTCAGCATAAGGCTATCGCCCTACATCTTGATCCAAGCGCCACTTCCGGTTTTCTAGTGGCTAATTGGTGATAAGAGTCTCCAGGTCTTTAGTGTGTGGGCTGGCATCAACCCGCAATCCTCAGATCTCAAGTCTCCTGAATAGCGAGGATTGCAGGCATGAGCCACCTTGCTGGCTTTGTTGTTGTTTTTATTGGGAGTTTTTTTTTGTTCATTTTTTTTGCTTGTCCTGAGGCTTGAACTCAGGGCCTGAGCACTGTCCTTGGGCTTTCTCAAGGCTAGAGCTCTACCACTTGAGGCACACCACCACTTCCAGCTTTTTTCTATGTATATGGCACCGAGGACTTGAACCCTAGTCTTCGTGCCTGCTAGGCAAGTACTCTACCGCTAGGCGAAACTCCTGGTCCCTGTTGTTTTTAATAGAAGCCCTAGCACTGTGTGATTTGCCTTATTTTTCATAATGCTTTAAGACATTTGGCTGCTAAATATGTTGTCACGAAGAAGTCTCAAATCTTATTATAAAACATAGGACTTTTTTTTTAGAGCTTAAATTATACGTAAGCATAGGCCCTACTTTAAACCTGCAAAGTTAGGATTTTTTGGAGGGACTAATTTTAACAAACTTCAGGATATTCTAATATGCCAAGATTTGGGATTTACTGTCTGCCTTGAGAAGTTTGAGTATTTGCAGGTATTCTTGCTGATATGATTGTTTTTGCAGAAATGACCGCTCCTTCATCTGCCCTGCAGAAGGTTGTGGGAAAAGCTTCTATGTGCTACAGAGACTGAAAGTACACATGAGAACACACAATGGGGAGAAGCCCTTTATGTGCCCAGAGTCTGGCTGTGGTAAGCAGTTCACTACAGCTGGAAATCTGAAGAACCACCGGCGCATTCACACAGGTATGTGCAACCTAGCATTCCCTTGGGCAATTTTGGTTCAGTTCTTGCTTAGGAAAGGCTTCACTGGGAATAGAAATAAAGGCTTAGGATTTTTGATAGAACTTTAAAGATTTGATTCTTTGTCTCTATGCTTTATGGTGCTTTCAGTTCATTACAGTAACATTTATCACCAATGTAAACCTACTTGAACAAAATCTGCTTTAAAATTTTTCTGAGCATTGCACAGTGTTTATTTTACACAGTAAACTTTTTCTTTGGTTGATTGTGAGACTTGAACTCTGGGCCTGGCCACTGTTCCTGAGCAATTCAGCTCAAGGCTACCACCTATCACTTGAGCCACAGCACCACTTCCTGGTTTCTAGTGGTTATTTGGAGGTAAGAGTCTCATGGACTTTAGTGCCTGAGCTGGCTTTGAACTGTGATTCTCAGATCTCAGCCTCCTGAGTAGCTAGGATTACAGGTGTGAGCCACCACACCCAGTTTGCTTTTTTTTTTTTTTAATGAATTAGTTAGCTTGGCACAGGTAACTTACCTGTAATCCTAGCTACTCAGGAAGCTGAAATAATGAGGATGACTGTTCCAAGCTAGCCCAGGAAGGAAAATCCATGAGGCTCTTATCTCCAATTAACCACCCAAATGCTGGTAATAGAGCTCATATAGACTTACATAATCCCATTTTATAAACATAGCAAATGAAGGCAGCTATTTACTTGCAGAAGAACAGAAGAAAAATCTCTAATATTATGGAAGTGGTTATGTCTATAGTCATGTTCTCTTTGGTTTATTTTCTTTGTCTTTTTGTTTTTATTTTCTATAATTGATTTATTTTAGAACCCAAAGCTAATAACTGGGGATATAGTTTAGAATGCTTGCCTAGTTTGCATTCCACCCGCACTGTGAATATTGAGGTCATTGTAAGTGGTGTAATCACTAAAGCTTTAGTTCTTAAGCCAGTTGACAGAAGGAAAAATGAAGCTCATGGGCAGCCTTGCAAAGGGAAAAGACAGTTGGGTGTAGTTTAGATCATTGAGAGATATCACTCGCTGAGTATACCTAATGAACTTTAAAAAAAAAATTATTGGGGCCAGGAGTTTGGCGTAGTGGTAGAGTGCTTGCCTAGCATGCACAAAGACCCTGGTTTGATTCCTCGGTACCACGTACATAGAAAAAAGCCGGAAATTGTGCTGAGGCTCAAGTGATAGAGCTCTAGCCTTGAGAAAGCCCAAGGACAGTGCTCAGGCCCTGAGCTCAAATCCAGGACTGACAAAAACAAAACAAAGCAAACAAACAAAAATTACGAGGCTTGAACTCGGGGCCTGGGCACTGTCCTTGGGCTTTCTCAAGGCTAGCAGTCTACCACTTGAACCACAGTACCACTTCCTAATCTAGGGCTTTGTGCATGGTAGGCAAACACTATCACTAGGCCACGCTCGTGGCCATACCCTAATGAAATTAGGTAGCATGAATTAGGAAACTAAGAATAACTCGCTGAAAAATATAAATATTGGGGGCCCAAGAGTAATAATCAGAATACTGGATCTGAGTTTTTGTCTCATTTTTGTCTGTAGGAGAAAAACCTTTCCTTTGTGAAGCTCAAGGATGTGGCCGTTCCTTTGCTGAGTATTCCAGCCTCCGAAAACACTTGGTAGTTCACTCAGGTATCAAAACTTGTACTATTTTTAGATTTCAGGTTAACAGTCTGGAAAGACAGACTCTTCATTGTAAAGGTATTAAGACTTCTTATGATAACCAAGCCAGAAACCAAGATCCTTAATAACTGCATTTATAGGCTTTCTAAACAATTGAGAGAAATCAGTAGTTTCCACCTGAGTCACAGAGGTCCTTGTGAGATCTTCCAGTTTGTTAGGCACTGTCCTGGATGCATGTAACTTCAAACAAGAGCAAAGTAGAAAGATTGCTGTCAGTGACAAAGCAGCAGCAATATCACTGCCTTCTGAGAAGCTGGTGATACTACTGTTTTAGTTACCATTTTGGTAGAAACTGGCTTTAGTTATTACTTTATGGTTTCTAGAACCTTACATTTACCAGTAGTATAGAAGAGAGAACAACCTAGTGACTCTTTTTCTGTTTTAGAGCCTTAAATTCATTTCCTATAATTATGTCAATTTGATCATTTTATGCAGATAACCTGGTCTTTTCTGCTAAAGATGTCTAAAAGTATTCTCTATGAATCAAGCCTTTTTAAGCTTTGTAGGAGAAGCTAAAATGACACTTTTCCTTTCCATTTTCCCAAAGTCAGTTCTCGGGAGACAGGCGAGTACAAGTTCAAGATCAGCCTGGACTACATATTGAGACCTTGTTTCAGAAAACAGATAGCCAAGTAGAAGTCAGGTATAGCTCAAGTGAAAAAAAATCTTTACCAGTTGGGTCTGATTCCTGTGAGATTAGTATATAACATTGAAAACATGCTAGAAATGCTGTTTCATAAGGTATTAAACCATATTAAAGTAATCTAGCATGGAAGAAGTTTGTGGAGCTTATAGAGGGTACAGTCTGATGAGAATTTGGCTGATGGCAGATTAATCAGGCAAAGATATAAACTACAGCAGGAATTGATAAAACTATTGAGAAGACTGGTTTTGTCAAAAGTCTACAGAGCCAGGCGCAGTGGCTCACGCCTTATAATCCTTGCTGTTCAGGAGGCTAAGATCTGGTTCAAAGCCAGCCCAGGTACAGAAGTCCGTGAGTTTCTTTTTTTTTGGGGGGGGGCAGTCCTGGGGAGTGAACTCAGGGCCTGAGCACTGTCCTTGGACTTTCCTCAAGGTTAGAGCTCTACCACTTGAGCCATAGCACCATGTCCAGCTTTTTCTATGTATGTGATACCAAGGAATTGAACCTGGGTCTTTATGCATGCTAGACAAACACTCTACCACTAGGCCAAACTCCCGGCCTCCATGAGATTCTTATCTCCAATTAACTGCCAGAAAAACCAAAAGTGGCACTGCCACTCAAGTGGTAGAGCAATAACCTTGAGCTGAGCTGAAGAGCTCAGGGACAGTGCCCAGGGCTAGAGATCAAGCTACATGGCAAAAAAAAAAAGAGAAAAAAGTATATGGCACTCGTAGCTCTCACGTGGTTTGAATCACAATTCAAAGCCTGCCAAGGCAGGAAAGTCCATAAGACTCTTATCTACTCTTATCTCCATTTAACCACCAGAAACCCCACTGTGGCTTGAAGTATAGAGTATTAGTCTTGAGCACAGAGTTCTAGCTTATCTTAAAAAATAAATAAAAATTTAGGATCTGGCAATACTAGTCCTCAGTCCTTAATGGAAATAGTTGGCTAGAAATAAATAGCAGTTAACGCTTTTACAAGGAAAATACTATCTAGGTTATGATGACCCTGTTGTTACCTACCAATCTCCATGGGTATGAGAATTCTTTACCCCTTCTCTGAGTTTAGTCCTCCCAGTAGTATGGAGACTGACAAGTTTAGACTTAAGGACGTAGAAGTCTTGTGTTAGGAGAGCTGTCCAGGTGAATGTTGGAGATTTTAGAGGGTATGTAACAATGAGTCTGGAGAGTATCAGTGGTACGAGCAGTGTGTGTACTGACTTACCCTGGTCTACTCTTCATACTTTCCCTATGTATGGAAAGTTGGGAGACTAAGATTGAGAATGGAAAAAAAGAGCAGCTTTTTTTTTCTTCTTTATTTTATTTTATTGTCAATGTGATGTACAGAGGGGTTACAGTTACATACAGAAGGCAGGGGAGTACATTTCTTATTGAGCATAGTTACCCTCTTTCTCGTTTTTCTCTTAAGGAGCAGCTTATGTTTACTTTAATATTCTCTGGCTTTCTCCATCTAGATTTTCATTCTACCCACTTGTCATCAGAAATATATCCTTGTCTTTGGCTGCCCTGATCTCATCTTGTCTCTTTTTCAGGTGAGAAACCTCACCAGTGCCAAGTCTGTGGAAAGACCTTCTCTCAGAGTGGGAGCAGGAATGTGCACATGAGAAAGCATCACTTGCAAATAGGAGCATCAGGCAGTCAAGAGCAGGAGCAGACTGGTGAGAAGGGTAGACATAGGAAAAGCTGTGTTCAAAGAGCCAACTCACTTTTCCTGCCTGTCCAGAAAATATTTTGGTTCTGTTTTGGGTGGAAAGAATTGGTATCATTTGACACCCTTTTAAGTACAAGCTTTCTCCAGCCATACAAAACAAATTTATAAATAAGGTTCAAGTTCCTAGAATAGGGAGTTTAGGAAGTTCCCCTAAGGGCAAGGATGACAGGCAAATTCATGAAATGTTCCATATTTTCTTTTTTTAAGCCAGGTGCTGGTGGTTCATGCCTATAATCATAGCTAATTCAGGAAGCAGAGATCTGAGAATCGTGGTTCAAAGCCAGTGTGGACACGAAAGTCCATGAGACTCCTATCTCCAGTTAACCACCAGAAAATCAAAAATGGCATTGTGGCTCAAGTGGTAGAGCAGTAACCTTGAGCTGAAGAGCTCAGGGACAGTGTCCAGGCCCAGAATTTAAGCCCCATGACTGACAAAAACAAAAACAAAAAGTTCCCTTAGGGGTTAGGCCTATAGCTCAGTGGAAGAGCATTTGCCTAACATGCATGAGACTCTGTATTTGAACCCAACACCATGCATGTGTGTGTGTGTGTGTGTGTGTGTGTGTGTATCTGTATACATATTTATCTATTTGTCTATCTATCTATTCATCCATCTTACTGTTTCTCCCGGCTGGCACAGATGTATAGGTTAAGGCTTGAAGGTCACTTGTGGCCAAGAGTTTAAGACTATAGGAGTATAATGAGACATACCTCTACCTCCCCCCTCCCTCTGCCCCCGAACTAGGAAGTTCAGTGTGGTGTGGCTCACCTGTCATTCCAGTACTTGGCAGGAGTATTGCACATTTGAGGCCAGCTGGGGCATCATAGTGAGACTGCCTCAAAATAAAACCTAAAACAAAAGTTCCTTTAGTGATTTTAAGATTGAATAATACCAATCCATGAACATGCAATGGCGTAGCATTGATAAAAGATGTCTTTATAACATGAGCTCAAGTATTTTTGCTTAGCAATTATAAGTACCTTTTGTCCTGCCTTAAATTTGGTAGCATTTAAATTCTTATTTTTTTCAATGTTTTTCCTAATCAATCATTTCACTTCAACTTTCCCTTCAGATATACCAAAGAATTTATCCATTCCATTTCATATGTTAATTCTACAAATATCAGTTACAAGCAAGGGTAATTATTCTTTAAGTTTCAGACTTCCCTTTTAGGCTTTATCTTGTTTCTTGAAAATAGATGAAATGTGAGATGACATCCAAGATATAAATTAACATCTGATTCTGAAATAGAAGGCCCACTTCCTTGTGAAGGGAAATAAGGACGAGGCACAGCCTTGACTGCTGTATGTCTTTCACATCCTATTCTTTGTGCAGCTGAGCCACTCATGGGCAGTAGTTTGCTTGAAGAGGCTTCAGTACCCAGTAAAAACCTGGTGTCTATGAATTCTCAGTCGAGCCTTGGTGGAGAGTCCTTGAATCTACCAAATACCAATTCTATCCTGGGAGTTGATGATGGTAAGACTTCTGTCTCCTTTATTTGAGTATGTACATAGGGACTAAGGAATGAACTGTCTTCCAGAATGCAAGTTTTGATCTCATTTCCTGAGTATATATGGTATTTTTAGGTAGTATTTTATGTTGTTATTCTCTGGAGTAGATAATGTATGTTTAAAAAATTCCTTGAAGGGACCGGGAGTTTGGCCTAGTGGTAGAGTGCTTGCCTAGCATGCACGAAGACCCGGGTTTGATTCCCCCGTACCATATACAGAGAAAAGCCGAAAGTGGTGCTGTAATTCAAGTCACAGAGCTCTAGCCTTGATGAAAGCCCAAGGACAATGTGCAGGCCCTGAGTTCAGTCCCCAGGACTGGCAAAAAAAAAAAAAAAAAAACTTCCCTGAAGTCGGGCCAGGGGCATAGCCTAGTGGTAGAGTGCTCACCTACCATGCACAAAGCCCTTGGTTTGTTTCCTTGATACCATATACTCAGAAAAAGCTGGAAGTAGTGCTGTGGCTCCAGTGGTAGGCCGCTAGCTTTGAGCAAAAGTGTTCAAGAACGGTGCCCAGGTCCTGAGTTCAAACTCCACAACTGGCAAAAAAAAAAAAAAAATTCTTTGAAGATACTGTGAAATAATGAAGAGAAAAAAATTAAGATAAAATTATCTGTAATCTTAGCATTTTAGCCCAATTATTTCTGTCTTTCCTATTGCAGTTATGGAAGAACTTAACTTTTAAAACATTTAAGCAGAACATAACCAGGTTTACAGAGGAGATATAAGCCATAAACTTCTGGAGAAAAGAAAGGGCTCTCTAGGAAACAGGCGCTCCTCTCTGGTATAGAAAGTTCACCTAAGTTACACAGGCCAGGCCCTCTTCTCTGAAAAAACTTAACCAGGTGAGGTCAGCATGCATTTATTCAGTGCCTACTGTGTGCCTGACACCATGGGAAAGACAACATTAAGAGATAGGGACCTAAAAATTCAGTTGAAAAGTCAAAATTTACATATGTGTGTGAAATGTTAAGTAAATAAGATACTATATACATTGTTATATAGTATAAATTATATAGTATAGTTTGGAAGAACAATGTAAATACAAACTAATAGAATAAGTTTCTAATTTGAGAGCTAAATGGTTTATAAACCAGATATTTATGGTGATCCCACTAATGAACCTTTAGTAACTGTGAGATCATGCTTTGATTGTTCCTCTTGGCCAGGGGTCACAGCACATGTCTATAATCTCAACATTTGGGAGTCAGAAGTGGGAAGATCCTGAGTTTGTTACAGGATGAGACATCATCTCCAATGAAAATGTTCATGTAACTTTTTTTGAGCCTGTAAAGCCCAGAATAATGTGCTACTATAGCACACCTCCTGGTTCATGAACAATACTGGTAGAAATTAAAACAGGAAGCCGGGTATGGTGGCTCATGCCTAGCTGCTCAGGAGGCTGAGGATCACAGCTCAAAGCCAGCCAGGGCACTAAAGACCCTGAGACTCTTACCTTCAATCAATCACTAGAAAATGGGAAGTGGGGCTGTGGCTCAAGTGGTAGGGCAGTAGCCTTGAGCTGAAGAGCTCAGGAACAGTGTCCAGGCCCAGAGTTCAAGCCTCATGACCGAAAAAAACATTAAAGCAGGAAGTACAAAATGTCATGGAGCTGTTTTACCAACCTTAAAGAAGCAAATCTGAAAGAAAGAAATTTAGATGCAGGGCTAACTTAAATTCTTGACCTGTACATATTTTACTGTTATCATTGGTGACTGCTTCAAGGGCTGGCTCTAGTTTTCTGATCTGCCTGCTTGTGTAGCTTTTGCTATTTCATATATTTTGCTATTTCTTACATTAATTCAGTGCTAAATCTATTACTCTACATTGGTTGATTGAAAAATATTTCCTGCTTTTACTGCTCATCCTCTTTTTGTAATACTTTGCAAATTTACTAACAAATGTTTATCAGACAGGAATTACCTTGAAAGGAATATAGGAACATGGGATTTGGTTGTTTAGGGACTAGTTTTAACACTTCTTAGCGAAAGGCTTGAAGAGGTGGGGATTATATTTGTGGACTTGCTTTTCATTAAACATTTTTCTGTTGTTTCACAGAGGTGCTTACTGAAGGATCCCCACGTCCCTTGTCTTCAGTGCCTGACGTAACACATCACTTGGTGACCATGCAACCGGGGAGGCAGTCATATGAAGTTTCTGTCTTAACTGCAGTAAATCCACAGGAGGTAAAGCTTGCTCTTGCTCTTACTTTGTTTCTTTACTGACTTAAATGGAGAATGATTTCCTAATCATTCTAGTTTAGATGATGTAGGTAGGAAAAAACCTTCAATTTCCAATTGGGTGCTGGTGGCTACTGCCTGTAATTCCAGGTCGAGATTTGAGGAATGTGATTTGAAGCCTGCCTGGGCCAAAAGTCCATGAGACTTTTATCTACAATTAACCACCAAGAAACCAGAAGTGATGCTATGGCTCAAAATGGTAGAACACTAGCATCGAGCAAAAAATTGCTCACGGACAGCACACAGGCCCTAAATTCAGGCTCCAGGACTAACAACAACAAAAAAAATCTAGGATCTGTGTCTGTAAACTGACTAGAGTACCTTTAAGCAGAAGTCCAGCTTAAAAGGAGTGTTAGGGGTCTTATGTATTGAGAGATTGATCTGTCACACCAGGACTCTTGAGTTTTAGAGTCCCTAAGCAGTGGTGTCTCATCCTACTGTTCATTGTAATGTGAATATGCTGCTTTTTTTTTTTTTATATTTGTATTGGTCCTGGGGCTTGAATTCAGGATTTGGGCACTATCCTTGAGCTTTTTTTTGCTTAAGGCCAGCATTCTAAACTTGAGCCATGGCTTCACTTTCAGTTCTTTTGTAGTTAATTGGAGATAAGAATCTCATAGACATAGCTGCCTGGGCTGGCTTTGAACCTTAATCCTCAGATCTGACTCCTGAGTTGCAGGCCTGACCACTGGCACCCATCCTGCTTCTATTGTGTGTGTGTCGGGGAGGAGGGGGGGTCATGGGGCTTGAACTCTGGGCCTGGGCACTGTCCCTGAGCTCTTCAGCTCAAGGCTAAAATCCTACCCCTGAGCCACAGCCCCACTTACTTCCTTTTTTTTTTTTGCCAGTCCTGGGCTTAAGCTCAGGGCCTGAGCACTGTCCTTGGATTTTCTCAAGGCTAAAACTCTACCACTTGAGTCTCAGCACCACTTCCAGCTTTTTTCTATGTATGTGGTACCAAGGAATTGAGTCCAGGTCTTTGTGCATGCTAGGCAAGCACTCTATCACTAGGCCAAACTCCCGGCCCCCCATTTCCTGTTTTTTTAATGATTAATTGGAGATAAGTCTCACAGTCGTTAGTGCCTGGGCTAGCTTTGAACCTCAATCCTCAGATCTCAGCCTCCTGAGTAGCTAGGTGAGCCACCGCGCCTGGCTGCCTGCTTCTATTTGATAATGAAAATTACATCTTAGGGGGCCAAAAGTGGTGCTATGGTTCAAGTGGTAGAGCTCTGGCCTTGAGAAAGCCCAAGGACTTCTCAGACCCTGAGTTCAAACCCCAGGACTGGCACAAAAAGAAAGGGGGGGGGGGGCAATTATGTCTTGGACACAGTGCTTCTTGAGGGGGAAAAAACTGACAAAAATAAAAGTACTTATCATGATAGGTGTGATGGCTTATGCCTGTAATCTCATCTCCTTAGGAGTCTGGGATCAAGAGATTTATAGATCAAGGACTGCTCAAGAAAAAATAAAATAAAATCTTGTCAAACATGTTGGGTGCATGCTGTAATCCTATAGCAGAGAATAGATAAGGAGTATCATGCTTCAAAGTCATCCTGGACAAAAATTGAGACATTATTTGGAAAATAACCTAAAGCATAAAGAACTTGGCTCAAGTGGTAAAGCATTTGCCAAACAATCGAAGGGATCTGAGTTCTAAACCTCAGCATTGCCAAAATAAAAATAGTAAAAAGTTACTGAATTGGGATGCTGAGGTAAGGAAGATCAAGTTGGAGGTCAGATTGGACTACAAGTTGGGTTATAGTGAAAGAGCCTGTCTTAAAAAAGGGGGGGAAAGCCAGGTACCAATGACTCACGTCTATAATACTAGCTACTCAAGAAGCTGAGATCTGGGATCATGGTTCAAACCAATATGAAAGCCCAGCCCAGCACCCAGACCCAGAGTTCAAGCTTCATGACTGACAAAAAAAAAAGGACAGGGAGAAGTTGCTTAGTCGGCTAGGGTTATAAATTTAGGAGACAGCAGGCTGAATCAATTGATCATAAAGGAATGAGTTCACTTATTGAATGAGAACTATCAACCAAATCACAGAAGGTTTGTTTTTGTTGTTCAGTGGCACTGGGTTTGAGCTTAGACTTTTTGGTTTCTAGGCACATGCTCTACTATTTGAGCCATAACTCCAGTCCAAAGAAAGGTTTTTCATGGGCTGGGAGTGTGGCCTAGTGTTAGAGTGCCTACCTAGCATACGTGAAGCCCTGGGTTCAAGTTCCCGGTGTCACATACACAGAAAAAGCCAGAAGTGGTGCTGTGACTCAAGTGGTAGAGTACTAGCCTTATGAAAACCTAAGGACAGTGCCCAGGCCCTGAGTCCAAGATGGATGTAGTCCAGATGCAAGAGAAGGCAAAAGCAGTTTTCAGTCCTTAAAACAACACATTTCCTTTCCAATTTCTGTTTTTGGCAATCATTGTGCATTATAGATCAGATCTATAATCTGATCTATAATCTATAATGGTGAACTCCTAACTAGACTCCTGTAAATATGCTCTAGAAATAAAAATAGTATCAAAAACAGAGTAAAGAAAGTATCATAAGAGATGTTAAATATTGATTCAATTCTGAATCAAATAGTTCTGATTATATGATTTCTGGTTTCCCTTGTTACTGTCTCAGGTCTCCAAAGAATTAGAAGATCAATTGAACAGGAGCTCCTTGAATTTTGGGCTTTGATACCTACTGAAGGTCATCCTAGATAATGCTTTCCATATTCACATTGAGTTCTGGAACTCAAAAACCTATTAGTTTAACTCCCTGTATAATTAATATTCAGTATTACCATGAGTAGTTTCTAAACAAAGCAACAATAGAAACAACAAATTTCTTCACATTTCCCATAAAATGCTATTAGTAAGTAGAAACACTGAATCTTGGCCTACATTAAAAATACCTTTGTGGGCTGGGAGTTTGGCCTAGTAGTAGAGTGCTTGCCTAGCATGCACGAAGACCCAGGTTCAATTCCTCAGTACCACATACATAGAAAAAAGCCAGAAGTGATGCTGAGGCTCAAGTGTTAGAGCTCTAGCCTTGAGAAAGTCCAAGGACAGTGCTGAGGCCCTAAGCTCAAGCCCACGACTGGCAAAAAAAAAAAAAACAACAACCTTTGTGGGACCAGGAGTGTGTAGTGGTAGAGTGCTTGCCTAGCACGCAGGAAAATTGGATTCAATTCCTCGTACTACATACACAAAAGAAGCTGGAAGTGGTGCTGTGGCTCAAGTGGTACAGCGCTAGCCTTGAGAAAGCTCAAGGACAGTGTTCAGGCCTGAGTTCAAGCCTCATGACTGGCAAAAAACAAAAGCAAAAACCTTTGTGTTTGGGTGTGCACAGATGATAGGAATTGAATCTGGGGCTCTACACATGCAAAGCAAGAACTCTAGTACCAAGCTTTCCTAAAACCCCAGAATACATTATTTTTATTTCCCCATCACTGTATCAAATGCAACTGATAGGTTCTGAATTTTTCTTTAATAAGTCCAGTTTTCATTCTGAATTTTGCTGAGTTGGTACATTATAATTTTCTTTATATAATAGCATAGAAATTCTCATCAATTATCATACAAAAAGTACCTTTGAATAGAAGCCTTGAGTACAGAGTATCAGCTGTACCCTAAAGAAGTCTCCTTTTTTTTTTTTTTGTCAGTTGTGGGGCTTGAACTCTTGGCCTGGGTGTTGTCCCTGAGCTCTTTAGCTTGAGGCTACCAACCAACTGCTAGAGCTATACCACTTCTGGTTTTCTAGTGGTTAATTTGAGATAAGAGTTACGGACTGGCTGGGGAGTTTGGCCTAGTGGTAGAGTGCTTGCCTAGCATACACAAAGACCTGGGTTCAATTCCTCGGTACCACATACATGGAAAAAAAAGCTGTAAGTGGTGCTGAGGCTCAATTGGTAGAGCTCTGGCCTTGAGAACGTCCAAGGACAGTGCTTAAGCCTAGGACTGCCCCCCCCCCCAAAAAAAAAAGCCGGCACGGTGGTTCAAGCCTGTAATCCTAGCTACTCAGGGGGCTGAGATCTGAGGATCAAGGTTCAAAGCCAGCCCAGGCACAAAAGGACCTGAAACTCTTATCTCCAGTTAACCTCTAGAAAATGGGAAGTGGAGCTTGTCTCAAGGATAGGGTAGCAGCCTCGAGCTGAAGAGCTCAGGGACAGTGCCCAGGCCTAATTCAAGCCCCAGGACCCACAAAAAAATAAAAAGAGTCTTACGGATTTTAGCGTAATGCCCAGACTGGCTTTGAACTTGATCCTCAGACCTCAGTCTCCTGAATAGCTAGGATTACAGGCATGAGCTCCTATCTCCCTTATCACAGGAAAAGTATTCTCTTAAATCTGAGAAAATGCTAAATCTCCAATAAGCAGTTTTCCCCTCTTAGAATCCTTCTGTGTTTCCTTCTGTTGGAAGCCTTCAGTCTGTGCTTTGGTTAACACCAACTAGGAATTTGGATCCCACCCTATTTCCCGGTGCATTGCAGATGCTTCCCTTACTGGTTAACAAAGGTGTACATCAGGGATGGGGCATATCCAACCTTTGGGCTATATGATGTCTGAAGTCACTGGACATGATGGAACAGACACAGACCTATATTTTTTTGTTAGCTCTTGTCAGCTTTCTGTGAAATATGAATGCTTGCATTGATTTTTTTTTTTCCTGACCTGGGAGCTTGAAATCAGTGCCTAGGTGTTTCTGGGGTTTTTTGCCAGTTAATTAGAGGTAAAAGTCTCATCCTGGCTGGCTCCAAACTATGATCCTTAGCTCTTAGCCTCTTGAGTAGCTAGGATTACAGGCGTGAGCCACCGCCTGTACAGTTCTTCAATCTAGATATTTAATCTAGATATTACAAATGTCTAGATCCCTTGGCAGAAAAAAAGAATCCTGATCCCTGAAAGTATTTTTTTTTTTGCCATAGTTAATAGGACAGTCTCATGAAGTAGCCAGAATACTGTGCCAAGGCTAGTATATGAATAAGATCACTCTGTGCATTTTTTAAAAACTAGCTACCCTGATCTACATCTCAGTGAATTCACTACCCACAATTCTTAATAATCTTTTTACTTAGAATGAATTATTTTTCTGTAACCTGATTTGCTTTCAATCTCTTACAGTTATTAAGTCAAGGGGATTTAACAGAAAGACGGACCTGAGCATGGGTACTGACTCCTGGTGATCAGAGAATCTAGAGGGAAAAGGATCCAGAGACTCAATACCTGCCAGAACTAAAATGAAACTAGAAAGGACAAGGATGCCCCACTTTGCCTGTGTTCATTTTAGCTGTCAGAGAAGATGAATATGTGTGATCTTCAGCCACCATCTGATCCATACAAGGAGCAAAGCAGTGACTTTGGGATGGGCAGTTGAACTTGCCTGCCTTCTCACTGCAAAATTTTGGGAGAGACATCACCCAAAAGTGAATTAATTATGTGTTGGTTAGTTTTTCTTTGTGGCTATTGAGGGGAGGATCTGCTTTGAAGACTTTTCATCTCAGACTTGGCTGTCTTTTCACATGGATGAAATGTCCTGCCACCAACCTGGAAGACATTGAATTTTCAAGATGCCTTGTTGCTTTGAAGAAGGGAGTGATGTCATTTGCTGTACCATTCTCCCTTTTGCAACCTGAGTAAAAAAAACTTAGCCACAGGGCTGCACAAAATAAATTACTTGAATCTCCCCTTGGCCCAGGCTGAGGTATTATCTTGTCCTATACATCTCTACCCAGTCACTTTGCTTTCTTTATGAAACATAAGGTAGCATGTTAAGAGGGCTTTTTTTTTTAAGTTAAAAATCACATGATCCAAGCTTCAGTTTTTCCCTTAAATAAATAAAACAGCCCAGCCAGTTCACTGACTTTTTAGTAACAACTTGTTTTCTTTGAGAGATAAAGAAAATAATATCTTCTCTTTAAGACGGGGCACTGATGGCTGGGGAAGTAATTTAAGCACCTACAGCACCTACCTAGCAAGCAGGATACTAGGAAAGAAAAACTGAACTGAAGAATTTTAGGAGACATAACAAAGAGTTATCCTAGTTTCTATAGTTTCTAACTGGCAAAAGAAAGAAATAACAACCATCAGCAGAAAAGACTGTGTCTGCATCTAAAATAGTTGGAAATGATAGGTAATTTTTAATTTTCCCAGAATAATAATAGTTAAAAGTAAACGTGAGAAATTAGTTCCATTAAGTACTCTTTGGGGGGGGGCAGTCATGGGGCTTGAACTCAGTGCCTGGGCACTGTCCCTGAGTTTTTCAGCTCAATGCTACTGTTCTATCCCTTGAGCCACAGCACCACTTCTGGTTTTCTGGTGGTTAACTGAAGATAGGAGTCTCACGGACTTAAGGACAGAAGTTTGGCCTAGTGTTAGAGGCTTCCCTTGCATGCACGAAGACCCGGGTTAGATTCCTCAGTACCACATACATAGAAAAAAGCCGGAAATGGTGCTGAGGTTCAAGTGGTAGAGCTCTACCCTTGAGAAAGTCCAAAGACTGTGCTCAGGTCCTGAGCTGAAGTCCAGGACTGGCAAAAAAAAAAAAGAGTTTCACAGATTTTAGTGCCCATGCTGGCTTTGAACCACGATCCTCAGGTCTCAGCCTTCTGAGTAGCTAGGATTACAGGCGTGAGCCACAGCACCCAGCTGCTGTTAGTGCTTTACCACCTTGAACTACAGTGCTACACCCGGTTTTCAGGTGGTTAATTGGAGGTGAGTCTCACAGACTTTCCTGCCGGGGCTGACTTTGAACTGCAATCCTCAGATCTTAGCCCCATGAGTTGTTAGGATTACTGGCACCCAACTAAAATAGCCAATTTTTTTTTTTTTCCCCCAATCTTGGGACTTGAGCTCAGGGCCTGGGAACTGTCCTTGAGCTTTTTTTTGTTCAAGGCTAACACTCTACAAACTTGAGCACAGCAGCACTTCCAGCTTTTTATGTGTATGTGGTACTAAGGAATTGAATCCAGGGCTTCGTGCACGCTAGGCAAGCACTTTAACCACTAGGCCACCCTCCCACCCAAATTGCCACTCCTAAAGAGAAGAAAAATATTCCAAAGCTCATCTACTAGTAGATCATAGCTGTCAAGAGAAGTTTTCAGTTTATTTAAAATTAACTCCATGCTGAGTCAGTAGCACATTCTAAACAGATAATTGGAAAGAATTCCTATTTAAATCTTAAGTTCTTAATTTGCATAATTATCCTGTACTATGTAGACTGAGTGTGTGGCACTTTTTTTTTTTTTTTTTTGGCCAGTCCTGGGCCTTGAACTCAGGGCATGAGCACTATTCTTGGGCTTTCTCAAGGTTAGAGCTCTACCATTTGAACCAAAACACCACTTCCGGCTTTGATACTAAGTCTTACTTTGATACTAAGTCTTGATTCTCAGCCGGGACAACTTCGCTTCCAGGGTACATTTTGGCAATACCTGCAGACATTTTTGGTTATCACTGGAAGAAAGGTGTTACAGGCATCCAATGGATAGACAGAGGCCAGAGATGTTGCATCCTACAATGTACAATCCAGTTCTATCTCCTAGTGACCAACAAGAAACTATCTGACCCAAAATATCAGCTGTTGAGAATAAAAGAACATGTTGTACTAAGGTTATCTCCTATCAGCTGAGTCTGATAAACTGATTTATTTTACCTACACAATATTTCTAAATCTTAATTGCCAACATGCAAATTTTTGGCTTATAATGAAATGTGGTTGTCCTAGAAAGTCTGGAGCCATATTCCAGCCATGTTTGTACTCTCCAGTCTACTCTCTTATCTTTTTTTTTTTGTGGGTCATGGGGCTTGAACTCAGCCTGGGCTCTGTCCCTGAGCTCAAGGCTACCGCCCTACCCCTAGGCCTGGCCATTGTCCCAGTGCTCTTTAGCTCAAGCCTACTACCCTACCCTTGAGTTAAACCTTACTTCCTGTTTTCTAGGGGTTAATTGGAGATAAAAGTCTCAGCTCCATTTGTGCCCGGCTGGCTTTGAACCTTGATCCTCAGATCAGCTCCTGAATAGCTAGGATTACAGACATGAGCCACCTGCTGGCACATTGGTTTTATTTACTTTCTATCATTTTTGTTTTTGTCAGTCCTAGAGACTGAACTCAGGGCCTGAGCACTGTCCTTAGGCTTTCCTCAAGGCTAGTGTTCCACCACTTGAGCCACAGGACCACTTACAGCTTTTCTATATATGGTACCAAGGAATCAAACCCCGGTCTTCATGTGTACTAGGCAAGTACTCTACCACTAGGCTAAACTCCTGGCCCTACTCTTTCAAACCCTACCCTTTCAACACTTTTTCTAACTAGGCTGGATAGGCATTTGGCCTTGGGCCCTGTCTTGTTTACATATATACTTGTGTCAGGCACAAAGAAGCCTTATCCCTGGCTGATCACTCCGCCCTGAACTTTCCCACTTTGATTTCCTTAAACTGTTTTCTGTTACTGTTCCCTATTTTCTAACAGCAGCCATAACCCAAATCCAAGCTTTTCCTGTCTTGACTCAACTGGTTAATTTCTGGATGATGCTCAACAACAGTAAAATTAGGTGGACTGATCAAGTAATTTGAGGTTGTGTCGTGAGTCATGATACAGGTCCTCTTCCACTTCTTTCTTGGGGCCTGTGCGGGGCAATTCTAGTGATTCTTCTAAATCCTTCTCTGGATACCTGATGCCAAGTTTTGTAGTCTCATGTATGCTGTAAAGTAAAACATGAAACATTTTTAAATTAAAGGAAGTACTGCAAAGTTTAAGAATGGTTTTAACAGCCAGGCGTGGCAGCTCAGCCTGTAATCCTAGCTACTCGGGAGGCTGAGATATAAGGATTGTGGCTCAAAGCCAGCCACAAAAAAACTGTGAGACTCTTATCTTCAATTAATTACTAGAAAATGAAAAGTAGGGCTGTGGCTCCAGGGGTAGGGTGGAAGCCTAGAGCTGAAGAGCTCAAAGACAATGCTCAGGCCTCTTGACACACACACACACACAAAAAAAATAACAACAAAAAAAAACATGGTGCCAGTAGTTCTTTTCTGTAATCCTAGCTTCTCAGAAGGTGGAGAGCTGAAGATGGCAGTTTGAAGCCAGCTCAGGCAGAACATCTGTGAGACTCATATCCAATTAACCACAAAAAACACAAAACTGAAATGAACTGGGCCCAAGTGGTAGAGAGTACTTTGCTTCAACAACAGGTAGAAAAGCTCAGGGGCAGCACCTAGTCCGAGTTTGGTCTCAGGACTGGCTCAAAAGAAAGGAAGAAGATAAAATTAAAGTTAATAATAGAAAATACTGTACTTTTCTTCCTTTGACTTAGACAATATCAAAATGAATTATGGTGGAAGTGGGGCTAAATGAGTTATCTAGAAGGATTACTTCATGTTATAAAAGATGGAATACTTGATTTATTCAAAGCTGGGCGTGGTAGCTCTCGCCTGTAATCCAAGCTACTCAGGAGGCTGAGATCTGAGGATCAAGGTTCAAAGCCAGCTGGGCACAAGAGGACCTGAGACTCTTATCTTCAATTAAATTCTAGAAAACAGGAAGTAAGGCTTGGCTCAAGGGTAGGGCAGTAGCCTTGAGCTGAAGATCTCAGGGACAGCGCCCAGGCTGAGTTCAAGCCCTATGACCAAAAAAAAAAGAAAAAAATCAAAATGGGGTATATGTAATTTTCCCCCCAAAATAAGTGGAAATTATTTTCACTCAGGGTATTAGGAGCTGAAAAATGATCTGATTCAAATTGAAGGAATCAGTATACAATGCTTAAGACTTTATTTACAGCTACACTATTCTCAGTTCAGATGTGTTATTCAAATGTTAAGTGGTTGTTCTGAAGTTTGTTTAGAGCTGCAGTAAGAAGACAGAGTCTCAGCTTACCTAGGAGAATCTTTGACTTTGGCCTCCCTCCACTGTCTGCTGCCTTGACTCTTGTTTCTCACAAAGTCTTCCTCCAGTCCCACCTGCTTCAGGGTGTCTCGATACTGTTGTTCTGCCTCTTTCCTGGCAAGGTCCTGTGAATGAAATTACCTGTTGTAGCTGTCTTTTGAATTGCCAGATGACTCTTAAATTTCTTGCTTAATCAATATCCTTATAATATATCCCCTTTTACCACCTCCATCTGCCCTAGTGCTAGACAGATTGGCATGAGAATAGTTTCAAGCTTCAGTACAAATGAACCCCCTGAGTGTGTGTGTGTATAATATTTTTATTAGAATATTTTATTATATTTTTGGCTAGGCTTGGGGCTTGAACTCAGGACCTAAACACTGTCCTTGAGCTTCCTCAAGACTAGCACTCTACCACTTAAACCACAACACTACTTCTGGCTTTTTCTGCATATGTGGTACTAAGGGATCAAACCCAGGGATTCAGGCATGCTAGGCAAGTACTCTACCACTAAATCACCTTTCCAGTCCCCTTTGAGGGTATTCTTAAAATGCAAGTCTTACAGGGACCTAGGATTCTGTACTTCTAACAGTTTGGAGCCCCAGCTTTGAAAAGCAAGGACTTAAATTTGTGGGAGACAAATAAAATTCAGATGAAACAAAAGGACTCAAAATATTAAAGATCTAAAAGCAACCAGTCTGTCATTGGGAACACTAAACAGATTTGAAATAACCTGCCTTTAGTACATTCAATAAGTCCAGCACTGTTGCTCATGCTTGTAATTCTAGCTACTCAAGGGGCTGAGATCTGAGGATCAGAATTCAAAAGCCAGCCCATGTCAAAAAAAAAAATCTGTGAGACTCTTATCTCCTTTAACCAGCAATATACTGGACAGGAAGGTGTGTCTCAAGTAGCAGAGACTACCAGTCTTGAGGGGGAAAAGCCAAGAAAGAGATAGAGACCTTGGGGTCAAGTTCCAGAACTGCATAGAAAGTAAGTAAGGTTCAATTTAAAATACCTTTTTTTCATATATTCTTATTATAATTAATAGAAGAGTTACATTATATTCACCAGATAGAAGGTTCATTGCTTCACAGACATTGATACCCTTTCTCATGTCTTGGTCCCCATTTCCTCCCCCCACCCCCACCCAAAATACCTTGAGTCCTAAGGAAAAATTTAAAACCCACCCACTAGAATGTTCCATAATTTCTAAAATGCTTTTTATTCATGGCAGAAAGAAAATGGCAGTTTGATTTTACCTTTGAAATTTGTTCAAAGAGGTAGGGCCGTGTTTGTATTCTCTTCTTCATTTCTTCCAATTCTTTCTTATATTCTCTTTCTCTTTTACGGTCATTGTTCCTGGAATTAACAAGATTTCTAGAAAGAATTCCATCTTTAATGATCAAAAATAACCTTTCATTCCAGTTAAGCAGAGTAACTCCCAGGCATGTTAATCGCTTACTGTCTGGCAAAAATGTTGATCAATGTTTATGAAAGCATGCGCTGATGACTCCATTTTGCCACTTGCACCCTAAGACAGGGACCCTTTTGACATATGAAGGACACTGACCGATTCTCTTTCAGCTTTGCTTTAAACACCTCCTCCAGGCTTTTATGGGGATCCATGGCTTTTGCACGCAAGGTCACTGATTTAGACATGGCTTGACATTTTCTTTTGTGCTTCTCCAACCACTGAATACTTTCATCTGCTTTGCCCTTTTTTTCAAGTGAAGTTCTAAAGAGAGGAATCAAAATAAAGAGTACAGATGACCAACCAAGGGATATGTAAAGTAATTGTAGAATTCTCTCTGCAAAGTCAGTGGCCTTTTCAGGTAGGACCCTGAGTCCCAAAGTCCCAAAGTCCCAAATACATATAAAAATGCTTAAACTAAACAGCCTTGAGTTGTGAGGATAGCTCAGAGACAAAGTACTTGCCTAGAATGCATGAGGCCCTGGGTTTGATTTCCAGGGAAGAAAGGAATGCTTTTGCTTTCTAGCTGACGCTGACATCTCCCCAAGAAGAATTTCTGAGCCTTTCAAATCAGAGCAGGTTCAGTGACCTGCTTGTCTCCCTCCCTGAATTTTTGTTCCTCCTGGCTACTTTCATCTTTCATGTATGGGCTTTTACATGTCCTTTGCTCTGGAACCTTCTTTCTCTTCAGCATTGTCTGGCTCACTCCTCAATCTTCAGGTGTCATCTTAAACATCCATTCTAAAAGACAAGAGCCTGCCGTCTCAGGTGGGCCCACCTCGTCCTTTCTACTTGTACTCCATAAAACAGTAACTGTGGGCTGGGAGTTTGGCCTAGTGATACAGTGCTTGCCTGGCATGCACTAACACCTGGGTTCAATTCCTCGGTACCACATGCATAGAAAAAAACTGGAAATGGTGCTGAGGCTCGAGTGGTAGAGCTCTAGCCTTGAGAAAGTCCAAGGACAGTGCTCAGGCCCTGAGCTCAAGACCAGGACTGGCAAAAAAAAAAAAAAAAAAAAAGTGTTTGTCCTTATGTATTTCTGTATTTTCTATATTTCTATAGGGTCCCTAAGGAATTTCTAGTCTTGACATTGTCTGCAGACACTGTCTTTATCGGAGAGTCCCTAGACCCTTTGAAGTATCTTTGCAGAGGCCCAGCGTAGAGTGGATTCCAGAATTTAGGCCAAGATTTGAGCACCAAGTCTTGTGTAGCCTGACTGACCACTTACCTGACGGCGGATTCCCTCTTTCTGGTAGCATCTGTGATGTGCACTGGGAGGGTGTTGGCAGAAAGAGAAGCAAGGCCACTCAGAGAACGACTCCTTGCCAGAGGTGTAGCTGGTGGCTGTGGGGAATCCTGTAGGCAAAGAGGGGAGCCATAGTGGGACAGCAGGTATGATTAGGTTCTATCTGAACTAGGAGTCCATGTCTGAAAATGACTGAAAAAGAGGACCTGCCTTTGTTTTCCCCTGGGAATAAGGCAAGGGTAATGAGATCAAGTTTAACAACCAGGCTAAGACTTGAATATTAAATTTAAAAGTTTTCTCAGTTTTTCCTTCCTTTCTTTTCTTCCTTCCTTCCTTCCCTCCCTCCCTTCCTTCCTCTTCTTTCTTGCTTTGCTTGCTTTCCTTTCTTTCATTCTTGTCTGTCTTCCTTCCTTCCTTTTCCTTCTTGCTTGCCTTCCTTCTTTCCTTTCTTTTCTTCTTGTCTGCCTGCCTGGTCCCAGTCCTCCCTCCCTTCTCTCTCTCTCTCTCTCTCTCTCTCTCTCTCTCTCTCTCTCTCTCTCTCTCTCTCTCTCTCTCTCTCTCTCTCTCTCTCTCTCTCTCTGTCTGTCTCTCTCTCTCTCTTTTATGCCATTCCTGGGCCTTGAACTCAGGGCCTGGGTACTATCCTTAGGCTTGCTCAAGGCTACAGCTCTACCACTTGAGCTACAGCACCATTTCTGGCTTTTTTCTTTTTTTTTTTTTTTTTTTTTTTTTTTTTTTGCCAGTCCTGGGCTTGAGCTCAGGGCCTGAGCACTGTCCTTGGATTTTCTCAAGGCTAGAGCTCTACCACTTGAGCCTCAGCACCACCTCTGGCTTTTTTCTATGTATGTGGTACCGAGGAATCGAACCCGGGTCTTCATGCATGCAAGGCAAGCACTTTAACCACTAGGCCAAACTCCCGGCCCCTTCTGGCTTTTTTCTATGTATGTGGTACTGAAGAATCATGCTAGGCAAGCACTCTAGCACTAGGCTAAACTCCTGGCCCTCTTTCTTTTTTTGTGTGCCAGTCCTGGGGTTTGAACTCAGGATGTGACACTGTCCTTGAGCTTCTATGCTCAAGACTAGTGCTCTACCATTGGCCACAGATCCACTTGCAGCTTTTTTTTGCCAGTCCTGGGGACTGAACTCAGAGCCTAAGTGCTATCTTTAGACGTTCTCAAGGCTCTACCACGGGAGCCACAGCACCACTTTTGGCTTTTTTCCTATGTATGTGGTACCAAGGAGTAGAACCCGGTTCTTCATGCATGCTAGGAAAGCACTCTAACACTAGGCCAAACTCCTGGCCTCCAATTCCAGCTTTTTGATGAATAATTGGGGCCAAGAGTATCACAAACTTTCCTGACTGGCTGACTTTGAACAGTGATCCTCAGATCTCAGCCTCCTGAATGGCTAGGATTAGAGGCGTGAGCCACCACTGATGCCCTGCTAAGCCTAAAGTTTTTAAACAATGTGAAGAGTTCTTTGGTGTTGAGAAAGGGATATAAACAATTGAGACAAATTTTCTGGCTCCTAGACATTTCTTCAAAAATCCCTCAAAAGAGGGATGAAGGATTCCTGCAGTTTTACGTTTACAAGAATGTGGATCTGGTTCTAGTTGAGCTATTTGTTTGCCTGCTTACTTGCTTTAATTAAGGTAGAATAAGCCAGATGCTGGTGGCTCATGCTTATAATCTTCAGTAGGCTAAGATTTAAGGATCATGGTTCAAAGACAGCTTGAGCAGAAAAATCTGAGATCTGTGTCTCTGCCTACCACCAAGTTAAAAGTAGAAGTGTGGCTCAGGTGGACAGCACTAAGCTTAAGCAAAAAAAAAGCTTAGGGACAATGCCCTGAATTCAACTCTCAGCACTGGCACACATCTAAAAGAAAGCTAAGCAAGAAGTGCAGGCCTTGAGTTCAAGACCCACTACTAGAAGTGCTTTCCTTTAAGATCTGGGCCCATCCTGTATGTCAAGCCTCAGATACCCCTGCCTGGACTCACCTTTCTCTCTCT
This sequence comes from Megascapheus bottae, assembly GCF_031878675.1. Taxonomy (NCBI): domain Eukaryota; kingdom Metazoa; phylum Chordata; class Mammalia; order Rodentia; family Geomyidae; genus Megascapheus; species Megascapheus bottae. Next base: position 11,664,764 of record NC_143522.1, read on the forward strand.
AGTGGCAGGAGTCTCACAGGGCCGTGGGGTGTGGTGCAGGCTGGCAGTCCTCAGCAAGAAGGGCTTGTTACGAGTTGCCTCTCGTGTCTCCCTTCTCTTGGCAGCTCTTCGCTGGAAGGCCTTGTAAAGGGCCTCGTAATCAGGCACAGAAGGGTTCACCTGAGGCTGGAATCCAAAGTCAGTCTGTAGAAAGCTCAGCTTTTCTTCTCGAGTGCGGGTGGCTGTGCGGGACTGAGGGTCGGCCCGGCTGCTAGAGGAGCTGATGGGGGAAGAGGCCATCTGGAGCAGGTCCAGGGCCCTCATCTCGATGCGAATTTTCCTGAAGAGCTCAGCTTCTGTGGAGAAAGAGTCAGGGCAGTGACGGATGAGGAGGGAGCACTGAAGGGCTGCAGTTTTGTTTTGTAGCTCATGCTGGCCTCCAACTCAAGGTCCTCCTGCCTTAGCCTCCTGAGGCGCTAAGATTACATGCACACACCATTGCACCAGGCTCACACTTTTGTTATGTTGTCTCTATGAATGCTTGGGGCTTGAACTCAGGACCTAAGGACTGTCTCTAAGCTGCTTTTTTTTCCCCCCAGCTATGGGGCTTACCCTCAGGGTTTGGACACGATCCCTGAACTCCTTTGCTCAAGGCTAGTGCTCTACCACTGGTGAGCTGCTGCACCACTTCTGGTTTTCTGGTGACTAATTGGAGATAAAGAATCTCATGGACTTTCCTGCTTGGGCTGGCCTTGAACCCCAGTTCTCAAGTCTCAGTTTCCTTAGGAGCTAGGACTATTGGTGTGAGTCACTAGTGCCCAGTGCCCTAAGCTGCTTTTGCTAAGGGCTAGTACTCTATCACTTGGGCCACAGTTGACCTTCCAATTTTTGGGGGAGGTGGAGGAGGTAGTTCATTAGAGGTAAGAGTCTCATAGACTTTCCTGCCTGAGCTGGCTTTGAACCATGATCCTTAGATCTCAGCCTCTTGAATAGCTAGGATTTCAAGTGTCCAGCCATAATTCCTCCTTGAAGGGCAAAGCACAAAGAAGTCAGCCAGCCAGTCTTACCACCCTTATTATCTAGGCAGCAATCAAAGTGATTTTTCTAGATTGCATATTTGATCATGAGACACCTTGCTTCAAATCTGTCAATGGCTCTTTTCTTCGTGTGTGTGTGTGTGTGTGTCTGTGTGTGTGTGCGCATTTTTGGGGACATGGGGCTTGAACTCTGGGCCTGGGTATTGTCCCTGAGCTCTTCAGCTCAAGGCTACTACCCTACCCTTTGAGCCACAAAGCCAACTCCAGTTTTCTGGTGGTTAATTGGAGATAAGAGGTTCATGGATTTTAGTGCCTAGGCTGGCTTTGAACTTTGATCCTCAGATCTCAGCCGCCTGAGTAGCTAGGATTACAGGTATGAGCCACTGAACCTGGCTTCTGTCAGTGCCCTAGGAATGAAGTCCACATTCCTGGGGTGGGGCCCTTGTCCCCACCCCTCATTCTCTCTGACTCTCTTGGCTTCCTCTTGCCTCCAGTCCCTTCCCCCATCCGTTATCAAACTAACCATGCTTCTCCCTCACAGTCAGTCCTAGTGGTCACTTGTTCTGGGTCCTGCCTGAACTGGTCCCACCAGTTCAGTGTGTACAGATGGGGAGGGGCTGAGTGCTTTCCTAGGGATATCTGGCTGGAATCTGCACTGGTCTCAACTGCTCCTTCGGTGTGTCACTGTCTCCACTGTTTCATGTGTACTTGTGAGCCCAGTCTAGAAGACGAGGCTTGGGGGACACCTGGAGGACCTTGCAGGACTCCCTGGTGTATCAACAGGCCCAACCCTCCCTCCTGGCCCGCACAATGTGTATGGGCTCTGGTCCGTGCACCTGAACAGCTATGGCCAAGCCAGGGTGACTATGAACCCTAACTAAATCCTCACAGTGCCTCTGAGGACCTCAGGCAGGAGACGGTAAGTGGCAAGGGTATCTTTACCCTGGAGTTTGTCCCCGAGTGCTGGCTCCAGAACAGACTTGGGGATCCTTCTGGTGGCTTTCTTTTGGGGGACCTTGGCCTTAGGTATGGCAGCCAAGTCTTTCTTTCGAGCAGCTTCTTTTCTCTGCTCCTCCTTCTCAAGGAAGCTAAAGGGCTTCAGGGAGGAGAGGAGAAGTTCTTTTCTCTTCTGGATCCCGGCCCGCCTCCGAGCCTCACTGCGCTCCATGATCTCCTGGTAAAGGGGCAGGTAGACATGTGCAGGCACAGGCTGTGCCCGGAACTGCCGGTGACACTCAGCCTCTTCTTGGCCTTGCCTCTGGGCCTGCAGCCTCTCCTGTTCAAAAGAGGCAGGTGAGGCCAGCCACTGGGCCTTTTTCTGGGCCTCTCGCAGTGTCATGCGGAATGGCTGAGGGACAGTGATGGAGGATGCCCAGGAGCTGACACTTCTGTGCTGGGAAGGAGGCACTGAGCCTGAGGGTGGCTGAGCCTCGCACCTGGGAACGTCAGAGGGAAGGCTGCTCAGAGAGCTACAGCGCCTGGTGGAGCCACACCTGAGAGACAGAAAGCCGATCTGTAGGTAGACAAGAAACTTGAGAGGCCTGGCCCCTCCTTGATCCTCACCCCTCAAGCCTCAACTCAGAAGACCACAAGTGGTGTCTCAGCCTGACACCACACCTCCACTGCCTCCATGCCCACAGCCTTCCCCTGAGGCCTCCCTCCTTCCCACAGGCAATGGGAATGTCTCAGAGTGGATCCAGAAACTGCCACCTTCTATATGGGAGAGAAAACAGAGCAAAGGACAGTAAAGATTTTAGCTAGAGATCCAGTTTAAACCTTGAAGTTCTGAATTTTCTCATCTGCAGATGACAAAAACATAGTATCTGTTTAGAAGGTTGTTGGGGGGAGAGTGAATATTAAGTGAGATAAAATATACAAGCATAGGGGCCAGGAGTTTGGCCTAGTGGTAGAGTGCTTGCCTTGCATGCATGAAGACCTGGGTTTGATTCCTTGGTACCACATATAGAAAAAAGCCGGAAGTGGTGCTGAGGCTCAAGTGGAAGAGCTCTAGCCTTGAGAAAGTCCAAGGACTGTGCTCAGGCCCTGAGCTCAAGCCCAGAACTGGCCAAAAAAAAAAGTCTCAAAAAATATATATACATGCATATATATGAGACTTGGCCAAGGTCAATGGAACTTGTCATGTTGGGGGGCAAGGATGTTAAATCAATTCTAGGGCTTCACTGATATAAACACTGCCCTAAGTGATGTAAGATTGCAGAGTAGGAATCGCAAGTACTTAGCTGGATCCCCTGCTGGAGAGCCTACGTAAGTGGCAAGTTATACAAGTAGTCCCTGACTTGTAGATGAAGAGGAGGAGGCCTGGAGACATGGCATGACTTGCCTGGAGAGGTTTATGGGGGCAGCCATGACTATAGCACCTTACCTCAGAGACCCTGGCAGCGGTGGCTTCCCCCTGCTCTTGTCTTGGAAGAAACTGTCCAGGTCTTCATCACCTTCAGAGCTGATCTCCTCACTTTCTGAGTCAGACTGAAAGAAGGTCTCCAACAGACTCAATCTGCCCTTCTGCTTTAGAATCTGTAGAGTCTCATAAAAGCTCCTGGTGGAGTCTGAAGTAGATTCAGTCTCTTCCTCAGGGCTGAGGAAGTCATGCAGTTTGCCAGCCCTGGGCAAAACCAGCTCATCTTCTGGCTCAGTGTCTGAGGAAGATTTGGGAGGAAATATCTAAGGTGGGATAGAAATAAACTGTGGGTTAATCTATGATCTCAAAGATGTTCCTTCCACTTTGAATAAGCTTCAGTATATTAAGGATTAGGAAGTAACAGAGGAAAATAAAGATGTCTTTGTTCTAAACACATTTCTTTTGGGGGGGGAGGGGAGCATGTCTTGGGGCTTGAACTCTGGCCTGGGCACTGTTCCTGGCTCTTCAGCTCAAGGCTACCGCCCTAACCTTGAGACATACCCCACTTCCCATTTTCTAGTGATTAATTGGAGATAAGAGTCTCATAGCTTTGTATTGCCTGAGCTGGCTTTGAACCATGATCCTCAGATCTCAGCCTCCTGAGCACCTAGGATTAGAGGCGTGAGCTACCATGCCCGGCTTAAACACATTTCACAACTTGCAATTTAATGGCTGTGCCTGGCTGAAGGGCCAGGAGAGTTCAGTGAAGAGCTGAAGCTGGTTCCTTACTCCATTCACTGAAGAAGTCCCTGCTGGAGAAGCTCATTTCCACCATGCATGCTACTTGAGTCTCTGGGAGTCCTCCCATGACCTCGGCCACACTGTGCTCATGCTCTCTCTTTTCTCTCTCTCCTCTCTCTCTCTTTTTCTTTCTCTGTTTCTTTCTTTCTCTATCTCCTCTTTTGGTACCAGTTACAGAGCTTGAACCCAGGATCTGGATGCTGTCCTTGAGCTGTTTTTTTTTTGCCCAATTCTGGTGTTCTACCATTGAGCCACAGTTTAACTTCCAGCCTTTAGGTGGTTATCTGGAGACCAGAGTCTCACAGACTTTCCTTCCCTGGGCTGGTTTTGAACTTGGATCCTCAGATTTGTTTCCTGAGTATTTAAGATGACAGGCATGAGCCACCTGTGCCTTCTCGTTTTCCTTCATTTCTCTATTTGCAGGGAATGAACTTTTGTTAATATACCTAATTAATAATTAGGTTTGTTAATTTGTAGCAGTACATCATGGGATATCATTGGGACCCTGTGTGAAGAGATGGATTTGTAGGGTCAGCTTATCTTGCTTGGTTCTGAGGAGGGTTGGAAAAAGAAGGGGAGCTGGGAATATGGCTAAGTGGCAGAGTGCTTGCCTAGCATGCATGAAGGGGATTTGATTCCTCAGTACCACATACACAGAAAAGGCCGGAAGCGGACCTGTGGCTCAAGTGGCAGAGCACTACCCTGGAGCACAGAGAGGCTCAGGGACAGTGCCCTGGCCCTGAGCTCAAACCTCAGGGCCAGCAAAATAAGGAGAAGGTGGAGGAGGAGGAGAAGGAAGAGAGGAAGAAGAAAAAGAGGAGGAGGAGGAATAGGATGAGGAGTGTTGGGAGCAAGAGTGGAATCAAACTGTACCTTGACTTGCATCAGACCATGGCTTTATTGTCTTATTGCTTTCTGGCCCTATTCTATGTAAATGACCTGAGAATTACCATATGAATGTAACACCTGGAGGTTCCCTGGGTCAGGAGGAGGGAAGAAGGGGGAGTGGAAAATAAACGCGGCAGTCTCGGCAGTCTTTGCCTGGACTGCGGACATCCCGGACCTGGTGTGTCTGTCTCTCTTCCTTTTCTTCCTAGTCCTTGTCCCCTATTTCAGGAACCCCAATCTGCGAACCCTGGTTTGCTGCCGGTTGGCCCCGGCATCTGGCGCCCGAACAGGGACCCTGAAAATCTGGGACGAAGGTGAAGGACCCCTCCCTGTGGTGAGTAACACATCGTAGGACTATTAAGAGAGGATCTTAAGAGAGTGTATAGTCAGGAGTAAAAATTATGGGTCAAGTTAATAGCCATAGGTTATATCTACCGATCTTAACAGGCCTACTTGAAGCCCACGGAACGTGGGCGGAAAAAGGGGTGCTTCAGAGCTTCCTACAGTTTGTCGAGGAGGCATGCCCGAGGTTTATAGAGGAGGAATTCCAAAAAACCTGGCAGCGGATGGGAAAAAGAATTCAAGAATATTATAATGTATATGGCCCCGAAAAGACCCCAGAAGAGGCTATTGATGTATGGAATATAGTAAGTGAATGCATAGATCCTCTACATGAGAATGCTGAACTTAATCTTGAATTAAGGGAAATTTATGAGTTAAAGGACCCTTCTGAAAAACCTGAGGCTGAGCCATATGCCGCAGCCCAAGAGAGTCTAAGTGAGATCTTGAAAAGGGAACAACAACCAGTAGATATTGAGTATCAGAATTCAGGTTTGAATATCAAGGAGGAAAGTTATGATGAGTCAATGGAGGGCCGGGTGGCTACGATAGAGAAGTTAGAAGAAATGCTACATCTTCTATCGAAAATGGGGATAGAGCAGAGAGCCCCCCCAGAAGTAGGAAAGAAATATGACCCTCAGGCCACTATGGTGTCTGATTCTAAACCTTACCCCTCACACCCACCGCCTCCGGCTGCAGCCTTACGGCCTCAATCCCTTTTTCAACCTTTAGGCAAGCCTAAAGGCCCTAGCAACAAGTCCCTTTTAACAGGCACTACAACCAGGCACAGTGCATCGCAATTAAACCTGACTCAGGCTGCTAGAGAGAGGGAAGATATTTCAGGGCCTCGATGCTTCCCTAGTTTAGTTGATCATGATGAACAAGTATACCATCAACCTGTTCCTGTTAAACTATTACAGGATTTAAAGAGTGCCTGCTCCCAATATGGGCCAACTGCCCCTTTTACTCAAGTAATATTGGAGGCCGCGTGTGCTGGTATTGCATGCCCAAATGACTGGAAGCGGCTTGCCAGAGCATGCCTTAATGCAGGAGAGTACTTATTATGGGAGACAGAGTTCACTGCACAGTGTCGGGCTAAAATTGAAACAAATAGGTCTAAGAACCTGCCTTACACTTTTGATCAGTTGTTAGGAGAGGGAACCTATAAAAACACCGAAGATCAATTGGGTTATGCAAAGGAGGCCTATTTACAAATAAATGCTGCGGCGAGAGAGGCTTGGAAAAAGTTACGCAACTCCAATCGTACAAAAAATCTAGTAGAAGTTAAACAGGGACCGAATGAACCTTATCTAGAATTTTTGTCTCGATTAATGGAGACTGCAGACTGCCTAGTACAAGATGAGAATGCAAGGAAGAGTATAGTTAGACACATAGCCTATGAAAATGCCAACGCCGCCTGTCAGGCGGCTATCAGACCCCATAGGAATAAGGGAGGAATCACGGACTTTATTTCACTGTGTGCTGATATTGGACCCTCCCATGTACAAGGCCTTACTTTAGCCGCCGCTCCTCAAGGAAAGACTGTTACTGAGTCTCTAAAATATAGAGGTCAGCAGCATTCTCGGGATGCTAGACCCCCAGGGCGTTGCTTTTCTTGTGGACAAATAGGACATTGGATGACGCAATGCCCACGCCAGGCCAGGCAAAAGAGAGAAAAATCACCTGGCACATGTCCACGCTGTGGTAAAGGGAAGCACTGGGCTAAAGATTGCAAGTCAGCAACAAATCGCAATGGCTGCCCGTATTTGGGAAACTGGAGAAGGGGCCAGCCCCTGGCCCCGCAAAACCATGGGGCAGTCCCTCCCTCTTCTCGGCCACAAGTGCATCTTCTAACAACCCCCCAAGATCAGTCTCCGGCCTCCTCCATGCCACCCCAGGAAGTGCAGGATTGGACCTCTGTTCCTCCACCTGCTCAGTATTGACCCCAGAGATGGGGACACAAGCTCTCCCCACGGGGGTCTTCGGCCCCCTTCCCCCGGGAGTGGCTGGATTGCTGTTAGGGCGAAGTAGCTCAGCCCTTAAAGGGATACAGATTACACCTGGCAAAATTGACCAGGATTTTACTGGAGAAATCAAAGTTATGGCCTCTGCCCTGAAACACGTGGTATCGATCCCAGCCTGTCAAAAATTAGCACAATTAATACTTGTGCCTTTACCTCCCGGGGAGACTGCTAATTCCCCATGTGGACAGAGAGGATTTAGATCTTCTGATATCTATTGGGTACAAAGCATAAAACAAGAGAGGCCTGAGATGACTATATTTATACAAGAAAAGCCCTTTAAAGGAATATTAGACACTGGAGCAGATGTGTCTGTGATATCTAAAAAACATTGGCCAGCCCAATGGCCCCTGACAACCTCTATGACTTCCCTACAGGGGGTTGGGCAAGCAACTGACCCACAGCAGAGCAGTGCGATCCTTGTTTGGAGAGATGAGGAAGGGCACTCTGGTCATTTTCAGCCATTTGTCTTGGATCATCTGCCAATTAATTTATGGGGTCGTGATATCATGGAAAAAATGGGAGTGTATATGTTTAGTCCTAGTGCTGCGGTCACTAAGCAGTTACTTGATCAAGGCCTCCTCCCCTTTAGGGGACTAGGCCGAGCAGCACAGGGGGAGCTAGAGCCACTCCAACCCCAGTCTCACCCTACGAGACAAGGATTAGGGTATTCTTTAACGAGGGCTGTAGTTTGTCCTGCCCCTCATGCTGATCCCATAAATTGGCTCTCTGAACAACCGGTATGGGTCGAACAGTGGCCTCTTTCTCTAGAAAAGATCATTGCAGTACAGCAGCTGGTACAGGAACGGCTGGACTTGGGACATGTGGCCCCTTCTAACTCTCCATGGAATTCTCCAATTTTTGTTATAAAGAAAAAGTCAGGTAAATGGAGGCTGCTACAGGATTTGAGAAAGGTCAACGCCACAATGGAACTGATGGGGGCCCTACAGCCTGGCTTGCCTTCACCCATGGCAATCCCAAAGGATACTTATAAGATTATTATAGATTTGAAGGATTGTTTCTATACTATACCCCTGGTGCCTCAAGACTGTAAGCGCTTTGCCTTCAGCGTCCCCTCTGTTAATTTTAAAGAACCCATGAAGCGATATCACTGGCTTGTGCTTCCACAGGGCATGGCAAATAGCCCAACTTTATGTCAAAGTTTTGTAGCTAGAGCCATTTCTTCCACTCGTGAAAAATTTTCTTCTGTTTATATTGTTCATTATATGGATGACATCTTGTTGGCTTGTTCTGACCCTATCGTCGTACGACAAGCCTTTGGACAACTAAAGCAAGATCTGAGCCTCTTTGGCCTTATAATAGCAGCTGAAAAGGTTCAGGAACACCCCCCTTTTACATATCTAGGCCATATATTAGGCCCACACTATTTTAAAAGCCAAAAAATACAATTAAAAACTTCACACTTAAGAACTCTTCATGATAGGGCCCGGGAGTTTGGCCTAGCGGTTAAAGTGCTTGCCTAGCATGCACAAAGACCCGGGTTCAATTCCTCGGTATCCCACATACACAACCAAGCCGGAAGTGGCAGAGACGAGACACAACCAAGCCGGAAGTGGCAGAGACGAGACTGCAACAAGCGACAGAGAGCGAAAGCAAGCAAGCGGAGCCCAACCGAGTGGTGGCCGGAGCGAGCGGGGCCGGAGCGAGCAGGGCCGGAGCGTGCGGGAGCGAGCCGAGCCAGAGCCAGCGAGGCCGGAGCGAGCGGGGCCAGAGCGAGAAGGGGCCGGAGCGAGCGGGGCCAGGAGCGTGAGGGAGCGAGCCTGACCGGAGCGAGCGGGGCCGGAGCGAGCGGGGCCAGAAAGAGAAGGGGGCCAAAAAAAAAAAAAAAAAAAAAAAGAACTCTTCATGATTTTCAGCAATTCTTAGGAGATATAAATTGGCTTGGGCCTTATCTAAAGCTCTCCACAGGAGAGTTAAAACCCCTCTTTGATCTCTTAAAAGGAGATACCAACCCTACATCCTTGCGCGAATTAAATCCTGACGCCAGGAGGGCCATCCAAATTGTAGAAAAGGCAATTTCCCAGCAACAAGTGACCTATTGTGACTATTCTAAACCATGGGGAGTTTATATTTTAGCTACTTCTCACTCCCCAACTGCTGCATTGTGGCAGGATGGCCCACTTTTATGGCTTTATCTACCATCAACACCCGGCAAAGTGCTGACCCCCTACTACGAATTGGTAGCTAATCTGATACATATGTGCCGAGTGGATTCCCGTAAATATTTAGGCCAGGAACCTCATTTTATCTGTGTCCCATATAATCTACAACAGCAAGATTGGCTATTCGCCCATTGCGATTCTTGGGCCATTGCTTGGGCCAATTATATGGGGAAAATTTTGCATCACTACCCGTCTAACAAACTTCTCCAATTTGCTGCGTGTCATACGTTTCTATTTCCTTCCATAGTACAGGCCTCGCCTTTATCTTCTGCTGCTTTGGTATTTACAGATGGATCCTCTAATGGAATGGCTGCTTTGACCATTAATGGGAAAACTCAATCTTGGGTTACGGGTTTTTCCTCCGCCCAAGAGGTGGAATTAGAGGCTGTTTTACAAGCACTCGTCCTGTTACAAGACGAGCCCTTTAACTTATATTCAGACAGTCAATATGTAATTCGTGCTCTTCAAGTCATAGAAACTGTTCCCTTTATTGGAACTACTAACTCCAATATTCAGACCCAATTTCGCCAAGTACAAACTTTGCTTTGTTCTCGCAACCACCCTTGTTTTTTTGGCTTTGTTCGAGCTCACACTAATCTTCCTGGCCCTTTAAGTGAGGGCAATGCGGTTACTGACTCCGCCACCAGAGTTTACTTAACTCAGGTTGAACTTGCTAAGCAGTCACATGCCATCCATCATCAAAACAGTCGAGCCTTGCACCGACAGTTTAAATTATCTAGAGAAGCAGCACGACAAATAGTTAAGATTTGCTCCAACTGTGTCCCTTTTTCACCAGCCCCCCATTTAGGCATAAATCCACGAGGACTGCTTTCTAATCACATTTGGCAGATGGATGTCACACATGTTCCATCATTTGGCCGATTAAAATATGTTCATGTTACTGTAGATACTTATTCTAATTTTATCTTGGCCACCCCCCTTGCTGGGGAAGCCACTAAACATTGTATTTCTCACTGCATTCGATGCTTTGCTGAGATGGGGATTCCCTCGCAAATACAAACAGATAATGGCCCTGGCTATGCAAGCCGAGCAGTTCAATCCTTCTGCCATTCCTATAATATTACTCATATTACAGGCATTCCTTACAATCCTCAAGGTCAAGGCATCGTGGAGAGAGCTAATGGATTATTAAAACATCAAATTGCTAAAATACAGAAAGGAGAGTCATATCCTGCTACCCCTGTGAATATACTTAATCATGCCTTATTTGTTTTAAATTTTTTGAATTTGGATTCAAATAATTTATCTGCTGCTCAGTGATTCTGGGAAAAAAGAGCGCAGCGTCCTTTTGCCTTAGTAAAGTGGAAGGATCTCCTAACTGGTGCTTGGCATGGACCCGATCCTGTTCTAACCTGGGGTCGAGGGCATGTATGTGTTTTTTCACAAGGAGAAAATGACGCCCGCTGGCTGCCTGAACGCTGCATTCGGATCGTGGAGAGTGACAGTGGCCATCCAAGCAGCGACTCACTGGGCCTACACCCCCAACCCTCCAGTGGTGCATCCTGCGACGTGAGAAGGACCTGAGTTATTTGTGCATGTCAATCGGGACTGCTACTGATCCACTTGTTCCACACATTCATATGAGCTGTGTTTCTCCTCCTTTTACTATTATGTAGGGACCTTTTAACATATTTATTCACTCTACACAATTTAATATGTGACATTATTTTGTCTTTACCAGCCCTCTTCTTAATAACCTTTTTTGTAAAAGATGCCCAGGTGAAAAGCAAAGGCCTCCAGAGGTAAGTAGAAGTCGACCGACCCCCTTGTATGTCTGCGTTTTATTTTATTTTATTTTATTTTTGTTTGTTTGTTTGAAAAGGTGCACTGTGGGCCTAAAACAGAGGCCTGGGTGGTCAAGGGACGCCTTGACCCCCTCTCCCCTTCTGAGTTTCTTGTCGATAACAAGGCATACCTGAGAGTCCCACCAGCAAGACATGTCTAATTCTAAAAATAACTGTTTGGTGAAAACATTCATTTGAGCTCATGTTTTTTTTTGTGTGTGTGTTAAGTGTATCTGATTGAGTCCAATTTTCTTGTTATATGTCAATGTCTGATTATTTAAAAGTCTCCGTTTCTCTGTCTTGTTCGTGTTACATATTTTTCCTTGTCCAGTTTTGTCTTTAAAATTGGTACCATTTCTAAGTATGGATCCTTATGGTTTTTCTGTGCATACTCAAGCACACATCCTTGTTATTTATTTGAACATTTCTGGGCCTAGCATGGCCGCTCCCCCATGTCTGCAATTGTAACAAGCCCTGGAAAAATAAATTCCAGCTAAGTTGCCTTGCAAAAAGTTTTGTTTTGAACCTGGTTCTCACCTGTAAGAGTAAAATTGGCAAAACTCTCTTGACACAAACTTCCGGAAGTTGAACGGCCGATATTAATTTTGCGCACTTTATGATCTTTGAGTATGAATGTGTGTGAATGAGTGAGTGAATATGTTCAAGGTTAAATTGTCAGCATGCTGTATAAAACAATGGTTGAGCTCATTTGAAACAAAGGCAATTGGGTAAATCTAAGTCTAAACTTCAAGAAAATTATTAGGTTTGAATGTTTCCTATGTCTTAAAAGTATTATTGCATTGTTTTAAAGAAAAACTGGTAAAAAGTATTTTTCTAAAGATCCTGAAATCTGCATTTTAAAAATCTGGTATTGCAATACATACAGCTGTTTACATTGTAAACATTGTATCCTGTTCAGCACAGAGGTGTTAGGGAATTTGGGATTTATTACTTTAAGTTAAAGTTTGGAAACATGTATTAGAGATTTAAATGTAAAATTGTTCATTAACGTCAGAAATTTTGCCTGTCCTTTCTTGCAAACTGACACTAGAAATCTGATGGTAAAATGTGGATAATGTGATTAGTATTTTAAAGGAATGTTTAAAGGTTTATCTCCATGCTATTGGGTGTATTTTAAAAAGGAGAGGAAACTAAGTCCAGACTTAGACTTTTGGTGCACTGATGTCTATAGTTCTTGAATTAGGGAAAAACTGTTATTTGAGTTTAAACTGTTGTTGGAGTTCTAGACAGTAATCTAAACTGCAAAAGAGCCCTTTTTTCTAAAAGGCAAGAGGAGTGCCTTGAGCCTTAGGGGGCCTGAAGGCAGAAGGAGTTCTTTGTGCCCTTAAAGGTTTTTCAATTGCAAATAAAGGCTAAGGTGTTAATTGTTTAAGCCAGTATCAGTAAAAGTTATTAAGAACATTGGAAATGGGTTTCTAAACAATATTTGAAAGTGAAGTTGTCTTAAATGTTTAAAGAAAGAGAAAAAAGGAAAATTAGGACTACCAAAGTAATTGCTTAATTGCTATTTCAGCTTGCTCTTGTAAGTTACCTTATAGCAACTTCCAGCTAGCCCATGGAGAAGGACAGCAATCCTTATTCAGATGTAACTTTGGCTTTTACCAGGTTCTAGGTAAGCTCATGCTTAGAGACTATTTCTGTGTTGACCACCTTGTTGCTTTAATTGGAGTAACGTGGCCTTTTGTAGGACTCATTGATCTGAAAGCCGCAGCTTTGAGCCTGCCCGGGCAAAGCAAAGTCCCTGTGAGACTATGGTGTCTAATCTGCCAGCAGGATGCTGGGACAGAGTTGCTTTGGAGCTTGAAGTGGCAGAGTGCTAGCTCTGAGCTAAAAAGCTGGGGGGAAGCACTCAAGTACCAAGCTCGGGACTCATAGTGGTAGGGTGCTAGCCTTGAGCTGGAGAGCTGAGAGACAGTACCCAGGCCCCGAGTTCAACTACAGCAACCAACAAAGTGAAATGCCAATGGCATGTTTATCCCTGTGTGGAGAGACACTGCTGGGACACGAAAGCCTCTGCTTGGATGGCAGAGATGGTGTCAGATCTTAGTCACTTGTGCTTGGCCAATCAAATTAATCAGAGCTGGGAGGTCATAGAATAGTTTGTAAGCATGCCTTACTAATGCCCGTGCCTTTCATAACTGGGCAGGAACTTGTCAATCTTCTGTGATAGTGGGTAGTTTAAAGTCCTAATTGAGCAAAATTTTTATTTTTTATTTTTGACACCAGCCACAAATTCAGGAAAAGTTTGTGGATCTATTAATCTGTGGCTTGTGTCTCTATTAATCTGTTTAGATCTGACAACTGAAGCATTGTTAAGGTTGCAGAAATTTAGTTCCCCAGACAATCAAGAAAAAGCCTTTGCAAATGGGTGCTAGGTAAGCTACACTATTGTAGCCAAGGATAGTTTGTGCAGTTGTTGAATGTCAAGTATGATCTCTAGTTTGGAGTAGATTGTTGTTCCTGGTGTCTAATCCTTGCAACCCCTTGATAAAACAGGCTGGGCTTCTTAAGGTCCCTGGTCAAGCGGGGAGACAACGCCCCTGAGTCAGCTTGAAGAAGTCACGGAAGTTGAATCTCCGCCCATCAATCCCCGTTGGACCAAGGGACCAAAGTCATTTTTGGAAAATGTGACAGGATAAATTAGGGGTATAGAAAAGAGTAAAAATTGCACTTGTGTTTCTTTTAAAATAAAAAACGGGGGACATGTTGGGAGCCAGAGTGGAATCAAACTGTACCTTGACTTGCATCAGACCATGGCTTTATTGTCTTATTGCTTTCTGGCCCTATTCTATGTAAATGACCTGAGAATTACCATATGAATGTAACACCTGGAGGTTCCCTGGGTCAGGAGGAGGGAAGAAGGGGGAGTGGAAAATAAACGCGGCAGTCTCGGCAGTCTTTGCCTGGACTGCGGACATCCCGGACCTGGTGTGTCTGTCTCTCTTCTTTTTCTTCCTAGTCCTTGTCCCCTATTTCAGGAACCCCAATCTGCGAACCCTGGTTTGCTGCCGGTTGGCCCCGGCAGAGGAGAAGAGAAGGAGGAGGAGGAGGAGAAGAAGGAGGAGGAGGAGCAGCAGGAGCAGCTGAGCACTAGTGAATCATACTTGTAATCCTAGCTACTCCTATCTCCACTTCTGGAAGAGCTGAGACCACATGCATGGGCCACCGTGACTAATTAATATTTTTTTGGCCATTTTTGGGACTTGAACTCAGGGCCTGGGTGCTGTCCCTAAGCTTTTTTGCTCAAAGGTAGCACTCTACCACTTGAGCCACAGCACCACTTCTGGTATCAAGGAATTAAACCTAGGGCTTCATGTATTCTAGGCAAGAACTCTACCACTAGCCATTACATACACACATACATACATTTATTTATCCTCTCCTTTCTTCCTTTCCTTATTTCCCATTCTCGCTGTTTTTCTCTTCTTTTTTTTTTCCTTCTTCCAATGTTGGGGTGTTAAACCTAGGTATTCTACACTTGAGCCATGCCTTTAGCTCTTTTGATTTCATTTCGTTTTTGAGATTGGGTCTCACTACTTTGCCCAAGCTGCCTTCAAATTCCTCCCTCATCCAAGTGCTGAGTAGATGACATTGTAAGTATGTACCATAATGCATAATGCCCAGATCTTTTTTTGTGTGTGTGGGTCATGGGGCTTGAACTTGGCTTGGATGCTATCCCTCAGCTCTTCAGCTCTCAAGGCTACTGCCCTACCCTTGAGCCAAGCCCCACTTCCCATTTTCTAGGAATTAACTGGAGAGAAGAGTCCCAGGTTCTTTTGTGCCTGGGCTGGCTTTGAACCTTGATCCTCAGATCTCAGCCTCCTGAGTAGCAAGGATTACAGGCATGAACCACCAAGCCCAGCTTATGCCCAGATCTTTTACTTTAAAAAATATAGCCTCGGGCTGAGAGTTTTGCCTAGTGGTTAAAGTGCTTGCCTAGCATGCATGAAGACCCAGGTTCGATTCCTCGGTACCACATACATAGGAAAAAACCGGAAGTGGTGCTGAGGCTCAAGTGGTAGAGCTCTAGCCTTGAGAAAGTCCAAGGACAGTGCTCAGGCCCTGAGCTCAAGCCCAGGACTGGCAAAAAAAAAAAATATAGCCTCACTGGCATATAAATTCTACAGTTTACAATTCACTCACTCAAAGAGTATAATTCAGTGGCTTATAGTATGTTTCTCAACATGTTAGAACATGACTACCCCAAGTAGTCATTGTCTATTTTCTCTTAACCTTCCTACACAGTTCTCACCCACCTAATCTAAGCAATCACCAATGTATACACAACGTTTTGTGTACACATTTGTGTATACTTTTTTTTTCCTGTGTGCCTGTCCTGTGGTTTTTGGTTTCTTCTGGTACTGGTACTTGAACTCAGGGCTTGGGAACTCAGAGCCTTTGCTTTTTTATTCAAGGTTAACACTCTACCACTTGAGCCATGCCTCCAGTTCTGGCTTTTTGATGGTTAATTGGAGAGAAGTCTCACAGACCCAGGGGCTCACGCCTGTATTCCTAGCTGCTCAGGAGGCTGAAATCTGAGGATCAAGGTTCAAAGCCAGCAGGGCACTAAAGTTCCTGAGACTCTTCAATTAACCACCAAAAAACCGTAAGTCAGGCTGTGGATCAAGGGGAGGGCAGTAGCCTTGGGCTGAAGAGCTCTGGGACAGAGCGCCCAGGCCTAGAGTTCATGTGCCACAACCAACAAAACGTTTCAGACTTTTATGTACGGGCTGGCTTTGAATCTCGGTCCTCAGATCTGAGATTCCTGAGTAACTAGGATTATGGGCATGAGCTACCTGTGCCCTGCTAGGGGCAATTTCTCTGCCTCAGTTGTTTTCTATAAAATGAATACAATTATACTTCTGAGTACAAGGTTGTTGAGAGAATACTACTACTACTTCTAAAAAAACAACTGTGGGCCGGGAGTTTGGCCTAGTGGTTAAAGTGCTTGCCTAGCATGCATGAAGACCCGGGTTCGATTCCTCGGTACCACATACATAGAAAAAAACCGAAGTGGTGCTGAGGCTCAAGTGGTAGAGCTGTAACCTTGAGAAAGTCCAAGGACAGTGCTCAGGCCCTGAGCTCAAGCCCAGGACTGGCAAAAAAAAAAAAAAAAAAAAAAAAAAAAAAAAAACACAACTGCGTGTCACTGCTATGGTCTTAAACCTGGATAAGAGTTCTCCTGCCCTAAGACAAATCCCGATGGGTTTTAAAGCCATCCCTCCTCGCCAAGACCCTATCGCCTGTTTCCATGGCAACGCCAAACACTGTTGTCTCTAAGGCCATCTTTACTGGATGCACTATTACTTTCCCCCTTCTGGTTTCTCGTCTCACCTGACCGCTGCTCTCGGAGTCCTCGGAGGCTCCCGCAGGCCTCCCCACAGTCATCTTCACAACCTGGCAGAGCTGGGGCAGCGGCGACAGCCTCAGCGACAGCAGCGCTAGCGGCCGGACAGCGCCCACTGCGGCCCCTTTTTTCCTCAGAGGACCGAAAGTCGCTTTCTGATTAGTCTATTTCCTCACTTCCGGTTTTAGGGACCTAGCATGGGATTGGCAGACTCTATTCCGGAAGTACTACTCAAGGCGGGCCTAGGGGCCGCGGTCACCGCGGGGGAGTCGGCAGCATGGCTTCCCTGTTTGGCGTGGGGCAATGGAGGGCAGCGCGGGCAGCGGCGTGCCGGAGCCCTCTGGTGTCCTGCCGGCGGTGGGCACGCGCCTCCGCAGACAACGTGTACGACGTGGTGGTGTCCGGCGGAGGCCTGGTGGGCGCTGCCATGGCCTGTGCCTTGGGTAAGGGCGTCCGGAGGCCGGTTTGGGCGGGGAAGCGGCGGTGGAGGCGTCAGGGGCGTGGGGAGAACTGCTTGTTTGGCTCAAAGGCCGCCGTGTCCCCGACGCCCTGCCGGAGGAGCAGAGGCTCCAGGACCTGCGGCCCGGCCCGCTGGGTGGCAGTCTTCCCTTGGAGTCAAGAGCGCACGCGGCTTACGGTCCAGTCTGGGGAAAAATCTGCTCTGGCTTAGCTGAGAACACCGTTCCCAGGCGCCGTACATTGTAGCGGAGGGCGAGGTGTTTGGGCGTTTTGGTTTTTTTTTTTTAGTTATTTTTTTAAAAGAATTTATTAAGGTTGATTTTTACATCATATTTTAAATGACAAGTTTAACATACAAGTGTTCAAGGAGGGAATCTCTATTTACAATCACTGGGACTTAGTATTTAATCACAATTAGGCTAAGGGTTTGTATGTCATAGAAACATTAATTTATGAAATAAAACATTATGTCTATAGAGTCATAGGTTTTTATGACTAGGTAGTTGTGTTTATATTTCCAATACCATGTCTATAGCATTAGGTATGCAAATATTGAGTCCTCGCTCTTGCACTGTTTGGATCTAATAGCCACATATTAAGGATACCATGCACCTTCTGTTCCTTTGGTCTTGACTTGTCTCACTCAACATGATTCGCTCTAGATTCATCTACTTCCCTGCAAATGCCATTATTTTATCTTGTCTGTTGGCTATGTAGAATTCCATTGTATATATGTACTACATTTTCTGTATCCATTCATCTGCAGTAGGGCATCTGGGTTGTTTCCATCGCCTGGCTATTGTGAATAGTGCAGAGATGAACATAGCTGAGCAGGTGTCTTTATAATATCCTGGGTCATGCTGTTCAGGATAGATGCCCAGAAGTGGTATGGAGGGATCGTAGGGAAGGTCCATTTTCAGTTCTTTAAGGAACCTCCACACTGCTTTCCAGAGTGGCTGAACTAGTTTACAATCCCACCAGCAGTGTAGTAGGGTTCCTTTTTCTCCACAACCCCTCCAGCAACTGTCATTGTCTGAGTTCAAAATCTTGGCAGTTCTTGTTGGGGTAAGGTGGTATCTTAGGGTTTTTATTTGTATTTCCTTTATGACCATAGATGATGAGCATTTTCTCATATGCTTTTCTGCCGTTTTAATCTCTTCTTTTGATAAGTCTCTCTTTAGTTCCCTTGCCCACTTAGTGAATGGTTTGTTGGGTTTGTGGGGGATTAGTTTCTTGAGTTCCCTGTAGATACTGGATATTAAGCATTTGTCAGATGTATTATTGGTAAATATCTTTTCCCAGGTGGTTGGCTGTCTCTCTACTTTTGTGGGTATGCTTTTTATCTGTGCAGAAGCTTTTTATTTTTAGGTAGTCCCATTTATCGAGTCTCTCTCCAATTTCTTGTGAGCCTGGGATTCTGTTCAGGAATCTTTTGCCTGTGCCTATGAGTTCCAGGGTCTCTCCTACTCTATCATGTAGCAGTTTCACGGTTTCCAGTCTGACGTTGATCCACTTTGAGTTAATGTTTGTGCATGCCGAAAGGCTAGGGTCAATTTTTAGTTTTCTGCATGTGGCTGCCCAGTTTTGCCAACACCAATAATTGAATAGACTATGTTTGTTCCACTGTATATCTTTGGCTCCTTTGTCAAATACAAGTTGACTGTAGGTATGTGATTCTATTTCTGGGTCTTCTATTCTGTTCCACTGATCTTCTGGTCTGTTTTTGTGCCAATACCATGCTGTTTTTGTTATTATGGCTCTATAGTAGAGTTTGAAGTCCAGTATTGTAATGCCACCTGCCTAGAATTGTTTTGGCTATTCTAGGTCTTTTCTTGTTCCATATGAACTTTTGGATTGTATCTTCTATTTCAGTAAAGAATGTCTTTGGGATTTTGATGGGGATTGCATTGAATTTGTGTATCAATTTTGGCAATATAGCTATTTTCACTATGTTGGTTCTCCCTAGCCATGAACATGGGATGTCTTTCCATTTCCTAGTGTCCTCTTTAATTTCTTTCGTTAGGCTTTTATAGTTTTCATTAAATAATTCCTTTACATCTTTGGTTAAGTTAATTCCTAAGTATTTTATTCTTTTAGTTTAACCAACTTTTAAAAAGCCAGAAATACAAGTGTAGCTCAAGTGGTAGTGAGCACCAACCTTGAGTATGACTTGGAGGAGAATAGTAACTATCTTTGATCCTGCTTTACATTTGTTATTTAAGCTGCTCTGCTGCCTTATAGATTTATATAGACACACACACACACACACACACACACACATATATTAAAGATATAGATGCTGTCTTTATTTTCAGGCAGTACTAGGGTTTGAACTCAGAGCCTTGTATTAGACAAGACCTCTAGAATTTGAACCATGCTCCCAATTCTTTTATGCTAGTTCTTGTTTTGATTGTTGATCCTGGTGCTTGAACTCAGGGCCCAGGCATTGTCTCTTAGCTTTTTTTCACTCAAGGCTGGCACTATTCCATTTGAGCCACAGCTCCACTTCTAGCTTTTGAGTGGTTAATTGAACGTAATTGTCATGGCCTTTCCTGTCTAAGCTGGCTTCAAACTATGATCCTCAGATCTCAGACTCCTGGGTAGGATTATAGGCGGGAGCTACTAGTTCCCAGCTAGTTTATTTTTTGGGTAATGCTTTATGCTTTGGCCCAGGTTGGCCTTGGAACTTGATTCTCCTGCTTCTGCCTCCTGCTTAGCAAATGTTTTGCTCAGGCTGTCCTCAGTTTGTGTTACTTTGCCTCCTGAGTCCTGGGATTATAGTCATATGCCATGCCTAACTTCAAGCCTATTGCTTTATTGGGAGGTACAGTTCTGGGATTTGAACTTGGTGTCAGTTACTAGACTTACCACTTGACCACACCTGCAGAACATTAGGTCTGTTTCTTTTGTAACTCCAGAGTGGCTTTCAGAGATTAAACTTGAAGCTGACCATTGGTGACACCTGCCTGTAATCCCAACACTTGAGACACAGAGGCTAGAGTTCTAGGGTCAACTTGGCTACATAGTGAGTTATAGGCTAAAATAAGATAAACAAGCACTGGATTTGAAGTTTCTGGCTTCAGAAACTAAAGGTCACCAAGAGTGAATCTTGGGCTGGGAATGTGACTTAGTGGTAGAGTGCTTGCCTACCATGCATGAAGCTCTGGGTTTGATTCCTCAGTATCACATAAACAGAAGAACCTGGAAGTGACGCTGTGGCTCAAGTGGTAGAGTACTAGCCTTGAACAAAAAGGAGGTCAGGAGCTGTGTGCAGTGGCTCATGCCTATAATTGTAGCTACTCAGGAGGCTGAGATCTGAGGATCACGGTTCAAAGCCAGCTGGGGCAATAAGGACCACGAGACTCTTATCTTCACGTAACCACTAGAAAACTGAAAGTGGTAATGTGGCTCAAGGGGTAGAGCAGTAGCCTTGAGCTGAAGAGCTCAGAGACAGGGCCCAGATCCAAAGTTCAAGCCCTACAACCACAAAAAATTGCTTGGGGATTTTGTTATTAGATTTAGAATAAATCTAATAGGCAAAGATAGGAATCAAAACATGCAAAAGCATATAGAATATATAGTGTAAAGTAAGATTACCATTTTTGGTTTTTAGCCACACAGCTCTGAATGATAATCACTAGTAGTCTGTTTTAAAAGTGAAGATCTGGCTTCTACTTTCAGGGATGCTACAGTTTATCAAGATGATGCCCAGGGAACTTTATTTTTTTATTTTATTTATTATTATTATTATTTTGTGGGTCATGGGGCTTGAACTCAGCCTGGGCTCTGTCCCTGAGCTCTTCAGCTCAAGGCTATCATCCTACCTCTGGGCCTGGGCATTGTCCTGAGCTCTTCAGCTCAAGGCTACCACTCTATTTTTGAGCCAAGTCCCACTTCCTATTTTCCAGAGATTAATTGGAGATAAGAGTCTTAGGTCGTTTGGTGCCTGGGCTGTCTTTGAACCTTGATCCTCACTTCTCAGCCTCCTGAGTAGCTAGGATTACAGGCATGAGCCACTGTCCTTGGCAGGAGCTTTATTATTATTATTATTGCCAGTCCTGGGCTTAGGCTCAGGGTCTGAGCACTGTTCTTGGGTTTTCCAAGGCTAGAGCTCTACCACTTAAGCCACAGTACCATTTTTTCCTTTTTTTCTATGTATGCAGTACTGAGGAATTGAACCCTGGTCTTCGTGCATGGTAGGCAAGCACACTACCACTAGGCCACATTCATGGCCCCCATGTCTATAACTTTTAAAGGCTTCTAAACAGCTGAGACAATAGCCATATATCACTGTACTGGGCCCTCTCTTATTGTTTGTAAATTTGTTCTCTAATATATTTGCTTTAATTTTTCTAACACGTTACATTAAAGAGCTAAAAAGCAAAATGCAAACCCCCACTGTATGGTCCATTTCTATGTATAGAAATGGAATCCTTTTTCTGCTAGGCTATAGGTCCTGTCTCATATAACAGATGCAGTGTCTACTTTATGCCCTTGCAGCATTTGTGGTAGAAATAACAGTCACAAGGGGAAGAACTGGTTGTCATCCCTGGGAACTTTAGAATCTAGCATAGAGGAGGATTTGTAGAAAATTAAAGGAAGACTGAAATGCAGGTTCTCTGAGGGAAAAAAGCATCTGACATGTGCCCAGGCGAGGAAGTCCCAGGACCTGAAGTGAAGAGCATATGTGGGAGGTTGGATCACACAGCACAGCTCTGCCCTGGAATCTAGGATCCAACGGGTAAGGCCTAAAAGTCAGTCAGTCCCCTTCGCACACATCTGCACTCCCTCCTGGTGATGGAGCTGCTGCCCAGTGAGAGCCCTCCTGTTCAGTGGAACCACTTTGATTTTCATACTTCCTGCTGTGTGTGTGGTAATGGTGCCTCTTCTCATTGAGATTTGAAACCATTTTTTGAGTAGAGGGGTTGGGGTGTGGATCAAATGGCATAGCACTTGTGGGAAGCTCTGAGTTCACACTCAGAATGGTCCTACCCCCAAAATAGGAATAAAGGTTTGTGAGGGTTGTTTTTTTGGAAAGCCCTTCTCGCTCTCTGGTAATCATGTAATAAGTTGATTGTTTAGTAATACAGTTCCCAGGGTTTTTTTGTTGTTGTTCTTTGCCCAACCTGGGGTTTAAACTCAGGGTCTGGGTGCTGTCCTGCGCCTCTTTGTGTTCAAGGCTAGCACTCTACTTGAGCCACAGCTCCACTTCAGTTTTTGAGTGGTTGATTGGAGATAATAGTCTCATAGGGACTTTTCTGCCTGGGACAGCTTTGAACTGTGATCCTCGAATCTCAGCTTCCTGAGTAGGTAGGATTACAGGTATGAGCCAGCAGTGCCCAGTTCCCTTCTGGCTTTTAAAAATGTATGGTGGGGGTGGGTGGGTAATGGGTACCAAGACATGTGAAAGGGTATCAATGTATGTGAATTAATGTACCTTCTGTCTGGCAAATATCATGTAACCCTTTTATTAATTACAATAAAAATATTAAAAAATAAATAAAAATGTATGGTACATTGTTGTTATCAATAGTCACCCTAATTGTTGGCTTTCCTAAAATAAAAAAAAATGTTGCTTCTTCTCCCCACCCTTTTTTTTTTTTTTTTTCAGGACATGATATTAACTTTCATGACAAGAAAATCCTCTTGCTAGAAGCAGGTCCAAAGAAAGAACTGGAGAAATTGCCAGAAACTTACAGCAACAGGGTCAGCACCATTTCCCTTGGCTCTGCAACACTTCTGAATAGTGAGTAGAAAGTGACTCTGCCAGGTCCAGCTTCGTGGCAGGGCATCCTGTAGTGCGGTCACCAAGCAGCTCACTACCCAAGCTGGGAGTGAGAAGTGGCCATGCTTGTCCAGGGCATAGTTGAAGATGATGATTCTGAAACTTAATTTCTCAGCTCATGGTCTGGGGAAGACATCTTGGAGACATGACCTATTATAGATAAACCTGTGGTGTCAGGTGAGCTGAGCCAAGTTGATCTAATTGTGAGCATCCACTCTCCATTCCATGTCAGCCTTCAAGCAGGCTACAAGTGTTGTACCCAGAGTTCACAATCCCCCCGAAAGACCACGAGAGTCCATGACCAATGCAAGCAACAAAGAGCCGTTTATTAGCAAGCTCGAGCTTGGTCCTCCACGTCTTAGAAACTAGTGACGCTTGGAGGCCCCGAGTACAAAATTAGCACAGCTTCTTATTGGTTCTGATGTTATGGTTTCCCACAGAACTTTAGTTTTAGGTGTCCTTGCTAGCTGTGGAACACAGCTGCAGTCCTAGAGGTCACCTTTGAGTGTCCTTGCGAGCTCTCTGAGTAAACATCTGATGGAGCATCTTGGAGTTCTTCTGAGAAGAGGCAGGTAGGGGATTTCTCAGAACTTAACTCTTACAGAATGGAGGCTGCTTTCACAAGATGGATTCAGTCTAGCTACATTCAGTTTCGCTACCGCTCTTCAGAGCTGGCAGGTTAAATGTGTTTTGGGTTTAGAATTGTATGCCCAAGAATGAGTTAGGTTTTGTTTTTTGGTTTTTTTTTGTGGGTCATGAGGCTTGAACTTGGCCTGGGTGCTGTCCCCGAGCCCTTCAGCTCAAGGTTACTGCCATACCCTTTAGCCAAGCCCCACTTCCGATTTTCTAGTGATTAATTGGAGATAAGAGTCTCAGGTCTTTTTGTGCCCAGGCTGGCTTTGAAGTGTGATCCTCAGATCTTAGCCTCCTGAGTAGTAGGATTACAGGTGTGAGCCACTGAGCCTTTTTGTGTGTGTGTGTGTGTGTGTGTGTGTGTACGTGTACGTGTACGTGTACGTGTGTGTGGGCCTGGGCACTGTCCCTGAGTTCTTCAGCTCAAGGCTACTGCCCTACTCCTTGAGCCACAGCCCCACTTCACCTTTTCTGGTGACTAATTAGAGATGAGAGGCTCATGTTCTTTAGTGCCTGGTATGTCTTTGAACTGTGATCCTGAGATCTCAGCTTCCTGAGTAGCTAGGATTCCAGGTGTGAGCTGCCTGCCTGCTAGAATGGGATTACTCCTACCCTTCAAGAGTAAACTTTTCCATTATCTCTAGTATCTCATATTCCTTTCTTCTTTCTCCAAAACACTTACTAACTACCTGACATTATATTACGTGTTTGGTTTACTCTGTCTCTAGCTATACTGTCAGCTGTAGAAAGGAGGGGCTTTGCCCTTTTGTTTTTCTTGCTTGCTAGGCTTTTTCACTTAGGGCTGATGCTCTACCGTTTGAGCCATACCTCTCCTTCCAGCTCTTTGCTGGATAAGTCTCTCGAATTTGTCTACTTGTGCCAGCTTCAAACCCAGATCCTTAAATCTCAGCCTTCTGAGTAGCTGGGATCACAAGTATGAGCTACTGCTGCCAGCTCATTTGCCACTTCTGCTCAGTACTTACATATCTTACATGTTGTATACACACATAAATACATATATGTATATATTATATCTAATAGTACATATATATTATATATGTTAGTACATATATCTGGTATACAGTAGGCACTCAGTAAATATTACTCAAAGAATAAATCTACTCAAGAGCATTAGAGTAAATAAATAGTTGGACACAGTAGCTTCAGTCTTTAATGAGCCTAGCTACTTGGGAGTCAGAGACTGGAAGACTGTGGTTTGAGGCCAGCCAGGACATAAAAGTCAATGAGGGGCTGGGATGTGGCATAGTGGTAGAGTGTTTGTCTAGCATGCGTGAACATCCTCAGTACCACATACACATAAGTGGTGCTGTGGCTCATGCGGTAGAGCTCTGGCCTTGAGCTAGAGCCCAAGGACAGTGCTCAGGCCCTGAGATCATACCCTAGAACTGACAAAAAAAAAAAAGCGGGGGGATCCCAGAGCCCAGGTCCACATGAAATCACGATGGTGCGTATATCTTCTGTTTTGTAGGTTTTGGAGCCTGGGACCACATCTGCAACATGAGATATAGACCTTTCCGGCGAATGCAGGTGCCTCCTTTACCCTTTCACTTTTAGTGAAGTTTCTTCAAAGTTTAAATTAAGTTGGGGGTAAGGTGGAGGGGAAGGAACCATACATCTCCTGCCAAGAGTGGCTGGAAATTTGTGATTTTCTGTTCTTGGTCAAGTGATACTTGGTTTCTGTTTGGAGTCACCTTTCTTTTTCCTGGGTTTTAATGCTTCCTTTCTATTGTGTTTCAAGGTGTGGGATGCCTGCTCAGAGGCCCTGATAATGTTCGATAGGGATAATTTAGATGACATGGGCTATGTAGTGGAGAATGTCGTCATCATGCATGCACTCGCTAAGCAGCTGGAAGCCGTGTCTGGTGAGGCCTCATTTCATCTGTCCTCTGCTTCATCACGTGGAGCGAAGTGACATACCTTAGAAAGCTCCCTTTCATGTACACTATACTCTGAAGAAATCTTGTGCTGGTTATCTTTATTGTTGGTGGTTGTGGGACTTGAACTCTGGGTCTGGGCGCTGTGCCTGAGCTCTTCAGCTCAAGGCTACCACCCTTCCCCTTGAGCCACAGCGCCACTTCCTTTTCTTTTCCTTTTTTTTTTATTAACAGCTTTATTTCTATACAATGTATTTTCCATAAAATTCACCAGTTTTAACTGATTTTTTGCTATATTTATACTGTCCCACACAAGGTGGTTTTTAGAACAGTTGCATCACCTAGAAGGAAACCTTGTACCCATTTATACTCGTTCTTCATTCCTACCACCAACGCTTCCAATAATTCATCTGATTGCATCTTTCCAGATTTCCTATTCTAGACAATTCACGTAAGTGGAATTAAACAGACTTCTCTCTTGGGGCATATTTTTGAGGCTCATATGTACTTCACCCCTTTTTGTTGCAAATGGTGTTATGCAGACATACCAAATTTTACTTTCATCAGTTGGTGGACATTGGAATTATTTCCACTTTTTGGTATTCTTTTTTTCTTTTTTTTAACTGCCAGTGCTGGTGCTTGAACCCAGGGCTTAGGCACTGTCCTTGGACACTTTTTGCTCAAGACTAGCACTCTGCCACTGGAGCCACAGTGCCACTTCTGGCTTTTTCTGTGTATGTGGTTCTGGGGAATCAAACCCAGGACTTAATGCAAGGCAAGCACTCTAACATTAGGCCAAACTCCCTGCCCTGCCCCTTTTTATTTTGTTGTCATTTTGTCTTTTAAAAAAAAAAAAATCAGACATGGGGCTAGAACTCAGTGCCTGGATGCTGTCTCTGAGTTCTTTTTCTCACAGCTAGTGCTCTATCAATTGGAACCACAGCTCTACTTCCAATTTTAGGTGGTTAATGGGAGGTGAGAGTCTACAGATTTTCCTGCCTTAACTGGCTTTCATCTGTGATCCTGTCAGATCTCAGCCTCCTGAGTAGCTAGGATTACAGGTGTGAGGCACTATCACCTGGCACCCTTTCTTTTTTGTTATTACTTTTCAAATCTACTTTTTTTCCCCTCTTTTTCTTTTGCCAGTCCTGGGGCTTGAACTCAGGGCCTGAGCATTGTTCTTGGGCTTTCTCAAGGCTAGAGTTCTACCATTTGAGCCACAGCACCACTCCGGCTTTTTCTATGTATGTGGTACTGAGGAATTGAACCTGGGTGCATGCTAGGCAAGCACTCTACTAACTAGGCCAAATTCACAGCCCTATTTTTTTTTCTTATATGACAACAGGTAACAGGATATTGCCATCTGGGACCTTGCTTTCTCTTTACTTAGAGCTCTTTCCTCAGCCATTTGGCCCATTTTCCTAATACTTTTTTTTTTTTCTTCTTTTTCTTTTGCCCTTCCCAGATCGAGTGACAGTTCTCTACGGGAGCAAAGCTGTTGGCTATGCCTGGCCTGGTCCATTTTCCATGGCAAACTCCAGTCCTTGGGTCCATATTACCCTAGGTGATGGCAGCACCCTCCACACAAAATTGTTGGTAGTTGAAAATTCTTATTTTGCCAGGGATCTTGCATGATTTACCTTACTGTATATTCTGGAGTTTCTAGGTTTAGAAATAAGCTATAGATCCACATTAGGTGAGGATTTGGGTTAAATAATGACTAGTGCATGTATTCAAGGCAACTCAAGATAGTCTTAGAGGAAGCAGTCTCTTGGGTCTTAGAGGGTCATGAAATAAAAGGAAAATAGCTGGGCCTGGAATGTGACCTAGTGATAGAGTGCTCGCCTAGCATGCACGAAACCCTGGGTTCGATTCCTCAGTACCACATACACATACAAAAGCCGGAAGTGGTGCTGTGGCTCAAGTGGTAGAATGCTAGCCTTGAGAAAGCCCAAGGGCAGTGCTTAGGCCCTGAATTTAAGCCCCAAGACCAGCCAAAAAAAAAAAAGAAGAAGAAGAAGAAGAAAAAAAAAAGATAGCTGCCGGGCATTAGTGCCATGCCTGTCAGCCTTGTTACTCAGGAGGCTGAGATCTGAAGATCACAGTTGGAAACAAGCCTGGACAAGAAATGCTGTGAAACTCTTATCTCTGATTAACTAGCAAAAAGCTAGAAGTGGAGTTGTGACTCTAGTAGTAGGCTGCTGGTCTTGAGCACAAAACCTAGGGACTGCACCTAAGCCCCAAGTAGTAGCATCTGTACCAGCACAAACAACAAGAAAGAAAGAAAGCCATGCCTCACAGGAAGAAAATTGAAGCTGTTCTTTCCTTCTCAGGAGACCCAGTGTCATTCATTCCCTGTGGATCTCATTTCTTCCTTTGTTTCTGCTTGCCAGCTTTCCTTTTTATGTGGCTGCCATTCAAGTGCCTCCCCTGAGTTCACTCTATGGCTGGCACTTCTTGGGTTAGATGTCCCCTTGCCTGGGCTGGTTTATATATTAGCTCAGGCTGAGTTTACATTTTGCAGAGAGGTGTATCCCTGCAGGCATCCCACTATGAGCAGAACAGGCCAGATAAAATGTTTGCTGCCACTACAGTGGACACTAGAGAAAACTTGAGGGGAGAGAGAGCCGCTTGTGGAGCAGTTTGGCTTGTGAAGCACTGGTCACACCTGGCACACTCTCTTCTCCACACAGATTGGTGCTGATGGTCACAGCTCAGGAGTTCGGCAGGCTGCTGGCATCCAGAACATTGGCTGGAACTATGACCAGTCTGCAGTTGTGGCTACCCTGCATTTAGCAGAGGTAAGATCCAGAGCTGCTGTCCTGAATCATAATCCCAGCCAGTCAACTCTTCTCACCAGAACCTTTCTCCTCTCTCTTCTAGGCCACAGAAAACAATGTAGCCTGGCAGCGATTTCTTCCCTCTGGTCCTATTGCTCTGCTCCCGGTAAGAGGTCCTTTGCCATTCTACTCAAAGTCACCCCGTCCTCTTTTCTCAGACCTTCATTTGGTTTCAAGGGAGTATCCCCAGACTAGTGTTGTTCCTTTATGGCAGAGCCCCCTATTTCTCAGAACTTGTAGCCTTGTAACAATGGTCTTTCACCACAGCTCTCAGACACCTTGAGCTCCTTGGTCTGGTCCACATCCCATGAACATGCAGCAGAGCTGGTCAGCATGGATGAGGAAGAGTTTGTGGATGCCATTAACTCTGCCTTTGTGAGTATCCACTTCTTAGCCACTCCTCTAGAGTAGGCACAATCTGCAGATATTAAAAGGCACCAGTAATTTTGGAACTTAAATAGACCACATTTATTTAAAGTCAGTAATAATTGGTAACATTTTGGGGGTACTTGTCACGTGGCTAGGTTCAGGTTAGTTTTACATGTAGTTAATTAACTCAGTAAACCTTGGAGGTAGGTACTAGTCTTATCTTTATTTAGTGATTTGAACTTGCCTAAGTTCAAAGAGCTAGTGATATAGCTAGTGCATCCTACAGGCCCCTGGAACTCATGTTTTCAACCAAGCCCACTACCACTAGGGATTCATGCTTAAGAATTGAAACCACTGCTCTGTGGTAGCAGTGGAAATAGAAGGAACTGAACATAGATCTAGATTCCAAGATACATGGTCACAATGTTTACATATGTTAGGTAACGCTTAGCTTTATTTTTCCTAGTAGAGGTTTTTTAGTTTTGGGGTTTTTGGTTTCTTTTGTCTGTCATAGGGCTTGAATTCAGGACGTGAGCTCTTCAGCTCAAGGCTAGTACTTCACCACTTTCAGCTACAGCACTACTTCTGGTTTCCTGGTAGTTGGAGTTAAAGGTTTTGTGGACTTCCCTGCCCAGGCTGGATCAGAACCGCAGTCCTTAAATGTCAGCTTCCTGAGTAGCTGGGATTACAGATGTGAGCCACCGGCACCCATTCCTTGTGGAATTGCTAATTCCTTGCTAGTCACTGGGCAATTTTCCCCTTTCTCCCTTGTGCTGCCGCTGCTCAGTGGAGTAACGTGAACCACTCAGACTTCATCAGCTCCGCTGGCACCATGGTGCAATATGCTGTCGCCCTTCTGAAGCCAACTAAGGTCTCCGCTCGCCAGTTACCCCCAAGTGTAGCCCGGGTGGATCCCAAAAGCAGAATACTCTTTCCTCTGGGGTTGGGACATGCTGCTGAATACGTCCGGCCTCGGGTGGCGCTCATTGGGTAAGACATTGTTGGAGCAGGGCCTCTGTCTGCTCATGGTTGCCAGAGGCCACACCTGAATGTGGCTTTCTTTTTAGTGATGCAGCCCACAGAGTCCACCCCCTGGCGGGACAAGGTGTGAACATGGGCTTTGGGGATATCTCCAGCTTGGTCCGTCATCTCAGTGCTGCAGCCTTCAATGGAAAAGACTTAGGTAAGGGTTTGGGCATCCTGAGGTCATGTAGGTAAAGATCAAAGCCCTGCAATGGCCATCAGTAGCTAGATAGGACACAATATGTTTATTACTGGGTTAGGAATTTAAGGATGTGACCTTTCCTTTTTCCCCTAGGCTCCATGAGCCACCTCACAGTTTACGAGACAGAGCGGCAGCGTCACAATACTGCTCTTTTGGCTACTACAGACGTCCTAAAAAGGCTTTATTCTACCAGCACCACGCCACTGGTACTGCTCAGGACCTGGGGCTTACAGGCCACTAATGCAATATCTCCCCTCAAAGTAAGAGGCCACTGTGTGACTTTATGGTTCTTGCTCACTGAAGGTGGACTGGGAAGGTGAAGGGGGAAGGAAACTCCTTAGTATTTCTTTGAATTAATTTTCTTGATTGTAACATTATCTGTACTTCTTTGGGCGGTTATGGGCAAAGGAGTTCCTGGGCTTCTTAAGGCCATCTAAACAATCACGTGGTAGGTAGGAAAGGATTTCTAAAAGATAAAGGTGTTGACACTTCTTTTGCTGTGTGGCCCATTTCAGCTCTCGGGGTGTCTTGAGTGGAGGGACTTTTGCTTGGTTTTGTCTTAATCTGGATATTTTAAGGTATTTTCATCTCCATTCTCCCACATGACAGTTGTCCCACCTGACAGCATTACTTTGTTTCATTTTACTACAGGAACAGATTATGGCCTTTGCCAGCAAATGAGTGTTCCTCTTCATATTATTACCTTGATGGAAAAAGAACAGCCTACCCTGTGATTTATCATATTTTCAAGATTTAATTTAATAAATTTATACTATAATTCTTGTTTGTATTTTTCTTCTGCATAATGGGTCTATGGAACACAAATAATAATTTGTGTGTGCTGATAGTGGGGACTGAGCCATCCTTTTTTTTTTTTTTTTTTGCTGCCAGTCCTGGGACTTTAACTCAGGGCCTGAGCACTGTCCTTGGGCTTTCTCAAGGCTAGAACTCTACCACTTGAGCCACAGCACCACTTCCGGCTTTTTTTTCTGTGTATGTGGTACCGAGGAATCAAACTCCGGTCTTCGTGCATGCTAGGCAAGCACTCTACCACTAGGCCAAACTCCCAGCCTCAAATCTATATATAGATATAGATAAAGATTTTGGCAGGTCCTGGGGCTTAAACTCTGGGCCTGGCTTCTGTTCCCAAGCCCCTCTGAACTCAAGGCTAGTACTCTACCACTTGAGCCACAGTGCCATTTCTGGCTTTTTTTGAGTAGTTTATTGGAGTTAAGAGTCTCACAGACTTTTCTGCCTGGGCTGGCTTCAAACTGCCATCCTTGGATTTCAGCCTCCTGAGTGGCTAGGATTAGGTGAGCCACCTGTTCCTGGCTTCAAATCTTTTTTTTTTTTTTTTTTTTTTTTTTTTTTTTGCCAGTCCTGGGCTTGAGCTCAGGGCCTGAGCACTGTCCTTGGACTTTCTCAAGGCTAGAGCTCTACCACTTGAGCCTCAGCACCACTCCCAGCTTTTTTCTATATATGTGGTACCGAGGAATCGAACCCGGGTCTTCGTGCATGCTAGGCAAGCACTTTAACCACTAGGCCAAACTCCCGGCCCCTGGCTTCAAATCTTTTGCCAAGAGAGGAGGGGAAAAAAAAAATCAGTGAAAGACTGTCAGACCAGGTGCCAGTGGCTCATGCTTGTAATCCTAGCAACTCAGGAGGTTGAAATCTGAGGGCTGCTGTTCAAAGCCAGCCCAGGGAGCAAAGTCTGTGAGACTCATTTCCAATAAACTACTCAGAAAAGGCCAGAAGTTGCGCTGTGGCTCAAATGGTACAGCACTAACCTTGAACAGAAATTCAGTGACTGAGTTCAAGCCCCAGGACCAAAAAGAGAAAAAGAAAGACTACTGGAGCTTTTAAAGAGCATTTTATTTGTAAAATCACCAAAATTTTGTGTAACATTTATGTACAAACAATCCTTTCTAAAGAGTCATTTTTAAAATTCTGGTCATGAACTTATACAATTATTTTTGGTAGTAGTATGAGAAATACTTGATACTTCTGTTAGTATGACTATTTAAAATTAACATTAGAATGGACATTAAATATTAATTTCTTGAACCTGTGTTACAAACACACTGAGCTATGGGGAAAAATAAAATCAATTTTGTTGATGCTAGTTTCTCATCACAGCACCAGATTCCAGGGTTTTTTGTTTTTGTTTTTATGACACCATTTTCTATTGTATAATAAAAAAAACTAACTTCATTGCACAGGCTTAAAGACAGCAGAAACAGGACACTGATTAGCAACACAGACTAGCCACATTTAGGGTCAGGCTGGGGGCCAACAGAGGGGCAGTGTGTTGCTATAAATTTTGAAGAACTCACACCAGCAGAGGCTTCTGGAAGAGATCTTTAGGTCTGTTAGATTTACACATGGTCAACATTTCACCCAAGATACTATGAACATGAAATGAGGAAAATAATCTGCTTTTTTTTTTTTTTGCCAGTCCTGGGCTTGAACTCAGGGCCTGAGCACTGTCCTTGGACTTTCGCAAGTCTAGAGCTCTACCACTTGACTCTCAGCACCACTTCTGGTTTTTCTCTATGTATGTGATACTGAGGAATCAAGCCTAGGTCTTTGTGCTTGCTAGGCAAGCACTCTACCACTAGGCTAAACTTCTGGCCCTAATCTGCTTTTTAAACCAGTCTATTCTTAGGAACAATTTTTGTTTTTTATTAAGGAACAATTTTTGAAGGGATGAGAAACCTATTTTCTCAGGGTAGCCTTCTACACAAGACAAGAATTTTAAGGCATACTTTGTAAGGACCTTCATTATAATCTTCAATGACGCCACTTGTGTTCTAAGCCTCATGTTGGTATTTTAGAAATACACTTTTACAGCAGTGAAATGCACTAGCAATTTTAGAATACATAGCCTTATGAAATGCCCAAGGGGTACACTATCTGAATTTTGTTTTTTTTTTCAAGAAAAATTATTCCATATTGCGCTGGTGGCTCATGCTTGTAATCCTCACTACTCAGGAGGCTAAGATCTGAAGACCACAGTTCAAAGCCAGCTGGAGCAGGGCAGTCTGTGAAACTTACCTCCAAAAAGCTCCAGAAAACTGGAAGTGGAGCTGTGGTTCAAAGTGGTAGAGTGCTGGCCTCGGACAAAAAGAGTACAAGGATAGTGCCCTGGCCCTGAGTTCAAGCCCCATGACTGACATCCCCCCCCAAAAAAAAGGTTAAATCTCTGCTCCAGAGGTACTAATCAAGATAAACAGGACATATTCAGGTAAGTACAGATGTATTTACCAAAGTTCTGAAGCTATCTGGATTACCAAAGGCTTCTGTAGAACACATTTACTAAGTACATGTGTACAGGTTCTCTGAAAGAGCCAGGGAATCCTACCTCCTGGACTTGTCAGGCTAGAGTCTTTAATGAGCACAGCTTAACTTACAGTTATACTATTGGTAGATGGAAGGATCCCTCAATTGTGAACCTTTAGTAAACTATTGATTTCTTTAGTACAGTTTTTTTTTAATTATCATAGTACAGTTTTTTGATAAAGGTGGTAAGTCTAGAACTTATGCCACGAGACTATATGTGTTTAAGAGTTATCTTCAAAGACTGTGAAAAACCTTGGGAATGTAGATAAGAATACTTGGAAAGATTTGAACTCAACCTAATTGAGTTTATAAACATCAGTGCAGTCCCAAAACAAATCAGCCGCTTGAAAGCCGGGTGCAGTGGCTTAAAACCTGTACTCATACTCAGGAAGCTGAGATGTGAGGTTTGTGGTTCAAAGCCAGCCCAGAAACTAAAGTCTGTAAGACTCTTATCTCTAATTAACCACCAGAAAACTGGAAGTGGCATTGTGTGAGCATTTTGGGGGATGACAACAGCTGCAAAGGTGACCTTAATAAGTCAGCTTGAGTCTGGCAAACAGAGCTCACAGGCAAGATCACTTGAGCCCAGGAGTGAGGCCATCCTGAACAACGTAGTAAGGACCCCCCCACACCCCCACACATCCCTTTTCTCAAAAATAACAATAGTCAGTGTGACATGTCTGAAATTTTGGGGAGGAGAAACATCAAATTTTGGTGTCAAGGATGAAAATTTTCTCCCCCACCCCTCCCCCGCCTTGAGGGGGGGAAAGTAGAGGATCAAAATTCTGAGGCCTGAGTTATGTTACAAGTTCCAGGACAACCTGAATACCATAACTAGACCATCTTTTAGCTGGTGTATTAGAATAGCACACAACAGGATCACACAGATTCTGATACAATACGCTTTTTTTTTTTTAATTACATATGGAAAGCAAAACCAAGTTTGGTTTTGTTTTGTTTTTCTCTTAAGGGGATACAGATAATGGAGGATGAAGAAAAATATATACTGCTATTGATCGATCATGTGATTATACTAATTTAGCATGTAAGAGGAAATTTTAAATGTTCAAAGGAACGAGGCACTACAATAGCTGGAATGAGATTTTTCTTTGGTTCCCAGGGAACCTGACCCTGAGTTCTCCAAGGTTGAGTGAGTTCCAAAGTTTTTTTTCTTTTTTTCTTTTTTTTTTTTTTTGCTCACGAATTTTTTGTAACACACAAAGAATCAAGACTTAAAATCCTAGTGCCAGCTGTGTACCCCAAAGTGGTTAGGACAATTCACATTAGATGTATAAAACGAAACCTAAATCTCTAGGCTCAAGGGCAAGATCCATGTCTAAAAAGCCCCTTCATGATAAAGCCAGTTGCTGGGCTTCAGTCCAGGTTATCCCTACACAAGCCTGGAAAATGACTGTGTCTTCTCCCCTTAAAAAGGGTGGTGAATACAGACTTCAGAGGATGTTTGGCCTCAGTGGAAGATGCCCAGAGACTGCAACAGGTGAAAGGTGGCCCCCAACGCCCAGCCAGTCTCTATGTTGTTTACTTTTTTTGTGAGCTGTAAGGGAGAGGGAAAAAGAGACAGAAAATTCACATCTTCGTTCAGTTGTCAACTTTAGCAAGCATGGCACTTGGTAAAACAGTATCTGCAAAAAGCATATATATAGCCAAACCAACAAGACTGAGAACAGCTGACCAGCTTCCCACTGTTCCCATTCATAACTGCCTCTAGCCATGGCTTATGACCTCTATATCCAGATTCTGATCCCTGAGTATGTCTGGCTCAAAAATGGTTTCACTCAAGCCTTCTAGAGAGAGAGTTTAGTGAGACAGATTCTGAATTTTTTTTTAACCAGGCCTGGGCTTGAGCACAGGGCCTGAGCACTGTCCTTGGACTTTTCAAGGCTAGAGCTCTCCCACTTGAGCCTCAGCATCACTCCTGGCTTTTTTTCTATGTATGTAGTACTGACAATCGAACCCGGGTCTTCGTGCATACTAGGCAAGCACTCTACCACTAGGCCAAACTCCCACCCCACCCTTCATTTTTTTTTTTTCAGTCCTGGGGCTTGAACTCAGGGGCTGAGCACTGTCCTTCAGCTTTCCTCAAGGCTAGCGCTCTACCACTGGAGCCATAGCACCCACTTCCAGATTTTCTATATATGTAGTACCCAGGAATCGAACTTAGGTCTTTGTGCATGTTAGGCGAGCATTCTTCCACTAGGCAGAACTCCCAGCCCCCTGAACTCCTTCTTTAATCGTGAAAAGCACAGGATTCCCTGTCTTATTTTCTGAATCACCTATATCTGATATGGTAACATACAATGGTAGATGTGGTAGAAAGGGCATCGTCAAAAATTGGGAATATATTTAGTAGTGGGAAGAAAACACTAAGCTTCTCGAGTCATATCATGTAAGCAACTGCCTCTTCCACATGAAGAGTATCCAACCAGGGCAATTAAGGCATTCTGGGCCAGAAAGCATAGACTTTAAACTTTATTTCCTCAATCACAGAAAAAAAAGGATTTGAATAGTGTTAACTTGGATTTTTTTTTTTTTTTTGCCAGTCCTGGGCTTGAGCTCAGGGCCTGAGCACTGTCCTTGGACTTTCTCAAGGCTAGAGCTCTACCACTTGAGCCTCAGCACCACTTCCGGCTTTTTTTCTATGTATGTGGTACCAAGGAATTGAACCCGGGTCTTCATGCATGCTAGGCAAGCACTTTAACCACTAGGCCAAACTCCCGGCCCACCAGCTAAAATTTTTATAACTACCTATTAGTGGTGGCAGAGAGCTAGAATGTACAAACCAAATAGAAGTAATCCTAGATTCAGAAAGCATGATACTTCCTACCTGCTTGCACTGTCTGCTCATCATTTCTTCCATCTCTTTCCTCTTTTTTTGCTCAGTTCTAAACAGATTTAATACACTGTGTGACTTGGGCTTCTTCTTGGGTTCCAAGTCTTTTGTTCCGTGTTCCTGGGATATTTGGCCTAGTACAATACTCAAAAGCTACCACAATATCAAGGTAATTTCCTACATTCATGGTGCCTTGGCTATCCTCTGGTCAAAAGCAGCTCCATCTGTAGCTACTCTGATTACCAAATAACTGTGCATGCATAGGAAAGTGGATATGTGTGCAACTGTGTGTGTGTGGCTGAGGATTGAACCCAGAACCTTGCGTAAGTTAGGCAATGTTCCATCACTGAACTACATGCCCATATCCAAAACAGGATCTTGGCTCTTCAACATTTAGGAAAAAAAAGACTTATTACAGGACTCTGATGTTCATTCTCTTACCTGTAAAAGGGTGCTGTCTGCAAAGCCAAAGCCATCTTTTAACAAGGCTGTGATGTAGCTGAGATCCATGCACAGGAAAGGACTGCCTGAAGTGAAGCTCTCCAGGTTGTCACAAACTAAAAAGTGAGAGCAAACAGTGGAGTTCAGGCTTTTAGCTGTGCAGCAAAGAAGTCTGCATTTGGTTGGTTCTGGTTCTCATTGAGACTGGACTGTATAGTGATTGCCTCTGCAAGACCAGAGCTTAAGAACTTGGATATTTTTGGTGTGTAATTTTATCTATATCATACTATTTTTATTTATTTGTATGGGTCCTAGTTTATTTGCTCATTTTCAGGGGGCCCCTAGGATTCAAACCTAAGGTCTTGCATATCATAAGAGCTCTGCCACTGAGCTATGCCCCTAGACCTCTCTATTTGTTAAATTTCTATGGTTTCTTGTGGTAGCTTAGTACCAAATCCCTTTTCTTTTCTTTTTTTCTTTCTTTCTTTCTTTTTTTTTTTTTTTTTGCCTGTCTTGGGCTTTAGCTCAGGGCCTGAGCACTGTCCTTGGACTTTCTCAAGGCTAGAGCTCTACCACTTGAGCCTCAGCACCACTTCCAGCTAGGCATGTGGTACCAAGGAACTGAACCCGGGTCTTCGTGCATGCTAGGCAAGCACTCTACCACTAGGCCAAACTCCCGGCCCCTTTTCTTTTTTTTTTTTTTGTGGTCATGGGACTTGAACTCTGGGTCTGGGTTCTGTCCCTGAACTCTTCAGCTCTACCCTTTGAGCTACCCCTTGAGCCACTGTACCATTTCCAGTTTTCTGGTGATTAATTGGAGATATGAGTATCACAGACTTTTTAGTGCTCAGGCTGGCTTTGAATGGTAATCCTCAGATCTCAGCCTCCAGAGCAGCTAGGATTATAGGTGTGAGCACTGAGCCTAGCTCCAAGTCTCTTTCTTCTTGTTAATGCTGAGACCCAGAAAATATCATTTAGGAAAATATCACTTAGCCCTCTTCTAGGGCTAATGGCTGAGAGCATTTGTGTTTCATTGACAACTCAAGGAAATCCCTGCAGGTGTTTCTCAAGTATTTTGGTGCTCCGTGTTTCACTAGCGTGGATATCACTCTTCCAACTGAGAAAGAATAAATGAAAAAAAGGAAGAAATATAGAAAGAAGAAACCATTTGCACCAACTCCCTAAAGCCTCCTATAGCCCCATTTGCTAGGTAGAATTTATGCAACCTAATGCCTTTAGCCATAGCTCAGATGAGAAGTCCAGAAGGAAGCCAGCAGGCAGGCTTCTGAGTTGAAGGCTACTCTCTTCTATGACAGCTGGAGTTGGCAGGCAGTCCGCATGGCTCACCTTCGAGCGCCTCCTGACACTCACCTTCTCTGGCTTTTCTTTCAAAATCTTCAACCTTTAAAACACCTCCCTTTTCATAATCTGAAATGAGACAAAACAGTAACTAATGTCTAAAAGCCTCCAAGGACACCAAACATTTTTGCAAGTGTGATTTAAGATTAGTTTACATAAGGTATACAAGGTATGTGGGGGATTTTCATTGTGGTTATTTCCGTACATGCATACAATGTAACCCAAGTGTCCCTCATGTCTCCTCTATAGCTCTAGCTTGCCCTCCTCTCCCTTCTAAAACAATTTCAACAAGCTTCATAATTCTTCCCTCGCCTCTGATTCCGGGGCTTGAACTCAAGGCCTCAGTAATGTCCCTGAGCGTCTTTTGCCCAAGGTTAATGCTCTACCACTTGAACTACAGTGCCACTTCTGGATTTTTCTGAGTAGAAATCTCATGGGCTTTCCTCCCTGGGCTGGCTTTGATCCTCAGATCTCGGCTTCCTGAACAGCGAGGATTACAGCATGCAGCTCATTATTCTAACTTTGTGTATCTATTCAAATTTTGTGATTCTTTTTAATGACAAGATTTCTGAATGTGTGCTGGTATTTGGGCTTAAACTCAAGATCTCATGAAACCATCCCAGGCAAACAAATCAGAGATTCTTATCTCCAATTAACCAGCAAAAAGCCAGAAGCGGAGATATGACTCAAGTGGTAAAAGGTCATCCTTGAGTGAAAAAAACTAAACAAAAATCCCTGAATTCAAGCTCTACTACTGGCACACACACACAAAAGTCTAATGCAGAATTAGATCTCAATAAAGATATGAGCAAAGAGACTTCCTGTACAGTGACTTGGGGTAGCTAGATTTATTTGCCTTCCAACTATAGTAGTTGATGCAACAAGAGTGCTAGTCAGGTGATCACTCCAGGAGAGCCTGCAGACCCTCCTCTTGACCGTCCCCACTGTGGGCCGTACTGACCACTTTCCTTCCTGGCATGACACCAGGGATGAACTCACCAATCATATGAGTGTCAGCAGCTCGGTCATAATAGTAAGAGAAGGCATAGAAGGAACTTCTCTGGATCTCCTCTGGCTGGTGAAGTCTGCCTTGCACCACTCTCAGCACTTCAGCATAGCAAGGCTCAAAGCCCATCATTCCTGCAATGGCAGACATGGACAAAGGTGAGGTGAAAATGATGACAGCGCTCAGGTGAGCTCCTGGAGCCAACGAGGGATCATATGAGGACCAAGACCTGAAGCCGGAAGCTCACAATAAAAGTTTAATGAATGCAAAGGTAAACACGTTTCTATAACCTCACTGCTATTCCACAGGTAGTTCTCCTCCCTAGCCCTGCTCACCAAACACAGCCGAGCCACAGTCATCACTGTGCCGCAGCCTGCCACTGTGCTTCTGGTCCTAGTGATCAGCTATCCAGAGCGCTCATCTGTCTCCTTCACTAGGAAGACAAGGTTTTTTCCTTGATTTTTTAAGGTCTCTGGCAAGCTGCTGATGGTTCATACCCAGCGTTCAAGACCCAGGATAGGGGTGGGGACAGGTCTCTGCCTTTTGTAATATGTAAGATGAGTCATCTTCCTATCATCTCATTTTTATTTGCTACTATGATATGAATAGCTAAACATTAACTGAATCTGAAACAGCTTCTCATTGCCATTCTGTTCCCAGGATACAAACATGTTTGTAAGAGACCCATAGTAGGCCGGGAGTTTGGCCTAATGGTTAAAGTGCTTGCCTAGCATGCGCAAAGACCCGGGTT
This sequence comes from Megascapheus bottae, assembly GCF_031878675.1. Classification (NCBI taxonomy): domain Eukaryota; kingdom Metazoa; phylum Chordata; class Mammalia; order Rodentia; family Geomyidae; genus Megascapheus; species Megascapheus bottae. The sequence continues at coordinate 11,704,497 of NC_143522.1, forward strand.
CGATTCTTTGGTACCACATACATGCAAAAAAGCTGGAAGTGGTGCTGAGGCTCAAGTGGTAGAGCCCTAGCCTTGAGAAAGTCCAAGGACAGTGCTCAGGCCCTGAGCTGAAGCCCAGGACTGGCAAAAAACAAAACAAAACAAAAAAAAACACAACAAAAAAAGAGACCCATAGTATTCAAGGCAAGACAGCAGCACGCACAGCGGCAGCGGCTTAGTGTACTATCCTTTCACATTAGTTCCTGGAGGCATACCAACATCTTTGCAGTGATTAGCATCCCTTGAGCTCTGGAAAACTCTCATATGGTACTTTTGTACAACTTTCACTATAAAGGCAATTTTTTTTTTGAGGCAGAACCCCAAACAGTCCAAGATGATCTTGAACCTTCAATCCTCCTGTATGCCACCTCACCTGAGCCTCTTTTTGCTCGAGGCTAGCACTCTACCATTTGAGCCATATCACTACTTCCAGTCTTTTCTATTTATGTGGAACTGAGGAATCAAACCCAGGGCTTTATGCATGCTAGGCAAGCATTCTACCACTAAGCCACATTCCCAGCCCTCATCTGGTTCTTGCAAAGGTAATTTCTTTTATTTATTTTCTTTTCGGGGGGAGTACATAGTACAGGGGCTTGAACTCAGGACCTCATGCTTTCAATCCAACTTTTTTTTTTTTTTTTTTTTTTGCTGGTATTGAAGCTTAAACTCGGGCCTTGCAGTCCCATTTGGCTTTTTCTGCTCAAGGCTGGCTCTCCACCACCACATGAGCCACACCTCTACTTCCAGCTCTTTGGAGATAAAATTCTCATAGACTTTTCTGCCTAGGATGGCTTTGAATCTTTTTTTTTCACCCCCCAATCATGGGGCTTGAACTCTGGGCCTGGGCGTTGTCCCTGAGCTCTTCAGCTCAAGGCTACTGCCCTATCTCTTGAGCCATAGCACCACTTCAGTTTTCTAGTGGTTAATTAGAGATAAGTGTCACAATCTTTAGTACCCAGGCTGGCTTTGAACTACAATCCTCAGATCTCAGCCTGCTGTGCAGCTAGGATTATAAGCATGAGCCACCGTGCTTGGCTTGGCTTTGAATCTTGATCTTCAGCTCTCAACCTCCTGAGGAACAAGGATTACATGCATTGAACCAACAGCAATTAGTCTCTCAGTTGGTACTTGAGCTACAATTCTATTTCTGGTCTTTTTTTTTTTTTTTGCCAGTCTTGGGGTTGAATTCAGGGCCTGGGCACTGTCCTTGGGCTTCTTCCTCAAGGTTAGGGCTCTACCACTTGAGTCACAGCATGACTTCTGTCGTTTCTATGTATGTGGTACTGAGGAATCGAACCTGGGTCTTTTGTGCATGTTAGGCAAGCACTTTACCACGAGGCTAAACTCCCCAACCCCTGGATTTTTTTTTTTGCCACTCCTGGGGCTTGAACTCAGAGCCTGGACACTGTCCTTGGACACTTTTTGCTCAAGGCTAACCCTCTGCCACTTAAACCACAGTACCCCTTTCAACTTTTTCTGTGTATGTGGCACTGAGGACTTGAACCCAGGGGGTATTCTAGGCAAGCACTCTACCACTAGGCCACACTCCCGACCTATTTTTGGCTTTTTGACAAATAATTGGTGGTAAGTATCAGATTTATCTGTCTGAGCTAGCTTCAAACTACACTCTTCGAATCTCAGCTTCCTCAGTAGCTAGTATTATAAGCATGAACCAATAGTGCCTACCTTTGTAAAGGTAATTTAAATTAGTGAAAAAGCAAAACAAAAACAAAACACTACTTACCATCTTGGTTGCCACCATACTGGTATTTCACACCCCCAAAAATCCACTCTGCTTCTAACCACCTTGGTAAACAGGCACTTCGAAAAGTATGTCCTTCGATCCCTGAAAGAAACCAAAGCACAAAGAGGCAATTAGGTGAAGGGAGAAAGCAAGTAAGAAGTTAATAAGGATGAAAGCTGTTGGTGTGTGTGTGTGTGTGTGTGTGTGTGTGTGTGTGTGTGTGTGTGTGTGTGTGTGTGTGTGTGTGTGTGTGCGCGCCAGTCTTGGGGCTTGAACTCAGGGTTTGGGCTTTGTCCCTGAGTTTTTATAGTCAATGCTAGCACTCTACCACATAAGCCACAGCACCACTTCTGGATTCTTTTGTTTATGTGATACTGAAGAATCAAATCCAGGGCTTCGTGCATGCTAGGCAAGCCCTCTACCACTAAGCCACATTCCCAGCCTGCTTACATTACCTCTACAAAAGCAGACCTCATTCTACAAATGTTAATATAGACCAAAACATATGACCTTAAAGACAAGAAATTTTCTATTATTATATGTAGTATACAACACATGCCCAGTGCCTTTCTTCCACAAAATCGCTGCCAAGGAAGGGAAGAGGCAAGCTAAGTATAGATGTCACTTCACCATCCCCCACCTGGCACCGATACCCAGACGAACCTTCTGTCTCCAGGGCTCCCAGGGTTGCTAGTCTTGCAGCTTTCAATCCAAATCCCAAGTAACTGTAAAATACAAAACTGACTTGTTTCAGCCTGGTCTTGAAGTTCCCTAGTACTATGTGAAAAGTGACATAGTTTCTCGACTTCTTTTGTAGAGATTAAAAACCTTGTTCTGTTTCTGTGACTTATTTATTTTATGTGGTCAATATGTGAAAATATTTCTCCACAGTTCAGGTCAAGACTGCAATAAGAACTGCCTACAGGTATGATTCAAAGAACAGAGACAGCAATTCCTAGGGTCCCACCCTGAGGACCACCCCCAGAAAAACATTCATTATCTTAGCTCTTATGCCTACTGTTATCAAATTCCTGGCTGGATTCTGAACTTTGGAAGGCCAGATCAGCTTTAGCTGAGTGCTCAGTCTTTTCTCTGAGTCCTCACTAAAAGAAAACTTGTATCATATGTTTTAGAGGCAAGAAGAGAGAAGCCTCAAGACTCGAGTTTTGGGAAGTAATTTGAGTTTCAGCTGATATAACTCTGGGGACTGGCAAAGACTTTAGAGAGTTGACCATGTATCAATAGCAGACATGAAAATAATGCTTAGAAAAGTTTGGAAAAACAAAGTGCAATATTATCTTCCTTGTTCCCATCCTCACCTATGTGTATAGAGCTTAAAAGTGCTGTTAAACATCTCAAAGGAAGTTAGGTAGCCTTGAGGGGTTTGTTCCAGGGTTTTCTGAAAATCAGAAAAAGCAAAATGACTTTTCAGCATCTGCATTTATCTGAAGATCTGATTACAACCAGCCCTCTCCTTCCCCCGAAATCAGAGATGAAGCAATTAAGCTGCTACTCTCCCAAGGCCTGGAGAAAAGAGGCTCTGGACAGTGAAAGGATAAGAGCTTGCCCAGTCATGAATTCACTCATCAATCTGCTCCCAGGAGAGCTGCTGTCTGAAATGGGGCCACTTTCATGGTACTACATACAGCTGGTCTGCCAAAGCCACTGCCATGTAACTGTTGCATTAAATGACTCACCTCCAACTGAGGCAAAAATGTGATTTGTGTGGAGGCTCCCCCCAAGTCCAGAGTGCCCGTGGTCTCCTGGCCACGGCCATGCAGCTGACCTGTGAATGAGAGCCAGCTCTGAGGACTGCCCACATCCTGGACAGCCCGGCACTCACCTGTCTGCAGGTATATCAATGGTATACCAGTGTACATGTCTCAATGGTATTCCCTAAATACTCCTTTGCCCTTTGGCCCCAAAGACTGCAGGTAAATGTCAACTCAGGAGGACTCTTGCTGTAACTGAGGTCTTAAGGGCACATCATGAATGTTAACTTCTTTATCTTTGTCCCACATACTTTTAAAAAAAGGAATAATAGAAGACAAGAAAATGGATTTTTACTCTTCCAGAATTCCTATGATAAGCCAGTTAAGGTCTTAATGATACTTCTGAGGATTTATTACCTGTTAGGAAATTCACAGTAACCCAGGCTAATATGCCTAAAAGAGAGAAAGACAAGGATTGCATTACAGAACATTTTATTTTTTGGACCCTCCTTCGTTTTCTCTCAACATTTTATGTCCAGGGTATCTATTTCTTTTTCCCCATTTCCTTCTATTTTCAGCTACCCCATTCCTCCCTGTTTATTTGTCCATCCTTACTTAGTTACTTTGTATTCCATGCCTGCTCCCTCTGTCCAGTTCCTTGAATTGGGTCTCTCACTGACCTGCACCTTTCCCCTGAAAATATACTTCACCATTTCTCCCACCTTCGTAGGATCCATCCAAGATGCTAACACTGTCATCTGGGACCAGGAAGGGTGACTTTTTGAAGATCTCTTCTACCTATGGAGAAGAATCATTTCATCTTATACAACAAATGAAACCCTGCGTCCTCTGGGATGGATGCCAGGCACAAGTCACTGTGTCCTGTACAATATGAAGAGTCATATGATACTTCTACACATTCCTATACTTTGATCATATTCACCCCATTAGCTTTTTACCCCACTTCCCCAATCAACTTTCTTGCCTTGTGTGTATATGTGTGTGTAACAGTCTTGGGACTTGAACTAAGAGTCCTTGAACTGGATCCTGTCCCTTGAGTTTTTTCTTTCAAGGCTAGCACTATATCACTTAGCCACAATACTACTTCAGGCTTCTTCTGAGTAATTTATCGATAAGATCTAACTTTTCTTCCCAAGCTGGCTTTGAACCACAACCTTCAGATCTCAGTCTACTAAATAACTAGGATTACAGGTATGAGCCACAAGGTTTCTTGCCATTAAAAATTTTATTTTGGGGGGCTGGGAGTTTGGCCTAGTGGTACAGTATTTGCCTAGCATGCGTGAAGATCTGGGTTTGATTCCTTAGTACCCCATACATAGAAAAGGGCCAGAACTGGTGTGTGGCTCAAGTGGTAGAGCTCTAGCCTTGAGAAAGCCCAAGGACAGTGCTCAGGCCCTGAGCTAAAAGCCCAGGACTGGCAAAAAAAAAATATTTTGGGAGCTGGTCGTGGTGGCTCATACCTGTAATCCTAGCTACTCAGGAGGCTGAGATCGAGGATTGCGGTTCAAAGCCATCCTGGGCACTAAGTCCGGAGACGCTTATCTCCAGTTAAACCTAGAAAGCCAGAAGTGGTGCTCTGGCTCAAGGGTAAGGCAGTAGCCCTGAGGTGAAGAGCTCAGGGACAGTTCAATCCACTGGACAAGGGGGCAGAGGGTGTGTTCACTATCACTTTGTGTATATGTATGTGTGTGTTGAGTCTAGGTGCCATCTCTGAGCTCTTTTTGTTTTCTTTTCTTTTTTGCTCAATGCTAGTACTCTATCACTTGAGCCACAGCTCCACTTCCAACTCTTTTTTTTTCTGGTAGTTAACTGGAAATAAGTGTCATGAACTTTCTGTGATCCTCAGATCTCAACCTCCTAAGTAGTTAGGATTACAGGTGTAAGCCACCAGCACCTGGCCCATTATTCATTATTACCTTTTATATATGCATATAATGTATTTTCATCACATTTCACCACATATTTCCCTCTCCTACCTTCAGCTAATTTCCTGAAACGGTTCTTCCTGTATCTTTGTGTCTATTATTTTTCCTTTAGCTCTAGCTTCCCATGTCAAAGAAAACACATCAAATTTGACTTACGTTAACATGGTGATCTTTGACTCAATAATATGATCTTGGTCCAGGATGGACTAGGCAAAAATGTGAGGCTGTTTTAGAAAAACAGTTAAAGCAAAAAGGGCTGGGGGTCATGGCTCATTTGGTAGAGTGCTTGCCTTATATAAGGGCCTGAGTTCAAATTCTTGTACTATCCCAGAAATGTGGGGAGAAAAAAGGTCCTATAATTTTGGTCAGTAAACTTTTGATTAATTCTATTTAGATGTACATTAACACTTGGTATGAGCCTTCCTGGCCCATTGGTTTTTGTTTTT